>NC_043704.1:51018824-51035832 GCF_006229205.1 Suricata suricatta
TATAAGTCTAATTACATGAAATAGAAGTTGGGGTTCTGATTTTTTACTTTGCTTATCCATTTGGAGTATCATTGTAACTACTGTATTGTAAATGATGGAAAATAATTGCATATGTTAAAAAATAGTGTTATATTCTAATAAAAATAAAAAATAAAGTTACAAAAAAAGTGGTCTTGTTTATAAAGGGGAGGGATGATTCCATGGTAAAATATCTGTAAAACTCTGGGTAAATTTTAAGGAAAATTAAAGACCCCCCAGAGCTTTTCATATGTTAACTCATTATTAGTTTCAAAAAACAGACAGACAAACATAAGGTGCTAAATTTCAGACTAAATTAGCCATAGAGCCCGTCAGCCACCCATTTTCTCTCATGGGATCTCTTGCAGGACTGATACTCCCTGAAACATATCTTGAAAAAACACTCCATGAAAACCACTGTAAATACTGTTCTCCAAACACCTACCATACTTTGAAATAATTTAGCTTTTGTTCACAGTATTTCTCCATGTCTGGAATATTTTTCTGCTCTCCTCCTTATTTTCCAATTTCACTTGCTCAACTCCTATTCATTCATTAAGGCCAAGCTCAAATATCACCTTTTCTATCAAACAGTGTCCTTTAACTTCCCTGGCAAAAAAAACAATGGCACATATCAAATATGTTTATTGTGACTCTTATATTTATATAACTGTCTCATGTTAGTTCCATGGGGTGAGGGAAAGTTTTTATCTGCTTTGTATTTTTAATTTGCTAGGTAGTAAGAACAGTTTTTGAGCAAGCAATAACGTAACATAGCATCACTGCAGTACTTTGGACAGAGAGCTCTGGCAGCTAAGTGTAGGAAAGTCATGCTTGAGTAACTGGTTAGGAAGTAATGGCAGTCATCCAAGTGAGAAATAACGTCAGGCCAATGGAGCATGGTAATATTAGGAATGGGAAGCAGGAATAACAAATGCTTTGGAAGAGACCTGATACACTTCACTGGTAGATTACAGTGTGGGGGTAATGATCTGGGGACACAGGCATGGCAGAGGTTTAAGATGATGTTGATGTTTCCCAGCTGGATTTCTTGAAATACAGTAGTTCCATGAGGTAAAATTAGTGATCTACTTTTATCATCACATGCAGGAGAATAAGAACTTCAGAAAAAAACAAGGAAAATGGAAGAGTTGTGAGTCATAAGAGTGGAGAGTCCTGCCTGTGCCCTGAGCAATGGTGGAGATCATCTTAAGAAAGGATGCCTTTCGCAATTTTTCGAGGATCAGCCCTGCGGTATCCCGAAACAATCTGGAAACCAATCCAAAAGCACTGATTATAACTGATATAGCTCTGTTCTAGGTTTTGTTTTTAGTCAGTGCATGGTGTTTTTTTAAATGTAATTTGTTGTCAAGTTAATGTACAGTGTATCCAGTGTGTTCTTGGCTTTGAGAGTAGATTACCATAACTCCTCACTTACATACAACACCCAGTGGTCATCCCAACAAGTGCCCTCCTCAATGACCATCACCCATTCTCCCCTCCCCAATGACCAATGTTTTGTAGTTTTTCATATACATAACCATACAATAATTAAAGTAACAATAATGAAAAGATACTACTGCCTAGTATAAATGATTAGAAATCCAGGGGCACTTGAGTGGCTCAGTTGGTTAAGTGGCTGATTTTGGCTCAGGTCATGATCTCATGGTTAATGGGTTCAAGCCCCACATTGGGCTCTGCAATGACAGCTTAGAGCCTGAAGCCTGCTTCAGACTCTATGTTTTCCTCTTTCTTTGCCCCTTCCCTGCTCATGCTCTGCCTATGTCTCTCTCTCAAAAATAAACATTAAAAAATAGAAAAAATAAATCTAGTCATATTATTTAAATTTGAAACATTTGCATATAACTCAGTTTAATTTTAAAATTAAAAAATTGA
This sequence comes from Suricata suricatta, assembly GCF_006229205.1. Lineage (NCBI taxonomy): Eukaryota > Metazoa > Chordata > Mammalia > Carnivora > Herpestidae > Suricata > Suricata suricatta. The sequence continues at coordinate 51,020,739 of NC_043704.1, forward strand.
TCCAATTTTCCTAACTTTAACTATGTAGATAGTATGCATGTGTATCCTTTGGCTCACAGAAGAGAGGAATGCATCCTGCAACCCACTCTGTCCAAACCCAATTCTTCACTGAAAATAGGCTGAAACCCAGATGTAGTTGGGATCTGTTGGCTACTGTCTGAAGCAAGTAGCTTTGGAAAGCAGCTGTCAAAATACCCTTGGCCTATTTACATGTGTGTATGGTGTGTGCAACAAGCCAGGGGCATATATATTTAGAACAGCGTGATTCTAAACATGCTGAGCATCTCCTTCCCTGCTTGGCCATGTCTAATGTCAGATCACAGCAAATAGGAATTTGCAGTTAGCCTCATGGGAAGGTATCCTCCCTTGTCACTTGCAGAACAACTAAGATGTCCTGACAGAAAATTCTCTGTAATGAATAGAAAAACCTCTTTTATTGCTATCTTATTTAATACATGAAATGACTTCTGCTAGAGAAGAAATGCAGGCTCATAGGCCAATTTAATTTGCCTAATCAAGAGAAAAACTTTAAGGGTACCCAAATAAATTACTAATTAATGTTGCAACAGTTTTCCTATACTGTATCTACTATTTTTACTTAAAAAACTGCCAATTCCATTGTTGTTATTATTATTATTTTGCATATATCTTCCCATGACATGGCTAAGTGCCCATTGATTTCTAGGACTGTTATATTTTTTATGTGGATGATAATTTTTAGTAATAAAAAATGGAACAGCATCTATTCATATTTATAAAGATTCTAAGATTCTGTTGGTTAACAAAAGAAAATAATGGCTAGATTGTATAGGTAAGTGACTACTGGATAGCATTATTTATTGTATTTCCATCAATATATGATTATAAAACAAGATGAAACTAAAGGCCCAGGTCATTCTCCCAATAAATATAATCTGTAATTATTTTTAAAGTGTATTAACCTCAAGAAATTGCTTTCTACCAAAGAGATTTAATAGTGTAAAATACTAAAACCTCTGTAAGTTCAGTTTTTCTCTTAGAAAACCATCTTTATAGGATTCTATAAATGAACCTAAAGGCCAAGTCATACATTTTTAAGGTGCAGACTGAACTGTAATAACCTCTTCATTTAGTTTTCAAATTAAAAAAGAAGATTGTATTCAAAGCCATGTGTTTCTAAACTGAAAACAACATATGATCTTGTCATTATGAAGTTGCCAGTTTTAGATACATTGAGTGCTATCAAATTACATCAGAAAATGAATTTTATGCATCATTATATATGGAATTAAATAATGAGAATAAAATGTTTCTTTATATTCCTTTATGATTTGTGAGCATGGAAGTGAATTTGATCAAGGATTCCATCATTTTTCCATTTTTTTAAACCCTAGCTCCTTGCTGCTGTCAGTGTATCTCATTTCTGGGTATTCTACCTATAGCTTGAGTTTAACACTCCTTTACTGCCTTATTTTTCTTTAAAGTTTTGCAAATTACCTATTCTATATACACATTCATACTTGCTTAATTGTTGTTATCCTTGACTTAAAAATATAAATGTGATGGTTATGTTATTAAAGGATCTTGTATTTGTTAATATCATTATTTTGTATGCATATTTATTCAAGAATTTGAATGACAGAAATAAATTTCAAAAATAAAATTGATACATATTTGTTGAAATGTGTTTTCATAAAAGATCGTAAGATGGAAAACAATACAAAAATCTGAGTCCATATCCCTAGTAAATGAAGTGTCTCCAATGATTTATTTTGCTTTCTTGATCTCTCAGTTGCAAAATGTGCCTGGCCTGCATTTGTTACTATACTTCTAGCTACTATCTCTGTACCTGTTACCCCCAGAATCTATGTCTGACATCTTCATTTGTTTTCCATGAGTTTTTCACTATGAATAGTGTAATTCCACTAAAAGAACAATACTTATGTCACACATTTATATTTATTCCTCCAAGGGTCCTATGAGTCGATCTTTCTTTTTGTCTTCCCCCACCAACTCTATTTTCTAGTCATTTATCAGGTCCTGCCAGTTTTCCTCTTTGGGGTTTTATATAACTGTCCTTTACTCTCTCCCAGACCCACCCTCTTCTACTTTAATCAAAGTTACCGTTAGATCATCCTAAGGCGATTGCAATTATCTGCTAATTGAACTCCCTCCCTCAAGACTCTTGGTAATGCAATTCATTGTATAAAGCATTGCCTGATTAATCTTCTTAAAATGGTATTGTGTTCATGTCACACTCTACTTGAAAATTTGCACACATCTCCATAAAATTCTAATTCTTAAGTCCCACTTTGAAAACCCACACAAGTTGGCTGCTTCCCCTTTCATTCAAAATCTATTTACTGAATGCTCAGTACATGCAGCTTATAATTCTTGTTGCTAGGGATATATATATATATATATATATATATATATATATATATATACATACACACATACATATATATACATACATATATATTCACATACACACATACATATATACACATATACATACACACACACACACACACATATATATATGAAATAAGACAGAGAACCTACCATCCCAGAGAAAATATACCAATGAATTCTTGCTGCTTAAGCACAGACTTTATTCCCTCACTTCTACACCAATGAATGGGCAGTACATTCCTTCAAATTTTCTTTACAGAGCAACTCCAGTTCTACCCTCTTGTGATGCCTTCTTTTGATAGAAGAGAAACCCTCATGTTTCTCTGGAGGGTAGGAAAAAGCTTCTCCTCCTCCTGGGGTAAAAGTGTTTTGAAGGTGCCCTTTCTTTTCTTTCTTTCTTTTTTTTTTTTTTTCACAGCCCTTTACTGAATCTTTACCATGAGAGGAGAAGTAATTTCCCTGATTGATTGGTGTAGAGAGAGAAGAAATGAACCCGTGTGGCTCAATCTCTTTATAGTTTTCTCTCTCTAGGAGCAGGGTGCTCTCAAGTTAATCTCCTTCTTCTCTCCTTTGCAATAACTAGCTTGTACCTGAATGGAAGAAAGATCTGTATTTGGTCAGATCTGCTTGCTCCTGAGCAGGAATTTTGAGTAAAGGGGTGGGGGGTGTCAGAGAGTTTAAGGGAATATCAGCCTGCTTGTGTTAGCAGATCTAGTCTCCTCCTAGTGTCAGCTTTACAACTGTTAAACATCTCCTTATGTCTGACTCCATTGTCTACTTCTCTATTGAATTGGACATTTACATATTACTGCTTAGGACATAATTTTATCTCTTAGGACTAACATAATATCCTGGACATAATATTTATGTGTAATGGGAAGATAATTTTGCTTTTCGAAAAGGGACTCTAAGAGTTCCAAAGTATCTGGGGTGCATCCCAAATGTAAGGAAATTGAATTGGGGGTTAAGTACATTTCAGATTCAATAAACCATGAATGGAAGGCAGATAATTCATAGCAAGAGTAAAATATGAAATAAAGCAAAAAGAAGCATGTTTATGGGTGAAGTAGGAGATAGAAAAGGGAAGAAAACTAATCTTTCTTGGATTTAATGGAAAAGTAGTTTGCCATGTTACTCAAATTATAAATAGCTTTAAAATTTAGCAGATTAATTGCTTCTCAGCCTTTTGGCTAAGATCTAATGTAGTATCTGTTCTGGTCAGCTTAAAATAAAATTTAGCAGATTAATTTTGGATAACATGGCATAAGGAAGGAGTGCCCATCAGAATTCCATGTGTTCCTGAACATTTCTTACATCTTACAACGTTACAGCCATCTGATTGTGGGTGGGGCTCCAACTCACAAATCAGGAGATCATGACCTGAGCCAAAGTCAGACACTTAACCTACTTAGCCACCCAGGCATCCCTATCTCTATATATTTCTAAAGTCGAAACTCCTAGTATTTCCCAAATTCTGACCACAAGATCCCAGTTAGGCTAATTGATCTCTCTGTTCCTCCGTGGCAATTACACATTCCAGCCAAACTGTTCTAGTCACAGTTCCTTAAAATTACTCTCACCTATTTTTGAATCTTTGTTTGCCATTCTTCCTACATTTCCTCAATAATCCTGACACGTCTCTTTCAAAGACTAACTGAACTCCCACATTTTCTGAGAAGGTGTATCTGCTCAATGTAAATGGAAGTCTTATTTAGTATTTTATTGTTTCTCACTGTATATTTTTGTATCAGTGCGCCCACTGCAATGGCCAATGCAATGCACATTTAAATGGTATATGTCAGCCTGGGCCCAAAGCAGTTTAATGTTGCTATGTCTCTTCCATTTTTATATAATTCCCTGCCTTGGTGATCAAGTGTTTAAAAAAATCACCAAAAGTGGAATTACAGATCTGTTCACTTGATGGAGGAAACCTCTGGCTACCTACAATGAATAAAAGGATTGAGAAATAAACATTTGCTATGTTAAGCCACTGAGATTGGTTGAGATGATGTTGAATCATAAGAAATATAAATTGATTAATAAGGAATTCAGGGTAATTATAAACCGAATTCTATGTAATCCTGATGATCTTCTGGCTATAAATTAGCATTAATGAGTCGCATCAAACTCAAGTAATAATTTAACTACTGCTTGAGCAACTCCTTTTCAGAGGGCTGAGCAAATGTGTGTTGTGCAAATATGTTTCACAAGAAAATCCTGCAACTAAACCTCCCCAGGTGTGAAGTGTTACCTAATTTATCTTCTGGGAAATAGTTACAGAGCACATGGCTGTGTTCAATTGGTAAGAGGGTAAGAGTGGTCTATTAGAATTAATAGACTAAATAATCTCTCAGTTCTTTGAAATTATGCATGTCAGTGGGCGCATTGATACAAAAATATACAGTGAGAAACAATAAAATACTAAATAAGACTTCCATTTACATTGAGCAGATACACCTTCTCAGAAAATGTGGGAGTTCAGTTAGTCTTTGAAAGAGACGTGTCAGGATTATTGAGGAAATGTAGGAAGAATGGCAAACAAAGATTCAAAAATAGGTGAGAGTAATTTTAAGGAACTGTGACTAGAACAGTTTGGCTGGAATGTGTAATTGCCACGGAGGAACAGAGAGATCAATTAGCCTAACTGGGATCTTGTGGTCAGAATTTGGGAAATACTAGGAGTTTCGACTTTAGAAATATATAGAGATAGGGATGCCTGGGTGGCTAAGTAGGTTAAGTGTCTGACTTTGGCTCAGGTCATGATCTCCTGATTTGTGAGTTGGAGCCCCACCCACATGAGGCTGTCTGCTATCAGCACATTGCCAGCTTTGGATCCTCTGTCTCCCTCTCCCTCTCTCTCAAAAATAAATAAACATTTAAAAAAAGAGAGAGAAAGAGAGTTATAAAATATTTTAAAGGAATTACATGTATTATTACTCTCTGGATTTTTACTTACAGATTGAAAAAAATTTATTTCATTTTTCTGAAAAAGTGATTATAAAAATATATTGTGTAGCTCAGAAAATTGTTTAGGGGCTAAACAATGAACCTCTGGGTTGGCCTCCAAGAACAAACCAGAATCGTGGTGTAGAAGAGGTCTGCAAGGAAACGACAGGGAAAGTTTTAGCATAGTTAATTTTCCTGGACCAAGAAACCAACCTAATTGCTACCACTGGTTTTCATGCCTATGTGCCAGCTCTGTTTCAGGAAAGGTCCCTCATGATCACTGATGCCTCCAAGGCCAGATTTCTTCACTACTTTATTAACTGAAATATTCCTGGTGTCTGAGCCCTACTTCTTTTGCTTATGAGTCAAAATTTCATACCAGTGAGTGTGTTTGGTGGATTCTGATTTACAGGGCTGTACCCTAACTGCATAGGATAATTGGAAAGCAATTTTTAAACTTACAGAGGTTGCTACTGAGAGGTAGAAAAATCCCCAAATATAAGCAATGTTTTCAAAAGGGCCCAACAATAAATTTTATAGATATTCTCTACATATGTTCACAGTTATACTCTATTAATCTTATGGAGCTTAATGAATTGAAGGAAAAAAAGATGAAAAATGCAGATTTGTTAAGAGACTGTGGTAGTATTTCCCCTGCCCACCCCCAGCATCTGGCAAAGCAACAGTATCCTAAAACTACAGCCTGAGAGAATAGAGGATGCAAAGTAAAGGCACATTTAAAGGCTTAATTAATAAGAACAGACACTGGTTGGACTATAGAATGAGACCAGATATAAAACAGTGTCCATATCCCTAAAACATTGATCCTACATGTACAAAGGATGATAGTATAATACAAGCTACTTGAAAATTCAGTAGTAGAAGGAACTAATTTGGAAGAAAAGGAATTGATTTGAGTTTTAGACATGCTGAGCTGGAGGTGAAGTGGCATATGCAAATTATAAAATGAGTAAATTCAAGAAGATTTTGGAAAACCTAAAGAAAGCCATTATTTTGGGGTGCCTGGGTGGCACAGTTAGGTATCTGACTCTCGAAATTGGCTCAGGTTCTTAGTTCGTGAGTTTAAGCCCCCCCCCCATCGGGCTCTGTGCTGATGGCATGGAGCCTGCCTGGGATTCTCTCTATCCTGCTCTCTACCCCTCCCTCACCTGTGTGTGCGCACACACGTGTGTGCTCTCTTTTTTTTTTCTCTCTACATAAACTTAAAAATATTAAAGAAAAAGAAAGCCATTATTTAGATTAGGTTTCTAAAAGAAGGTCTGGTTAGAAGAAGCCAAAAAACAAGGTACTATTGAGTTTTAGCTGCACAAATAAAGGCCTAATTTCACTATTTGAGTTGTGGAGATTCATTACAGTGTTATGCTGATATACTGTTCTCTAATTCCATTGTGGTGAAAACAGAAAAAAATCAGTTCTTTGGGAAGAGTGTGAAGGCTATAGACATCAGAGTGGACTATCTCAGTAGAATCCAGAATGTCTACTGAAGATCTCTGAAATAAGAGAATTTCTACCTATCTAATTTGATCTAGAAGTGATAAAAGTTGAAGCCAGAAGATGAGAGACCATGACTGTGAGCTTTTATTTTTATTTTTAATTAAAAAAATTTTAAAGTATTGTGTATATTTTTTGGAGAGAGAGAGAGACAGAATACGAGTGGCAGAGAGACAGAATACAAGTGGCAGAGAGACAGAGAGGAAGTCACAAAATCTGAAGCAGGCTCCAGGTTCTGAACTGTCAGCACAGATCCTGCTGAGGAACTCAAACCTACCAACATTTAAGAGTTGAACATTTAAGCAACTGAGCCACTCAGGTGCCCCTTGATCTACATGAGCTTTTAAAATCATCTTCCATATTATAGTTCTTTAATTCTTCTTAAAGACTGCCAAATTTTCAGAAAGTTGCATGTATAGTCTAACAAATCAACTTCTTTTTATGCAAAAGAAGTTCATAGGATTATTTGCAAAACTCTACTTTAAACCGCAAGCTGCTTCTTAGTGGAAAACCATCTAAGTATTCTCCAAGAGTCAGAGAGAAATCTCTAAGCTTCCTATTATTTTACATGCAAATCCCAGCAAATATAATTGGTTTCTCCATCATAATGAGCCTGAGACACTTTTTCATTGACTGTTAGAGAAGTGACCTCTTACGTCCAATATTGTCCTCAATTTAAATGCACTAGTGACCTGTTTAATGATATAAGATGCAGTTTTTGTAGTCATTTTCCTTGGTTAGCCAAGAATCAGGAAACAGAGAAGGAAAAATATATTCTTTAAAGCAGCTGTTCCCTAGTAATTTGGGGATATTTATGTCACTAATTCTAGGGTGTACATAGATGTAAACAGTTAATAGTTGATTTAAAGATCTGTCACTGCAAAAACTAGGGCAGTGATCCATTGTGTTAAAAATAAAAAAAATAAATAACTATATGATTTGTATTTCTGAAAATAAAATAACTAATTATTTATATCAAGGTTTCAGAGATAAAATTCTCCAAGAGACATATGGGTTTAAAGAAGAGCTAGCTGACAGACAACTCTTCTCACAAACCTAAGCTGAATAAATAAGTTCAGGAAAAGACCCACAGGAATAGAAAGTTTAATTTGTGGAGCTAATGTTTAAGTCCTAAATTGGTCAGGTTAGCCTAATTGAAATGGTGACCATGAAAGCTTTCTGCTTGTTTTAACAGACTCCAAGTGTTAATAGAATGGGATTTGCAAAGTATAAACTTTAAGAAGAGGCTTGTAAAGTCATTGGAAGTTAATAATTAATTGGGCTTTACTCTCTCTGGAATTAGTATCCATAGTCAAAAATAGATTTGGGGGCATGAAAAGTAGGTAGAAAGGGTTAGTTTCCATTAAGGAACACACTGTTTTTAAAATAATAAATTCAGGCACACAGTAACTTAACATTGGCTTTTGCAAAGTACCTGGGCATTTGGCTAAATATTACTAATTTGCCATGTTTTCCAACCTGGTAGGTCTCTAGTAGTAAAGTGGGTACTTAGGGAAGTATCATTTCTTCTCCTGATCACTAAGAATCCTCTTCATTGGCATCAACATAATATTGTTATTCTTTCTATTGAGATCATTGTCAAATACTTATTGAGCACAAACTTGATGCAGGGCATGCTGCCAGGAAGGTACTCAGCTGTAATTCCACTGAGCTGCATAGGAGGAATCACCCTTTAAATATGACTGCATTGCTTTCACAATAGTGACTATACTGTGGCATAGTATAGCAGTGAAGATTACTATTCAGCTTTCCATAGATTGCATGTCATGAGATATTTGCACCCAGGCATACCTCTCTCAGCAGCTCGGGAGAATCTCATGCAAAGACTGAGGTTTTATTTCTGCTGATAATTCCTCTTCCAAATATTTGGACTAGTCTCGTTAAGGTTGTGATTTATGCACAGCTGTTTTCATTTCCCAGATGATATCAGTGACCCTTGGAACCTCTGTTTAATTAGTCTGAACATTTGGCTTCTGTGGGAGACAGAATGATGCCACACATTCCCCCTCTCCCTCCTCCAACTCTACCCTCACTTCAAAAAATGTCATCATCTTAATCCCTGGGACCTGTGAATATGTAGCCTGCATGGCAAAAAGGGATTTTGTAGAATTGATTAAATTAAAGACTTTGAGATGGGGAGACTATCCTGGATTATTAGGGGAGGCCCAATGTATTCTCATGGTCTTTATAAGAGGGTGGCAAGAGGAAAATAGTCATAAAAAGGAGATGTGAAGATAAAAGCGGACATTGGAGTGATGGTTTTGAAGCTGGGGAAAGGAGCCATGAGCCAAAAATAAATAGAGCTTCTTGGGGTGGGGGCCTGGGTGGCTCAGTTGGTTAGGTGTCTCACTTTGGCTCAGGTCATGATCTCATGGTTCATGAGTTTAAGCCTCGCACTGGGCTCTGTGCTGCCAGCTTAGAGCCTGGAGACTGCTTCAGATTGTGTCTTCCTTTCTCTGCCTCTTCTCTGGTGACACTCTCTCTCTCTCTCTCTCTCTCTCTCAAAAATAAATAAATAAATAGAGCCTCTAGAAGCTGGGGAAAGGCAAATAAATGTTTTCTCCCTAGAGTCTCCAGAAGGAACACAACCCTGTGGAACATTTTAGGTTTAGTACTTTCAGAAGAGTAAGAGAAAAAAATCCAAGTCACTAGGTTTGTTGTCATAACAATGGGAAACTAATATAGTCTCTAATAGCAGATGAAGGACTTATATCATTTTTATTTAGATTTTTGAGATAAATTTTATGTATAATGATATCACAGATATTAAGTGTATAATTTGATTTTTGACAATTTCATACTTGTATAATCACCATGCAAATTAAGATATAGATTATTTTCCTTCCTCCAAAAGGTTATAACTTATCCTTCCTGATTACAGACCAGTCCCCACCCCCTGCGCACGCACACCCTGCCTCGCAGGCCACCGCTGCTTGTACAGCCTGATATCTTCTAGTTTAGATTATGTGTGACTGTTGGGTTTTATATGGATATAACTCATGTATGTCTGATTTTTCATTCAACATAGTTTTAAGATTTCTTAAAATCTTTTGCATTGAATATTAGTATTCCATTTTATCCCATTGATTTTTTAGCTCTCTTGTTTTCAGTGGTTTCTCTAGAGATTGTAATATGTATGTTAGTTTATTTTTATTTATTTGTTTTTCTTAGTCTATTTTAAATAATTTTTTTTCTTTTATCATTTATTGTCAAGTTGGTTTCCATGGAACACCGGGTGCTCATCCTGACAAGTGCCCTCCTCCATGCCCATTGCCCCCCCTTCCCTTCTCCCCCTCCCCCATCAGCCCTCAGTTTGTTCTCAGTATTCAAGAGTCTCTCATGGTTTACCTCCCTTAAATACATTTTATAATACCCCATCAATAACACAGGATATAAGAGCACAATTCCATTTATGTCTCTTAATTTTCATGTTAACATAAAATTTGCCTCTGTAATTTATAAACCTTACAATACTTAACTAGTATTTTAGCTTTAAACCCTTTAAGAGATAGCATCTTCAAGTTCTTTTAATATTTTTTTGTGATTTGAGACAAATTTTCTTGCCTTTTGTCTGCAAGTGTCTTCATTATGCCTTTGATTTTGAATGATAATTTTAATGTGACAACTTAAAACATTTCTTCTGTACTTTACAAAATTTTAAGTACCTAAAAATTGTAATTTTATTGTCATCTGGCTTCTATTGCTTTTTATAAGCAGTCAACCATCATTTTTATTGTTCTAAATTTAATGCCACTTTTTTCTCGTGCTTTATTTTTTCTTTTTCTCTTTATCATTATATATGTTTTAGTAGTTTAACTCTGACATTTCTCAGTATTGTTTCCTTCATCTATTATAATTGGAGACTCCTAAACTACCTCAATCTGTGGGTTGATATCTTTCATCAGCTTTGGAAAATTCTTTCCTTTTTCCCCCTGGGATTTCAGCTACACTTACGTTAGAACATCATATTGTAGCACAAGTCTCAGAACTTCTGTTCACTCTGTATGTTTAATTATTTCTTCTTGTTGATGTGGTTTAATAATTTCCATTAACTTGTATCAAGATTGCTTCACCCTTCTATTAAACTACTGAATAGATTGCTCAATCCTAATATTACTTTATTGAAATTCTCTATGTGTTTGCACATTTCATTGTCTTTTGATGTTTGTGTCTTTGTTTATATGGAGGAGTTTCATGTCTCCTGGCACACACTGTTGTAGCTAATCCTGTTTGCTTGCAACCGTGAGCTCACATTTTTCAAATCATTTGGAGAAAGAAATAAAAATGTCTTTCTGGAGAAAAGGCCTTGGATCAAAGAACATCAGAACTGTACCTCTGAAATCATTTATGTCTTTCTGACTAGTCTATCTCCAGAACTGCTGTAACCATCAGTGAAATTTTTCTAAGACATGATAAATTGTGTCCTGTTATGCTTTAGTTATAGCTAGAGTTTTAAAACCAAAGTTGACAGCTTTTTGTATTTTTATAATTCTGTGTATGCGAACATAATGTCATTTCCTCTCTAAAGAAGTTAGAGTTTAACAGTAGTCTGTTTATAAGTACAGCTCTCTTGCTCTTTCTTTCAATTGTTGAAGAATAATTTGTCATAAAGATCCATCATTTTTGCGAAATACAGGTATATCTACTGAAACAGATCAACAAAAGGTAGAAAATACAGGAAACACTTCTAGTGACTTACATTGAATATCAACAAATGGATATTAGTATCTGGTGATAGAGTCTTTTACTGTGGCACATCCTATTACTGACATTCCAGATGCCCATTTCTTTCTTTTCCTTATTAAAAGAATTGCTATTTTAGAATGAGTAGCAATATGTCTGGGTTACAATATATATATTGTTGGAATCCCTTGCAGCTGAAGGTAGCTACCTGATATATTTTGGGCACATTAGATTTATTTATGACTCTGTAGTTTTTAAATTTATATTTTCTAAAATATTCTGCTCTTCAACTTCTTCTTTTCCCAATTTTGTCCCCACCCTTCCTCCTTTAGTTAACCAAAAAAGAAAAGATATTTGCTATAGTTGAAGTAGCCATTTTGAAATCATAGCTGAAGAGATGAAAAAATCACAGTAATCTCTGCCTTTATCATCTTGAACTGGTTCCTCTAGGAGATCCTTATCTCTACCTTCTTGTTTAACAAGAAAAATAAATCCTTAATTTGTTGCTAGGAGTTGAATACTAGTCTTAAGTAATGTATTTGTCTAAAGACACCTAAAATCTTATAAACGTATTAGAACCAAAGCCACGGGAAAAAATAATAATACAATGAAATAACTCATGATGAGTTTAAATTTAATGGTACTAATATTATTTGCTACAGAGATTAATAGAGTTCTAGTCATGGAGCAAAAACTCATACAGAAATAAGAATAGAGGCAAATGCTAAAGTTAAAAAAAAAAACCTTAGTAGGGAGGAAAAAAAATATGGCAATAAGTACCAGAAAAACAGCATGAAAAAATGTATGGAAAATGATATTTATCATTGGACATTGTTTTTATGACACATCGCTGTAATGTTTCCTGTTGAGTATTTATCTTTTCTTAGTATTTGAGTGCAGGCAATATGTTATATTCATCTGTGCTTTCTGAGTTCTAGTAATGTGCCTGAAACTAGATGATAGTCAATTCTTGTTGAATAAATGAATGACTATATATGCTTAGAGCAGTGGTAAGGCAGCAAAATGGAGCAGTAACTTGGTATATAATTTTGGAGATCTTTAACTTTATATGATTATTATCTAAAGAGAAAGAATTTTTTTTTCTTTTTCATCTTAACTGGAACTTGAGAAAACTGGACTTGTATTTTGGGAAAACAAAATTATCGTTGGTTTAATAATACATCAAATAGAGGGAAATGGATCTTTAGTTAGGAGATACATGTAATACAAGAATGAGATTAATATGCTCTAAATTAGGATAATGAAAGAATATAAACAAAAAAGTATATGAAAAAATAATGAAGGACCAATGCATAACATAGTCACTACAGCTAACACAGCTGTATCAAATGAGGAAAAGTTGTCAAGAGAGTAAATCCTAAGAATTCTTATCACAAGGAGATTTTTTTCCTTTTTTCTTTTCTTGTTTCTTGTTATTGTAACTAAAAGAAAAGACAGTTGTCAGTGGAACCTATTGTAGTAATCATTTCATAATATATATAAATCTAACCTTCACAGTATACACCCTAACCATTTATAGTAATGTACATCAATTAGATATCAATAAAACTGGAAAACTAAACTGATAATTAAAACTAAAAAAAGCATCAAGTATATATATGGAGGAATGAAAGATTTTTCTTAATATTAAAATTAGGAAACCTAGGTGAATAACAACATCCTTTGCAGAAATACATAAGTTTGGTTCAAGCCCTTTAGAAGTCTAAAGAGAATCACAGTTGAAGAGTTTCAGGAGGGAGTTAACAAATGGCTTAGAAAAATAAAAGGAAAGTAGGTGGTATTCAATAATAATAAAAGATCCAATAAGAAAAGATAATTCTGTGTGATTAAAGAAAGGAATTTCAGTAATTGTATGAGAGAAGAATTTAGACTTCAGTGTGTTAAAGAGTGAGTGGTTCATGAGGAAATAGAGGCAGTGCACTTGGGTTATTCTTTGGGGTGGTAAAATAAAAGAATGATATGAGATGATATCTCGAAGGTATGTTTGTGTCAAGAACTGTAAAGGGTTTGGAAATTTGCTCTATTTTCAAACTAATAACCTAACTGGTCACAGTTTCATGGATGCTGGCAGAAGACACAGACTCCTGGGTCAGAGACAAAAGCATAATTACTCACAGCAGTATCAGCAGAGTATCATGAGCATGAGTACCCTGAGCCACAATGCTCACAGACAGCCATCTGTGAGATATCTGCACATGGAGAGGGTTTAAATGTATGAAAAGAAGTCAAAGTTTAGGGATTCATAATGGTCCATAAGCTTATTTGACCTTTTCCCATGAAAGAGACAATACTGTTATTATACTGTACAGTAAAGAAATGTTCTTTTTGCTCCAGAGGGAGACACTATCTCTTTCTTCCAAAAAGCTATTTTCTATACAAACGCCTTTGAAAAGATAATCCAGAACAGAGTCAATCAATGCCCCAGGTTGCAAGACATGAAGAAATGTGAGAGATCCATGGAGAATTGTCTTCCTATAATTAGATTGGAAAATAAAACTTTAGCGTGTGAAACTTTAGAATGTTTGTTAGTAGAAAGACAAAATCTCTAGTGAAAACATTTATTAATAACAGAGGAGAGAGAAATAATAAAATACTTGAGGAAATGCATTGGAGAATAGTCAAGCAAACAGATAGTAAAGTGGCATTGCCAGCCATGGGTAGATTTGGAGATCATTTTTTCTGGAAAGAAAAGAAATTTTCAGAGTCATGTGAATATTTACCAAAAAATTGGGAACTGAAGCAATTTTCTGTGAGTGAGTAGATATGAAGAAAGATAATGATTTCAATGAGAATATATGAAACCTCCAAATTATTTGATGAACAATGAAACAACAAAAAATTAAACTAGTGGACATCATGTGAACTGAATTGCAAGAAATTATCTTTGTGTTGTTGTGGTTGAATTTAAATGTAACAATGCATGCTACTTTCCCCAGACAGGTATCTAAGTAAACACAGATTTTATCAGTAGTTCCAATAAAGCTTGAAATGGAGAGCCAAGTGATTAAATGTGTTCAGCTATGGACTCACACACACACATGCACACACAGAGATACTTGTACATGAATAGCACAATTCAAAGTGAGGGAGATCACAAAACGGAATTTTACTGTTAACAACTGTATATTTTGACAATCATTTATGTTTGTTTATTTATGGGAATATAGGTAAAATTAGTTGAAGTGGACCCACCTGGGCACTAGTCCAGTAGTTGGGTGGCTATGTGGTCCCTGAATTGAAGCATTTTTGATTCATATAGTACCTATTTTGTTTAATTTAAAAATTTGAGAAAAGGGGAGTAATTTGGAAACCATTTAATCATACTACATGTAAACCTAAGGGAAGATTTATCAAGCAGTTAAGTTAAACTTCTGAACTAATTGTTGACACATTCAATTATGGGGTGAGCTTTAACAACTGTGTTCTCTTCACTAGAGTGTAAGTAAGAAATCATTAATGTTCCATTTCCATTTGTTCTTGGCATCCTAACCAGTCAGTGTAGCCACAGATTGTGGTG
>NC_043704.1:51035932-51040758 GCF_006229205.1 Suricata suricatta
TTCCATGATAACTTCTCTACTGCTTGTTCATCATACCCCCCGTTTTCCCCATTGTATACATATGTTTAAATGATTCTAAAATCTCTAAGCTTTTGAAATCCTGGGACAAGTGATTGTGCATGTTGGGCATTTGTGAAGTAATATTGTAGCAGTTTCAAAAGCTTTTAATTTATTCAACAATTCTTTGAAGGCTCTGTTGATTTTGCTACAAATTCTCAAAAATACATTTTATCTTTGCAGCCTATCCATCATATGCTATGCATTTCAATCTTCATGTTTCGTTGTTTGGTGCTATGTGTGTTTCTGTATTTCTATGAAGAAGTTTATCTGAATCAATCAATCTCTCTCTCCTCCGCCCCACTCCTCTTTGCTGATCTGATGGTCTACTATTTACCTGCCAGCTGCCAGCATCCAAGTCATCTATCTTGAAGGTTCTACATTCTCTTGCCTACTGTTTCTTCAAATCTTTCCTATTTGTTATTTATGACTAAATTTACTCAGGATGATAATAATTAATAATTCTCCTTTGAAATATATTCCAAAATTGGAGAAAAATGCCTAGCTCCTAGCAAACAAAAAACTCTTAAATAATGTAAGCACTCTGTCTTTGTGCTGCTCATTTGTTTTCTAGCTTGATTTAGACTCTCCAGCAACCATACACAGTTTACTTCAAAGATATTAGACAATCTCACCATGGAGTCACTAAACACATGCCTTGACCCAGGGCTGATAATATTTAAAAAGTAATAATAAAGTTTAGCAACCAATACAGCATAGGAACTGGCTAACCCAGAAAAACTGCAGCTAAAGCCTAGAGCAGAATCCTACAAGCTACCTGCCATGACACCCACTAAATCCTCAGTTGTAGTTTTGTTGGAAATGTGGAACAGAAGGACCTCAATGGCCAGATGAGGGACTGGCTGCTGTCAGAAGTGATTATTTGCAAATCTATCAGAACTATTTCAATATTGTAACTGCTCAGGCCAGGCTAATGAATGCTGGCTAAATCTTAATTCTGCCCTAACTCATTGGTGCTTATTTCTTTCCAGTAAAAGATTTCAAATAATCTTGTTACTATTGTTCAAACTGCCCTAATGAGAAAACTCACCTGACCTCATGTTAATATTGAAATATGGGAGTCACACCACGCCTCTCCTAAATGAGAATCGCCAGGGGAGGCACCTGGGCAGAAAAAACTTTCATAGTCCCTGAAACTGACACTTATCCTTATGAAGTTCTTGAAACAGTGGCCTATGGGAAGTGACCTTCACCACAACTTCATAAATTGGGCAGTACAACCCTATGAGGTCTATTTACAGAAGAGAAACTAAACCACATCAGGATTTTATAACTTGGTCTGTATTAGAAACCAAGTCTTCTGTTTCTAATTATAATAGTCTTTGGGTAATTCAATTGGATTATTTCCCTGCACTAAAAAAGATTTCAAAATGTTACAATTTCTCTTCAAATTTTGTGTTTGTATACTAATTTGTTTTTTTCTTTTCTACATCATTTTTTAATTCTGTTTTAGATTATCTATTGAAAAATCACTTAGCACTATCTGTATGTGTCTACTTCTTAAAATCAAATATAACATATTAGCCACATTAGTAAAATATTAGGAGCAAAATTTTATAATCAAATGTTCTTCTAATAACAAAACTTCCTTGTGTAAGTGACACAAGGGGAATTTACTTTCCCTAAAATGTGTATGAAATCAAAAGTAAAATTGAAATAGTTTTGGAGAATACTGGCTATTCAATCATCTCTGTGAATCACCTGTTTCTAATACTCTAACAGAGTATTTGCTTTATTGGTTTGCCTTTTGGAAATAATTGTGAAGAAATTTTTATCCTCTTTGCAAATGATATTTTTTCCCTCTAAGGCTAAAATATACTTTCCTATCAATAGAAAGCTGGTTTATGTGAAATGTATACAAAGAATGAAAAACATTAACTAACAAAGAATGAATGAATGAAACTAGGCGAAATAATATGTAACATGAAGACATGGCATGCCATTCACTGAAAAACTTGATGGTGGTCTGGAGAATCCAATCTAAGTGGTTCTGCCAATTAAAAAAGAAGATTGTCCGTCCATTAATTTATTAATAATGAACCAGAAGACAAGAATTTCACTGGACTAAGGTGAACTTCCTGATGGAAAATGCACTTGTTTTTGTATTGACTAGACCTTCTATGTAGAACCGTAAGTATCCTAGAAATTGGGAATCCACCATTAGGGTCTCTGAGTCATTTTGTATCGATATGGGGATTTAGAATTTAAAATTGGGCCAAATAATGTACATCTGTTCCTGAGGATCTCATTCTTGGCTTTGAAATAAAAGGTGTTTGAGTGACTAAAGAGATGGGCAAATCTGCCAAATGTTTTAGAGATTTCTGGGAGATTTACATATATCTTACACTAGGGCAATTGAGAATTTTTATGTATTTGTTTTCTGTGGCTACTCAATAGAGTTTTCCTTAAAATGAGGTCTTTAAAGCACATGCTCACATCACTGGCATATTCTTGAGCTTCTTTGAAAAAAGTTAACTGATAAGTATCTCTGTATTTATTGATAAGCATTACAGATGCGTCCTATGCACAGTGATGTTTTAGCACTACTGCTCTAACCTTATTGAATCAGGGGCTTTTCTACAGAACGCTTTTTAAAAAAAAATATAAACAGAGCTCAGTGATTCCATAAACATGCAACATTATTATGTGATGCGAAGAGTACTAAAATAATTCCCCAGCAAAAGATAGGGCTGCTATAAATCTACCACAAAACCTGAAACTTCATTTTGTAGGATTTATTTCTTCAGATTAAAAAAAAGCCATCTTTATACATCTTCTACTAAATCTTCTCTTAAGGGTAAATCAATATCAATAAGTTTGATTAAAATAATGTTAAGTTCTTTACTAAAATATTTCATCAAAAACCTTTCCCCGTAAGTAGCACAGAGTAAAGCATCAAGAGGACAAATGTTGTGATGCCTAAGAGAGAGCACAGCTACATATTTCTACCAATATTATACTTGCAATGTGGTCTCCTATTGTAATCAGCTATGTGTACATGTATGATCACACCTAGCTAATGACTAATAAATTCTTGAAGGGCAGAGACCACTTCATTGTTCTCCCTAACTCCAGGCTTCGGGACTTGCTCTATCTCTTGACACATGGTAATTTATTGTCTGAGTAATTAAACTTTTATAAAAGAATTAAGGCAAAAGCATCAGTTAATTTTGGGGGAAGGTTGAGCTACTGGGAGAATAGGGTAGTCTATGTCAAGGAAGAAAAAGAAGAAATCCAAGGTTGGATGAAAATAGGAGAGAGGAGAGAATGTATTTAGGTTTCTTTTTAATTCTGTCAGAAGTCAGTATTTCAGTCAAAAATATGTTTCTGCCTCTGAACCTCATTATTTTAAGTAAATACATAAAATTTGAGTGTGTGTGTATACATGCATATAGCATACATGCCTCTGCATTATGCTATATGCACAATAGCATATGATATGTGATGCTATTGATAACCGCATGCTTTTCCTCTGTATTAAACTTTAAGATTCCTTAAACAGGGGAAGGGCAGAGAGAGAGGGAGATGCAGAATCCAAAGCAAGCTCCAGGCTCTGAGCAAGCTGTCAGCACAGAGCCCAACGCAGGACCCAAACTTGTGAACTGTGACATCATGACCTGATCCGAAGTTGGTCACTCAACTGATTGAGCCCCCCAGGTGCCCCATCAGTGATAGGTTTTAAAACATGAATATATTTCATTTTATAAATAAATTAAGTATTTATGCAAAAGCGATTCATAGTTTATTACTGTTTGCAAAATATCAAGGCAAATCTAAAGAATTAAGAATTAGAATTTAGAACTAAGCTTTTAGAACTAAAAGGTTACTTTTTAGAATGTTACACAGTATCTTTGATTAAGAATCGACTAGAAATCATTAAACAAGTTTATAGTCTAAGATCTACCACTTATTTATAAGAGTTTATATTGGTGAACAATTTTATGGCCATGACCGTACTAGTTGCCTAACTGAATCCACAGGCTTATTGTGAAGCTGGAAAGAAATGTGTATGAAAATATTTTGCATAAATTAAAATATGTGTGTGTGTGTGTGTGTGTTAATTTATGTCAAATCTTAACATTATAGCCATAGGTTTCCTTTGGGGTCTTAAGAAAAGTCCTTGAGTAGCATTAACATATGACATTCAGGCTTTTATTCAACCTAATTTCCAGGTTTTGTCTTCTGAGTAGTCATACTAGTGTCCTGAACAAGTGACATCAGATCCAAAGAATAGAAGGATCAGACATTAGACTAAAGGTTTGTTAAGCATATCCGTTCACAGTTATGTGCAACTGGTTTTGTGCCAATCCTGTTTTTAAACCTCTGAAAAAGTGCCTATAACTCTTTTGATTAAGTTCAAATCATTTAATTTGCAAGTAGTAGGGAGAGAACAAGAGTTGAATGCTACAGAGTTCAAAGGTTTTTATAAAATCCTAAAAGTCTAAGTCTGATAACATAAGCATAATCCTTTGTCTGCTTTCATTGATAGAGTAAGACCAAAACTGCTATTACTAAAATTTTTACACACTTATTGATCATTGTGTTAGGCTGAAAAATGATCTCACTAAAGGACAATAGGATTCCTATTCTCCAGAATCTGTGAATGTTACATTGCAAAAGGAACTTTGTAGAACAGATTAATTTAAAATCTTGAGATGGAGAGATTGTGCTTGATTATCCAGGTAAGGCCAACGTAATCACAAGGTCCTTATAAGAAAGAGGTAGAAAAGTCAATGTTAGAGAAGGAG
>NC_043704.1:51040858-51054802 GCF_006229205.1 Suricata suricatta
TGGCCAAAAATTAAAACATTTTTCATAAGGAATCATACAGCACAGTGCTATATACCAAATTTAGGCTGAATATGGTGGATTTCTCAGACATATATGTATTTGGGAAGCAGAGTTTGACAACTCAGTATCATATGTTAACAAACCATGGATAAAACATTGCCTTCTAAAGCTTAGTACTCTTAAGCTTAAACAATACAGATATGTGCTAGAATCTTTTAATATTGCTGTGTTTTTAGTTGCAAATCACATAAACTGGCTATAACTTATCTAAAACAAAAGAAGTATTTAAAACAGATTTTGGAAGAACACAAAATGGGTTTTAAGGATGCAAAATTGGATCTTTAAGGTGGGAGATCCTGATCCTTAAATATCCAATTTCAATTCGACAAAAAATCTGGATGGCAATGACATTGGTCTTACAGTAGGAGACATAAAGTCTGACAGCCTCTTCTACAATGAAAAAGAATTGAGTGTGTTCACATCCTTTTGTGCCATGCTCAAGTTTCTGATTCTAACTGACCTTGGTTGAATCAAGAGCTCAAATCTTGCTAATGGCAGAACAGGGCCCATAATTAAGAGTCTCATCATACTGTATAAAAGAGAAAGAGGAAATTTGCACGTGATTAGGAGGGAGGAATGGCTATTAACAAATAATTCCCTCTCCCAAACCCAACTGTGTGCAACACGTTTATTCTCATATTTTGACAATTTTTAAATTTTCATAGCTAAGAATTTGGAAACTCAAATATTCCTTTCATTATTTACTAAAGTCTCATCAGTGCTATAGCAGGAAATGGACTTGCTGGTGGGGGTGGGGGTGGGGTATGAGTGAAAGCGGCATTTTTTAAAGAATAAATTTATCTGAAAACATACAGTTTTAATGAATTCTCTTTAGGCTGGATTGATAATTAATTCTAAATCTTTTTTATCCAGCAAGAAGCTGGAAATAAATCAAGCCTCCTATATTATGCCCCAGACACCTGCCATCCTCAGTTGTGATAGATGCTGATTAAATTGTTTGAATTTTTACTTAAATGCAGTTTAATACAGAATTTAAATTATATAAAATAGAAAATAGCTCTAATTGCAAAATGCATTATCTTGGTAAATAAATAATATATAATTCACTGAATCTATAAATGACACTAACAGAACTTTAATAAATTTGTGTGAATCCTACCCATCAGTATTCTATAATCACTTGAAGCCTAACTCTTCGTGAGGTGAAATTATTTTAAACTTTTCATATGGTGACAACACAGACCTTTTTATTCTCCATTTACAAAATGACATCTGTTCTATTTCCATTTTACTTTTTCAGAATGAGGTTACTTTAGTATTTTATTTCTTATTTTGTCAAATAGCTTTGCCAAAGATGGTGAAAATGCAGTCCCTGAAGACCAAAAATTACAGAAATGTAGACATAATGCTTTACATATGGTAGTTATGTACTTAACATTTTATATTAAGTTATTTTAGACATCTATTTCCCTCTATATTTTTTACTCAACCAAACACAAGCTTAAGCAAAAAAAGAATCAAGCCACCTAGCAAGTAAAATACTATTATTTTAAATGGCAGTAACAATATAGTATTATTACTATAAATCAATCTGCTCAACTGATCAGCCAATACACAGTCCTGTAACTCTTTATTCAACAACAAAGACAAAAGTAAATAAAAAACAAAAATATCTCTGATCAGAGATGTGTTGCTATTGTTATCTGATTAATTTATCATCCTTTCCTTCACATTATCTGCCTTCTCTCAACTGACAGGCAGGTCCATGCACACACGCGTACACATGCGTATACACACATGCACGCACACACACAAATATACACGCACGGGAGTGTGAGGTTTGACGGTGTAGATCCTCATGTCAGACTCATGTGGGTTTAGAGCTGGCTCTGTCCTTTACAAAGTATGCAATCTCAGCTGCTTACTTCTCTAAATCTTTGTATCTTCATTTGAAAAACAAAGAGAGGCATGATGCGTATTCTCAGTAAGTGTAAAGCGCTCATACTGCAATTACTGCTATTGTTGGTCCAGCACTTCAGGGAGGAATAATACCAGCTGTGATATTAAATGTGCCATGGTTTATCCTCTGAATTCAAAAAGTTTATCCCTAATTATCATCAGATACCAATACCTTGTTGGGAAATCGTTCCTGGGACATAGTAAATATAAGAAAAAGCAATTATAAAGACTAAGATGAATCACAACTTTGATAAATCCTGAGACAATTCTGTCATTAGAGCTACATGTTTCCTTTTTTACTTTTATCTTTTCTTACTTGCTTAGTTATTACAGAAATCAGAATACGAGGAGAGACGCAGCAGTACTACTCATGACTCCTGAGGAATTTTAATAAATAGGGTTAGATGAATCAAAGTCCAAAACAAATTTTGCTATAGTATTATAATATATTATTTCATTTATTAGTATATTTTTATGACTGCAATTAAGTTACACTAAAATTGAATTTTATTAATGTTTTAATCAATAGGATCTCAGAAAGATACAATGCAATATAAAGAAATTACATAGCTTTAAACTGTGACCTTGCTTCCAGTTTCCCTCCATTTCTTTACTAAAATGCCTGATGTCTGACTGCATGTTAGACATCACAAGAATCAGCATTTAAATAACAGATGTCAGTCCCTTCTATATCTGACTTGAAAAATATTCATTCCTTACAGAAGAGGAAACTTCGCTATGCATATCTGAGCTAAAGGTACAAAAACTTTCCTCTGTTCTGGTCTCCATCCTTCATGTCTAGGCTCTAGGCTAGAGCATTTTTAGTTCAGAATTCTCACTCTTCTTTATAAGAAATGAAAAAAAAACCAATCTTAAGCGAGAGTAGTTTAGAAGAAGAAACACAACTAGAAATCAGAATGTCTGGTCTAGCCCTGAATACCTTCAATCTATCTTGGTAACTATGAGCAAGTAAAACTTAGCCTCTCTGTAAAATGAGAAAGTTTGGTTAAACTATTTCTAAGCATCACTCCAGTGTTAATGTTTCTGGGGCAAAAAAAAAAAAATCTATCACCATGTGTTATGTTATGTTAATCTCATTAATATTTTTCATAACATATGCATGGACACCATACACACTCTACATGTACATTTACATGTATACTTAGAGATACACACTCTTTCTCAGTCTCTTTCTCTCTTTCCGAAACTCTCTTCTTTAGCCAAATATGGAAACCCAATATTCTGATAGTCTTACTCTTATTAAACAAAAGATAAATCTAAAAGGATCTGTCATCAGATCAGAAGGATTCTGTGGCAGATTTATTTCCCTGGGGAAATATATATGCCAATGATAGAATTCTAGGTCTGACTTTGCATGGTGATAAAATGTCTATTTGTTTTTGGCTTGTAATAGAAAAATGGAGGAGAGGCCATTTATCATCTGGTGGAATGAAAAGTGCTCAGCAAATGCTTAAGTAAAATCTCTCCTCCCCATTTAAGATACAAGTCCTCCTAAACCCACATATACTTTTATTATTGATTTTTATCTTTCTTGTCCTCAAGAAATAGCAAGAAATATGTTCAATTCTAGCCTGGGGGAAAAATAGAAGAAAAAAAAGTAACATCAGCAATCTTTCCTACTCTGGTGAAAAGATTGACTTGATGACCTAATTGGCCTTTCCTGATACTAATTTGTATGACTGACAGTTAAAACACCTTGTGCTAGGTGGAAACCAAATTGAGCACCATAGTAGAGAGAGAAACACCAGCCAAATTGAAAGGTAAATGAGATGTGCTTGTCTGAGTCTGAATTTGCCAGGCTGTTTTATTGTATCTCTATGGCAATGTGTAATTCCATCCGCAAGAAGGTAAAGGGGAAGTTAGAAGAGCCATCAGAAGAGGAAATAAAGTAAATTCTTATTATTCTTCAAAGGAAATAAATATCCCATTAGCCTACCTCTTAGATGCTAAACTGTGAGATGTCTAATACACAGGCAGATAATTTCTGGGCTATTTGAGCAAGACAAGGTTTCATGATATTACTCAGAAATCCAAGACTGTGTGGTAGCCTGATAATGGCCTATAGGTATTTTTCAGTTATGGCTGCTGGGTTCATCTGACTGCCCAAACTCTTCCATCTAACTCTCCAACAGATGCATTAGAAAATTACATGAGGTGGCAATTATGTTGTATTCTTACTGGTTCAAAATGACGCCAGGAGAAATTTTTCGTGACCAATAAAATCTAGGCAGTGTCACAGACTTTAATATACATTCTGTAGAAACAGGGAAGCTGATCAAAGATAAATATAAATAAATGATCATGTAAATAAGTTTGATTCCTACAGCTATAGTAGAGGAGTAGAATTAAAGAACGATCTTGATCCATCTACCTTTTCTTTTTCAACTGCCTCCTACTAATTCTATCAAACTCATAGCAGAAATATATTGAACAGTGTAAGCCTGACCCTAAATAGCCAACCTGACCAACATGGCTAAAAGATGCCTACCTGCATGCCCAGAGCTGGAAATTCAGACACTGAATTGAAAATGTCAAATTCACAACCCAAACTATAACAACAGACTTCTGCTTTACTTGTGGATTATATGGAGAGGATCTAAAGCTGTGTTCCCTTTTTTTCTTTTATTCTCCTAGGTGCAAGGAGTAGAAGGAGATTAAGTGTACTATGTCATTGTTTTAAATGAATAAAATTTAATAACAGAAGTATCCAATATTACTTATGTGCCTACTAATCTACATTAACATATATTCCCTCATTTCATTCTCACAATAACCTTCAGAGGAAGGCACTAGTAATATCCTCTTTTTACAGATGAGAAAACAGAGCTTTAAAATCTGAGTCTACTTGGGGTGCCTGGGTGGCTCAGTCAGTTGAGCATCTGACTTCAGCTCAGGTCATGATCTCATGATTCGTGAGTTCGAGCCCCACATAGGGCTTGCTGCTGTCAGCACAGAGCACACTTCAGATTTTCTTTCCCTCTCCCTTTCTGTGCCTTCCCAGCTCACACTCTCAAATAAAGATAAATTTAAAAAAATAAAATATGAGTCTAGTCAACTAATAAGTAGTATAGATAGTGTTAAAGTCCAGGTATTTTGTATCCAGAATCTGTCATTTTAAGTATTCTGCCATTTTGGCAGAATAGGATTGTAATTTACACCAGGATTATACATTAATACTCTCAGTTACAGAATATGTTAGCCAATAAACTGCTATTATATTAAAGATGACTTTGGCATTTTAATTAGAATTCCATTAACCACAATTTTGTTTCTGCATATCAGCACTGTTATACTTTCATATTTCTATTGAGATTAAAAGTCAGATTCATTAATATTTTGTTGACAAGAATAGGATCTGTGTTATAAACCACCAGGAGCTGAAAGAGACTATTAAATAAAGCAAACAAACAACAATAATAAAACAAGCAGATAAAATACAGCCTACCATTC
This sequence comes from Suricata suricatta, assembly GCF_006229205.1. NCBI lineage: Eukaryota > Metazoa > Chordata > Mammalia > Carnivora > Herpestidae > Suricata > Suricata suricatta. The sequence goes on from NC_043704.1 coordinate 51,046,310, forward strand.
CTGTGGTAGATGAGAATAAAAGACATATGAAAGGAAGAACGGCCAGGCTTACCCCTTTAGGTAGATAAAGTCCATATTCAGCAAGGAGAAGGATACAGGAAAAAACTAAAGAAACTCAGAAGATAGAAAGGTTTCCATTTTTTTCCTAAGAAGTTTTGCCATTATTTAATTTGCTTTCCACTTAAAATATTAACAATATGGAATCGTCTCCACTCATTTATTTTCCTACTAGGATAATGAAGAGATCACTAGATTAAAAATTCTCTTAAAAAAATCTGAGGCATCTCAGAAATGCTCAAATATGACTTGTTATCAAATCCATCACAAATATTCTTTAATAGAGCTTATTGAACTCTAGAGATTATATTAAGAAACTCCACAAGCTAAAAGCATCAGTGACATGCCCTTCAAATTTTATAACAAAAAGCTATCAGGTACCAGACAAGGGAAAATAACTCAGTCATCTGTGCTTCACACTGTCAAATGATCTGCTTCAGATGCAAACCTTGGGGTTTGCATCCCTATCTGAACAATATGGGCTGGATGAATTGCAAATTTGCACAACAATTCTAGATAGAACCAGAAAATAAATGAGTTAAAGCGTATTAATTCAGTTTCTACCCATTAGAAATTCAAAATGTGTACAGTGTTCAATGACTGCAATCTAAAAATATAAAATGAAATGAAGAAAACATTGCCACAACTAATATCAATTCATAAGCATTCAACTTTGGCAATCAACCTTACAAATAAACTAATAATATCAGTATATGAAGAATAACACTCATGTTTGTGTAGGGATGGTGCTTATGCACGGGTCTAATGAACCTGTAACACTTAATGAATACACACAGTATGCATACAGAATGTGAAAGCTGTAAAATTGGAAAAGAATGAATGAAGATGGTCTCTTCACTTACGGTACTTATAATAAGACATGTCTTTGTAATAAAATATTGATGAAAATATAACTCAAGTGTCCTGAAAAACCCTCCTTGTCAACCCTGCAAAGCTAAGGGGCATTTATCAAAAAACCCAACTCATTCTGTCTAATTTGAGCACTATCCTAGAAAGTATACTTTCAGCATGTAGGTTCCCCAACATCACTGGCCTTGCTACCTCAGTTTGTGCTAAATTCTCTGCCTCTAGAAAAAAAAAATCTCTGTCTCTATATCTAGATGTCAGATCCATATTCTCTTTCATTCTCCACCTGCTTCTCTAAAGATGAATAAGAAGGCAGGCAAATAAATTTACACAGATTGAACTTTCTCAAAGGAAAAAGAAGCACATTTTTACCAATTCAGTCTGAGGCAGAGAGAGTCAGAGAAGATTTCTAGTATAACAAACCATTTCGCTCTCACCTTAGTCTCTATGTTGTAGAGCCTAGCATCTTACTTTAACATTATACCACTTAAATTGCTTTGTGTTTATCTGAACAAAGACAGTGGCTGCCCAGAATGATATATACAGTTTGCTTTAAACTTAGCTACATAATGGTAAGCATTTTGTAAGAATCAAATACGTCTCTACACCAAAACTGAGAGCCTTTCAGACAAGGGAAGCTGTTACTTAAAATATCTAATACTGGAAATATCATCGTTTCCCATCTGTACAACAATGTAGAAAGCTGGATGGTGTACAAACCAAAATTCCTTGAACTCAGAGTAACTAACTAAAAGTCTACAGAAAGACAGGGTCTCCTTAAGAGAGATAGGACACGTCACTTACTTACCTGGGGTGGATGCAATAAGCCAACAAGCAAGAAAAAAGAGTTCAGCTAATATTTAAATAATTACTTAAATATTGAACATGGGCCAGTATAAACGTATATGAACCCCTAAGTACTAAAAAATACATTAAGATAATTTTTGTCCATTTGTAAAATTTCTCCTCAGACCTTGAGGTGGGATTATGACACGAACTGGCATCAAAGTAAGACATGAGAGCCCTCATGATGTGCGCTGAGGAAGGAGGACCTTCAGGCAGGACAGGTCTAAAGTCCCCTTCAACACAGGAATGCAATTCTTGACATTCCCAGTCAAAAAGCAAGAAAACAAACAAACAGAGGAGTCACCTGTCCCAAGCAATTTCAAAATCTAGCTGGGAAAACATTTTGGTCAATGCCTGGGAATAATATTCTGTGCTTGAAGGATACACCCACTGGGCTTATTGTTTTGTTCTTGGAATCATTCATTCTTTTGATGAAGGATAGCATCTTCTTGAAGCTTAGTAATCTTATCATCTTGCTTCATGCCTGTAGAATTTTGGAGTCTCACAATCTTCTTGTCCCTTGTAGTTCCTCTTAGTCCAAATTGACAGTATTTCTGCTGGTACAAAACTTGCAAATACCTTGTGCATCTACGTCTATGTCATAAGGATTCACTGTGTTAGACAAAAGGTTCTTTCATAGGTCTTTCCTGATAATCCCATATCTATTTCTAGCTTCTACTGAGATGGGTAAGGGGAACTTCATGTCACACATCTAATCTCACAAAGTGTTTTGTGTGATGAATACACTGTCTTTTTAATTCTTCTGAAGCATTATAAAATAACTGCCCAGCTACACATTTGTTCTCTCTCCAGAGAACCCTCCCTTGGCAGTAGTAGGCTTTACAATGTAGATAGGCTGAGGATTTCCCAAATCAACATGTCCTGGTTCCTTTCGGATTATAAGTTTTCCTCTTGGTATATCTTCTTACCCTCGTATTTTACAACAGGCAGCAATAAGAAGTCAGACCACACCCTCGAAAGATTGTTTGGAAATTAGTGGGGTAGAAGCCTCACTTGCACAAGGAACATGAACACAACCTCTGACCGAACATGAAATAGGCTTCTCTGTCCCAGAGGTGATGCCCAGGAATCCAGGCTTATGAGTAAGTACTATCATACTCATAGTCATCCCTGATAGTCTGGAAAAGTATATACATGACCAAGTCTGTGCCTTTTCAGAATTAGAGAGAAAAGTTCCAGGATACAACTTCCTGTCTATATGTGGGACAAAAATCAACAATTACAACCACGTAGAAAAAAAGAAAAAGCAGTATTTCTCTTCAATGCTTTAGTGGAAGGCATTCAACTTTTCTATAACCCTTGTGTCCAACTGAAATTGGTCTCATAAATATAATAAGATATCCAGGAAATATAATGCTAAATGCATGTAGTTGAGTTCATTTATCTTTTTCCAAATCAACAGCTAACAAATATAACCATGGTTAATAGTTCATGAGAGGTTATCACTACCACAGACTCTATGTCACTCTTTTAAAGAATATAATTTAAAGTCATTCCAATGAATACTTAACTGGTACAATAGTTCTGGATCTGAGTCCTTGATGTCACTTTAGATTGCTGATAAAACAAGTATCATATACTTCAACCTTTGGTATTCGTTGACTATTAAATATAATTATCTCATCAGATATTTTCAAGTTGACTTTGTTTTTGTGTGTTTTTTCCCTAATTAGTTTTTCTTCATGTTTTGTACTTTTTTTTTTAATCTGGTAATATAGTGCGAGTTTTGACACTTTTATGGCATTCATCACAGTGTAAAGGGCTTGATTTTCTCATTAGTCATCTTTCATGTTTTTGTATGGTTTTATTGACTTTTGGCTTAAAACATTCCTTTCAACACTCTTTAACCAGAATTCCTATTTTGTTGACATGAGTGTTACCTAATAATTGTTTATTTTTTCCTAATAATAAGTTGTTAAAATCATTATGTCATTTCTGATATCACACAGTTTAAATAAAAAAAATCAGTGTCTTTTTGCTTTATTTTGAATACAGCATGCTAGGCAAAACAGGGCTCAGAAAATCCCATGATTTGAACTACTTTTATGAAACCTTCTGATTAGATTTAAGGACAGGCACAATCCTAAATATTGTTGCTAGTAATTAGGTAGAAATGAAAAATCTAAAAAAAATTCTTTGTTGTCTTTTAAAAAATTATAATCTAGAAGACTGAAGGATGAGAAAGTGTAGGGAAACAGGAGAGTGCAATGGAACATTCCTGAAAATTCCTGGCAGTAAACAGCACATTCAGCTTGGTTTCAGATAGCACTCCCACAGGAAGTACACAAAGCCTGGAGAACAAGGTCTGGAGACCCCAAACTCTTCCTCCTCCTTCTCAACAGTCTTTCTGAAAGAAGATCACATGCATAGTTCCCGGTGTGTCCCTTTTCTTTCTATATTTCTGCTTGCAAATAACTGGGCTTTCTTAAATATATTCACCATGATAGTATTAGCAATATCATAGATAGTGATATTGATAGAGCAATGGTATTAGCAACCAGCATGAGGTTACAGCATAAAGTACACAACCATTTCACTTTGGTCAGGATTGAAGATGTTCCCAAGATGCAGATCTTTGGTGCTAAAGCTGAGGAAGTCCCAGGCATTTTCCCATGAATTAGGAAGCTTTTGTTATGCTTAACAGAACACCATGCTAAAGGTGTCCTCAGGACAGGTGTTTGCTGTGTTCCAGATCCCAGCAGCAAAAGATGGTATGTGTCAGATAAGACCATCAGAAAATTCTCAGAAGCAACATACCCAAGTATCCTTAGGGACAGAGGATCAATATAAATGGGTTAAACTGCATAAAATATTTAGATTCTGTCAAAACCAAAACAAAGTTCTGCACTCGTATTTTAATAATTAGTTTAAAGTTCTTGATAAATTTCCTGTTCTTCATCACTAGATTAAGGAATCTAGCTTCCGGCATCTTCTAAAAGCCTTCGCATGCACTATGAACCATCATGGACATGATTAGTGGATGTGAATCAAAGCAACTTTGGAGGCAGACACTGAGAGTTTGGATGTTAGCTGCAAAAACCAGTATCTGGGTGGTTATGGGAAGTTGCATAACCTCTTTGTGTCAATTTCTTAAGTTTTAGTAGTGCCTGTTTCATAGCAATGCTGCAAGGGGTAAGCATTAATATATGCAAAGAATTTAGAACTGTGTTGGCTCATAGTGAATATGAAAAAAGTAAAGGTGTTATTTACTTCCCTCTCCTGTCACTCATCACTTAACAAATATCTATCAACATACATGGCATGCCTTATTTTTTTTTCATCTCTAATACCTAGAAAAACACCTGGAACTTAGAATTGATAGGTATTTACTAAATGAATGAGTAATGGGGTGTTGGTTAAATGATGAAATTTAACCAAGTCTCCTCAGCTATCATGATATTACAGCCTGAAATGTCACTCTAAAGAATGTCATTGATGACAAAGAGTATAAATTTAAAGAGATCTCTTTTAACTAAGGGGCACTGAAGAAAACCTTGGGATAGCTGGTAGAAAGGATGTGACAAGTAATACTTTGCTAGAATATTAAGCTATTGTGCTAATGGACATGGATGCTGGGACCCCAAGACCTTATCTCCCTGTCAGGACTTAAGATACATTCCCTCAGGTGCCACTTGTCAAGCTCCTTTGGGAGCTGCCCTTGCTTAAGAGGTCCCCTCGTCCCTACAAAACTTATGCCTCATTCTTGAGAAAACCTTCTGGTGACTGACACACATGGAGGTATAAACCCCTGCCTCATTGCCTCACGTCAGGAGAATTCTAAAGGGCCATCCCAGCTTCAGAGTCTACGCAGGGCTGGCTCAGGTCCTGTGGTGAAGTACAGATCCCAAAATCTCCCTGCCCACTATTTATTTCTTCTCTTCTCCTTCAGTATGAACCTTTCAACCTTTCAAGTACCTTTCAAGTACCTTTCAACAACAAGGAGTTGTGAAGCTTAAATGGGACAGCTGAGAAAAAAAATTATAAAATAATATTTCTGCTCATGGTAAATACTCAGTAAATATCAGAAATTTGTATCTCTGTTATTGGAGCAAACTGCCATAGCCACTTATTGGAACAAACCATTTATTCCATGTAGCTTTCCTCTTTGAAGGCTGATTCGTCTAGCATCTGGAAATTTCTATCAGGAGATGTAATCTTTATATTGAGCAATCCTGTTAAAAATCTTCAGGCAATGCTTTCTGAGTCAAAATCTCTTTCCCTGCAATAATATGTACCCATTTTCTTCTAGAATTACCCAAGATAAACATAATCCTTTAACAGCTTTTCACATTTTATCTTGGATAAAAAAGAAACTTTTTTTATTACCTGCAAATGGCTATATATATCCCTAAAACACATTATAGTTGCTTTGGTGTTTGTTTATTTGTTTTCTTTTGTTTGGAGCTTCCCAAGTGATCATGATTAATCCTCTCCTTCGCTTGCTGGTAGTAGACTGGAGAAAGAAGCTCCTCAGGGGAAAACACATCTCTTTCTCTTAAATCCCATGTATTCCTATTATATATAGAGATGAATCTGCAGAGCTGGTATTAGTCACTGTCTCAGCAGAAAGAAAAGACCTTATTAAAGATATTTGTTATAAAGACTGGATGGCCTAATAGTTTAGTCAAGATCTTTCTTGTTACCACAGATGGAATATATAGGAAGTTTTCATCAATGTCTTCTTTATGGATTTGAGCAGCACCTGAAAATGCAGTGAGCTGAGAAAGTGAGACAGGAAAGTATGCACCAAATGGGGAGGCCTCTTGTTCTTGTGGGCACACCTTTCTGAAGGGACAATGTCTCAGGACCATGATGATATGGAAGAGGCAGAGAGTTCTATTGGACAGGATACTCTAGTGCTCCAGAGAGATGGGCACTCTTCTTTTCTTCTTTTTTCCCCCTATGTAATTCCAATTTGCTCCTACATGCCTTCATTACTCCCACACTGGATAGCACAAGAAATTAAAAGAGAAAAACTGATAATCTGATAATTATAATGTTGCAATTTTCTCACAATACTTTTATTCTTTTAAATCTCCACTAGGGCAATATAATATATTAAAGAGTAAAAATTAATGCAGTAGTATATAGGATATCCTGTGAAAATATTGCCTTTAGGGGGCTTTAACTTGTAATTTTAGTTTTTTATGGAAGCTTGCAAGGGACAGTGGCATATACCAACACCCAAAGCACACAAACTCATAGTTTTCACAAATAGAACTATGAGGAGTAAGGTTAGGAATTCCTTGAACTTGCACTGATGGGTTAACAAGGCATAAAGAAATAGAAAGACACAGGATGAATGTACAAGATTAGGTAAACAAGATTAGGTAAACAGGGCGAAGACCCCCAGTATAGGACAAAGGTATAGGAATACGACGCCTCAGGATGAAAGCACCCAAAATTAGGTAAACAAGATTAGGGATTCAGGGTGGAAGCAACAGCAGAAAGCTGCTTTCATAGGAAGGAAGGACTAAATAAGGAAGCAGGTAGACAGGGCTATAGACTGCAGCCAGTGATGCTGCCCAGAGAGGAGCCAATTAGCAAAAGAAAGGTACCGGGTTGACCATGAGGTAGCATGCTTCATCTTTCTTGTCCCCCAGACAAGTTTAGGTACCCAGGGGGTGCCTCAAGCCTGCCTTAAACAACCATCTGCCCTGTGCCAGGACTTTGTTTTAAATTGACCCAAATCCCTAACATCACATATCTTCAAAACCCCCTTTCCCTCACACCCATGAGTTAATGTTCATGGTTTCACTGTCTCTTTCCACCATCCATCACACTTGTAAGCCTTCTGATCCTAATAAAAACAGAACAAGGATGCTTACTTAGGCCTCTTAGCCATCTCTTGCATTTTATTTTTATTTATTTATTTTTGATATAATTTATTGTCAAATTGGTTTCCATACAACACCTAGTGCTCATCCCAACAAGTGCCCTCCTCAATGCCCATCAGCCACTTTCTTCTCTCCTCCCTCCCCCAACAACCCTCAGTTTGTCCTCTGTATTTAAGAGTCTCATGTTTGCCTCCCTCCCTCTCTGTATGTAACTTTTTTCCCCTTCCTATTCCCTCCCCTGGTCTTCTGTTAATCCTGTGTCCCCTCTCTTGCTGAGCAAGACGGAACTCCAGACCCAGAGTCTACAACACAGAACTACATAATCACTTCTTCTTTGGCTAAGCAGGTCACAAATATAATAATGAGCTGACACTGTATTTGTCAGAGCAAAGTTGATGTGGTATATGGATCTTCTCTGTCACAATGATAGCCGGCAGGTGCGCCCTATCATTTAAGGAGCTAGAATAGAATTATTTCTTAGTACAAACAAACTACCTGAGACCAAAGGGAAATAAAATTTAAAGCAAAAGATAATGGAGAAAAGTAAATCACCATGGCTTATTATTTTTCATTTCCTTTTTTCTTTAAATGGCTGCTTTAACTTGGCTCAAACATGACACCTGTTTCCTATACCTTTGTCACAGGGACTGACAGTTTGCCTAGAGCAACAGTATCAAGTCTGAGTTACAGAACAGTAATATTTTATGATTCAGAAATAACAAATATGATGTTTTAACATATATTCCCAATTTCATATCTTGTATGAATTTTTGGAAATCAGTAAGTGCATCATATTTCTCTGCTTTGCCATTTTGTTTTAAATGCAGCTTACAAATTACTTGTCTCCTGAACATTGTGGGAACAG
>NC_043704.1:51054902-51062648 GCF_006229205.1 Suricata suricatta
AAAAAAGATTCAATCTTTAGGAAATGAAAAGTATAGAGGCAAAAGCTACCTTACATTAAAACAAACAAACAAACAAAATGGAACCCTTGGAGAACAGTGTGTACTTGCAGATCTGCTTTCTAATTTCCCATAGTTAGAAAAAGATAAACATAATAAAAGTGAATGTGAGATTTTTAAGATACATTAAAAGTCCCTTATTAACTAACTAATCAATAGTTTCTAGTTCCAGAAGGCTTTGTCTCTGGAGTGTGTGTGTGTGTGTGTGTGTGTGTGTGTGTGTGCGTGTGTGTTTCTAAAGTATCTTATTTCAACTCTAGCAACAATGGTCCAAATTGATATTATCTCTATTTTATGGATGAAAATAAACATTTTTAATTTCTCATTTGCCATCTCATGAACAGTTGGGAACAGAGTTATTCCGAAAATCACACTTATCAAGTTCCTTATTCAATACTCTGTTCAATATATTATGCTTCTGTCTACTTTTTATGTTATCACCTAGAAACAGCCCACATTTTTAGAGAATAAAAATAAGAAATAACATTTCATAATTTTAGAATGTAAAAGCGGAAACACCCTAGAGATGAGTTAGTCTAGTTCCAAAGTGTGATAGCCCAGAGAGTAAACACCAGCCTAAAGGCATGCAATTAGTTACCATTATTGTTGACCAGACCCAAGTGTTTTAGCTTCTGGCTGCTTTTTCTCTGCCAAATGATTTATTTTTCTGAAAGGTGCTATAACAGAAAACTAGAGACAAAACTATGACATTTCATTAATGAACTTACTGAAAAAAATTGTAAGCAAAAAGATACCTATAAAATGCGCTTATTTTTTAAGATAAAACTATTCAAATCAAGTTATGCCATTGTCTAAATCCATAAGTGGGAGTTTGGTTTTTATTGTCACATTGGAGTAATTAATATCTACAACTATAGGCATTGTTAATATGTCATAGCACAGATTCTAAGTTGAAAAGAAGATTGGAGAAAGGTGAGCATATACTGTGGCATTAAGTGGCAGCAGTCACAACAGCAAGAGTACTTCCAGAACTACTCACTCAAGAAGAAAATTTTAACCATTTCCTCTTTGCTAAATTAGAAGACAGGCTTAAACAAAACTAGCACAGAACATCTTTAAACCATCAACAGAATTTAGAATCAGTGAAACATTTGACAGGAAAGAAGCAGATTGGCATAGCAAATTGATCTGTGTTTCGAGGACAGAATTGCACGCATGCTGCACTCAAACAGTGCCGACAGATCATTGAAGCATGTCCCTGTAAACACAGGGATGTGGGATGTGGACCAATTCCCCTCCCTTTCTCCTGCTTTTCCTTCACATTTCTCCTTCCTCCTCTTCCCTTCTTCCTTCTGGCCACACCCCCTTTTCTTGTGTATTTCTCATACGCTGCAGTTAACCTAATACTGAGAAAGACACCACAGTAAACATATCTGTAACCTTCACAGTGCCATCACCGATACCACGACTGAGATGGTTGGAAAGCACAGCGTGAAGCTTGGTAAGTAATCTAGCTCTTGAAAGAAAAAGATAAACTCATGCAGTTTCTGTCTCAAAGAAGCATAATTATACATCAAAGCATGACAGTCACCTGTGGGCAAAACTGAGACTAAACAATATAACTAAAGCAGACTTGGACAGTTGCACATTTTCCCATCAAACTTTTTTTTTCTAATACAGTCTTCAATATTTGTTGGAGACAAATATGGAATTTTCAGTTTTTTCCAAGTGCTAATTTGATATAGACGTTCTCAATGACCCTTATAAGTCAAATAACATTTGCCAAAAAAGTAAAAAAAAAACCAACAACAGTGAAGTAAAGCCAAAAATATAAAACCAAAGAACAATGAAATGAAAATGAGAATGATTTCTTATTAGTGAACTTTTTTCTCAAACAGGCATTACGGTGGAGAAGAAACACTAGTAAATGTAATGTGTTTTCCTCAAACTGATTACAATAAGTGTGTACATACCTAGGAATCTTGTCCAATAAGTGGCTGAATAACCTAGTTAAATGTCATTCTTTATTTGCTCAGGTTGGGGTGTCTAGGACATTGGGAAGATCAAAATAAAACCAGTAGTTTCTAAAGAAAATAATATGCTATTATGCATTATATATATTATGTGCATATGTTATATATAATATATTTGTTGTGGCTGAACTTAGGTGGCTCAGTCAGTTAAGTGACTGACTTTGGCTCAAGTCATGATCTCCCTGCTCGTGAGTTCAAGCCCTGTGACAGGCTCTGTGCTGACAGCTCAGGGCCTGAAGCCTGCTTCAAATCCTGTGTTTCCCTCTCTCTTTGCCCCTCCCTCCCTCACACTTTGTGTCTTTATTTTTATGTCTCTTCCAAAAATAAAGAAATATTAAATATATATATATTTTGCTATATATGTTGTATTATATATATTATATATATATTCTAAATACTTCAGAAGAAATATCCACATTACTATTTTAAGAAGTATTGTGAAAAATTATACATCTTTAATCAAAATACCTCCACAGACTTCACTTGGGAATTGATATACAACTAGAGCAATATTAGGTTGTAAACAGTATAGAAACAGACTGGATTCAACCACTATAATACTAAAGATAATACCTGCCATTGGTTGAATGCTTACAATGTGGTTTGCCTTCATTCTAAATGTGGTTCATGGCTTAACTAATTTAATCACCACAATAACACAAAGGAGGTGGGGGAAGGGGAGAGGGAGGAGGATGATGAGGAGGAGAAAAAGAAAAGGAGGAGGGGGAGAAGGGAGGGTTAATTTATATACCCTCTAATTTAACAGTGTACTCTGATTAAGTTACCTAAACTCCAACCATCTGCCCTCTGACAGAGGATTAAAATAATAGATATTCAAAGGAGGGGGCAAGATGGCGGAGAAGCAGGGAGCTCTGTAATTTTCACCTGCCCACATCAATCAAACTAAGAAGGACTGAAGCCACAGTACTCTGATCTGCAAGAGTGGGAGGAAAAGACACAGAGTCCAGAGAGGACAGCCTCCTGTGTGAGTGAGTGTGAACTGGGGAAGATAAAAACTGGCTGGGACCCTGAGGCTTGGGGGGAGGGAGCCCCACTCTGCACGGAGCATAAGGGAGTGCAAAGAGCCTTGGAGAGAGGAGGGGAAGAGAAAGAGATGCTGAAAATGCTCATAGAGCTGTCTCTGGAGAAGAGAAAAACCTCAGCGCAGTATGGAGAGGGATCCTATCATTTCATCTGTAACCGCAGGGTGTGGGGAGAGACATCAGTCCCCTTTAGCTGGAGCTTTTTCCTTGGGCTCGGCACCCTGATCCCTGGCAGTGCCAGGAGAAACTGCTGCATGACCCCCCTCCCCCTCTTCGATAACCGGCTACAATATCGCTGGCCTGTGGCAGTACATCTCATCTTGGGCAGTCTCATTAAAGTGCATGTACTAGGATTTGGAAATGAGGTGGGGCTTGGAAAATACAAGTTGGCCTGGTGCAGCACAGGGAGATCAGACTCAAAGTGTGGATTGCAATGCTTGGTTTGAGAAGGCCTAGGGGCACCGCCATTCTCCCCACAACCACCAAGGCAGGGCCTCGGAGAGCAGCCACAAGACCTACCTATACCAAACCACTCCCATCCGTGCTGGAGAGCTGCCTTTTTTTTTCCTCCTTTATCCCCCCTGAGCCTAGGAAAGACCAACATTGATGCACTGTCGTGATTAGATCAATTCTTGCCATTGAGATATATTTTCCCTTATCTTATTTTTCTCTCTCCCTTCCACTGGTTTTAAGCTTTGAGACTGTCCATTGTCTTTTGTTGTATTTGTGTTCCCCTTTTTCTTTTTCTTTTCTTTTCTTCCATTTTATTTTCTCTTTCCCCGTGTGGTTTGCTTGTTTGCTTGATTAGTCTGTGCATTTGCGTGTTTTGTTCCCTGTGTGTTTGTCTGTCTATTTTCCTTTTCAGGGCTACCCCAAGAAACAAGCCAAAGTACACATGGTAGAGAGTCCCAAATATCACTGAGTAGGGAAATAAAATAACCAAAGGCACAACAAGAGAAACCAAGAAACACCATTAAAAGAACACTTCCTGAATGAACAGGCCATGGACAGTCAATGAACGTCCTTTAATAGAGCAATATAACAGGTGCAGAGTGCATAAGAGCTTTTAAAACTGACAAGAGACAGAAAGCTAGCCAAATTGATGAAATGGAAGGACTCTCCTCTAAAGAAATTCCAGGAAGAAGTCACAGCCACAGAACTGCTCAAAACAGATATAAGCAACATAATGGAGCAAGAAATTGGAACAATTGTCATAAATTTAATCACTGGGCTTGAAAAAAGCATGGAACTCATCAGAGAAGCTATTGATACAAAGACTAGGGACTTTCAAAATGGCTGTGACAAGTTAAAAAAATGCTATAAATGAGGTGCATAATAAAATGGAGGTGGGCACAGAACAGATTGAAGAGGCAGAAAGGAGAAGAGGTGAATTAAAAGACACAGTTACAGAAAAAGAGGAAACCAAGAAAAAGAAAGAAATTGAACCAGGAGCATGAAAGGAGAATTCAAGACCAGAGTGATACAATCAAACAGAACAATATCCATATTATACGAGTTCCTGAAGAAGAAAGAGATAAAAGGTCCTGAAGGGGTGCTTGAACAAATTATAGTCAAGAGTTTCCCCAATTTGGGGAAGGAAATAGACATTGAAATCCAAGAGGCACAGAGAACTCCCCTCAGACATAACTTGAATCGACCTTCGGCACGACATATCATAGCGAAACTGGCAAAATATAAGGATGAAGAGAATTCTGAAAGCAGCTAGAGATAATAGGGCTCTAACATACAAAGGGAAATCTACCAGAATGGCTAAAGGCCTATCCACTGAACCTTGGCAAGCCAAAAAGGAATGGCAGGAAATCTTCAATGTGATGAAAAGGAAAAGAATGCACGAAGAATCCTCTGTCCAGCAAGCCTGTCATTCAGAATAGAAGGAGATATAAAGGTGTTCCCAAATAAACAAAAACTGAGAAACTTTATCACCACCATACCAGCACTACAAGAACTCCTAAGGGGAACTCTATGAGCAAAATGTTGTAAGGAAGACATGGCACCAGAGACACCACTACAAGCATAAACCCTACAGAGAACACAATGAATCTAAACCCATATTTTTCAATTATAACACTGAATGTAAATGGCCTGAATGCTCCAATCAAATGACACAGGGTAGCAGAATGGATTAAAAAAAAAAAAAAACCAAATCCATCTCTTTGCTGTCTACAAGAGACTCGTTTTAGATCTGAAGACACTTTCACATTGAAAGTAAGGGGATGGAGAAATATCTATCATACGGCTGGAAGTCAAAAGAAAGCTGGAGTAGCCATACTTCTATTGGACAAACTGGACCTTGAAGTAAAGGCAGTAACAAAAGATGGTGAAGGACATTATATAATTACAGGGTCTCTCCATTAGGAAGAGCTACCAAGTATAAACATCTACATGCCAAATTTGGGAGCATCCAAATGCATAAAATAATTAATCACAAACAGAAACAATCTTATTGATAAGAATGTGCTAATTGCAGGGAAATTTAATACTCCACTTACAGCACTGGATAGATCAACCAGACAGAAAATCACTAAAGAAACAATGGACCTGAATGACACATTGGAACAGATGGATTTGACAGATATATTTAAAACTCTACATCTTGAGGCTAAGGAATTCACTTTCTTCTTGAGTGCGCATGGCACATTCTCCAAGATAGATCGCATACTGGGTTATAAAACAGCCCTCTATAAATATAAATGAATTGAGATCATACCATGCACACTGTCATATCACAATGGTATAAAATTTGAAATTAATCACAGAAAAAGTCTGGAAAACCTCCAAACACATGGAGGTTAAAAAACCACCCTACTAAAGAATGATTGAGCCAATCAGGCAATTAGAGAAGAAATCAAAAATAGATGGAAACAAATGAAAACAAAAATATAACAAACCAAACTGTCTGGGATGCAGCAAAGACAGTCCCAAGAGAAAAGTATATTGCAATCCAGACATATTTCAAGAAACTAGAAAAAAGCGCTAGTTCAAAACCTAACAGAGCACCTAAAGGAACTAGAAGGGGAGCAGCAAGAGCACCCCAAATCCAGCAGAAGAAAAGAAATAATAAAGGCCAGGGCAGAAATAAACAATATAGAATAAAAAAAAAAGACAGTTGAACAGATCAATGAAACCAAGAGCTGGTTTTTTGAAAAAATAAACAAAATTGATAAACCTCTAGCCAGGCTCCTCAGAAAGAAAAGAGAGAGCACCCAAATAGACAAAATCATGAATGAAAATGGATCTATTACAACCTTTCTCTTAGAAATACAAGCAATCATCAGGGAATACTATGAGAAATTTTATGCCAAACTAGGACAACCTAGAAGAAATGGACAAATACCTAAACACAGATTCACTACCAAAGTTTAAAGAGGAAGATATAGAAAACCTGAACAGACCCATAACCAGTGAAGAAATAAAATCTGTTATCAAAACTCTCCCAACGAATAAAAGCCATGGGACAGATGGCTTCCCAGGGAATTCTACCAGTCATTTAAAGCAGAGTTACTACCCATTCTTCTCAAGCTATTTCAAAAAATAAAAATAGAGGAAAACTTGTGCACTCATTCTATGAAGCCAGCAGACAGAGACCCAACAACAACAAAAAATAACTACAGGCCAATATCCTTAATGAATACTGATGCAAAAATACTCAACAAGATACTAGCAAATTTAATCCAATGGCATATAAAAAGAATTATCCACCATGATCAAATTTGATTCATTCCTGGATTAAAGGGCTGGTTCAATATTCACAAATTCATCAATGTGATACATCACTTTAATAAAAGAAAAGATAAAAACCATATGATCCTGTTCATAGATGCAGAAAAAGCATTTGACAAAATACAGCATGCTTTCTTAATAGAAACCCTCGAGAAAGTCTAGATAGAAGAAACTTACTTAAACATCATAAAAGCCATTTATGAAAAGCCCACAGCTAATATCATCCTCAATGGGGAAAAGCTGAGCGCTTTCTCACTGAGATCAGAAACACGACAAGGATTTCCACTTACACCACTGTTGTTTAATATAATCCTGGAAGTCCTAGCTTTAGCAATCTGACAACAAAAGGAAATAAAAGGCATCAGAATTGGCAAAGATGAAGTCAAACTTTCCTTTTTGCAGATGACATGATACTCTACCTGGAAAACCCAACCGACTCCACCAGAAGCTTACTAAAACTGATCCATGGATTTCAGCAGAGTCACTGGGTACAAAATCAATGTACAGATATCGATTGTATTTTTATATACCAATAATGGAGCAACAGAAAGAGAAATCAAGAAACTGATCCCAATCACATTTGCATGAAAAACCATAAAATATCTAGGAATAAACCTAACCAAAGATGTAAAAGACCTGAATGATGAAAACTACAGAAAACTTATGAAAGAAATTGAAGAAGATACAAAGAAGTGGAAAAACATTCCATGCTCATGGATCAGAAGAATAAACATTGTTAAAATGTTATTATTAACCAAAGCAATCTTTACACTCAATAAAATCCCAATTAGAATTGCACCAGCATTCTTCACAAAGCTAGAACAAACTATCCTAAAATTCTTATGGAACCACAAAAAACCACTAATAGCCAATAGTCATATTGAAAAAGAAAACCAAAATGAGAGGCATCA
>NC_043704.1:51062748-51094938 GCF_006229205.1 Suricata suricatta
GAATTGCACCAGCATTCTTCACAAAGCTAGAACAAACTATCCTAAAATTCTTATGGAACCACAAAAAACCACTAATAGCCAATAGTCATATTGAAAAAGAAAACCAAAATGAGAGGCATCACAATCCCAGACTTTAGCCTCTCCTACAAAGCTGTCATCATCAAGACAGTATGGTATTGGCACAAAAACAGACACATAGACCAATGGAACAGGATAGAGAACCCAGAACTGGACCCTCAAATATATGGCCAATTAATCTTTGACAAAGCAGGAAAGAGTATCCAATGGAAAAAAGACAGCCTCTTTAATAGGTGGTGCTGGGAGAACTGGACAGCAACATGCAGAAGAATGAAACTAAACCACTTTCTTACACCATACACAAAAATCAACTCAAAATGGATGAAGGACCTGAATGTGAGACAGGAAACCATCAAAACCCTAGAGGAAAAAGCAGGAAATAGCCTCCTTGACCTCAACCGCAGCAACTTCCTACTCGACATATCCCCAAAGGCAAGGAAATTGAGAGCAAAAATAAGCTATTGGGACCTCATCAAGATAAAAAGCTTATGCAGGGCAATAGAAACAATCAAGAAAACTAATAGACAACCAATGGAATGGGAAAAGATAGTTGCAAATGACATATCAGATAAAGGACTAGTATCTAACATCTACAAGGAACTCACCAAACTCCACATCCAAAAAATGAATAATCCAGTGCAGAGATCGGCAGAAGACATGAACGGACACTTCTCCAAAAAGGACATCCAGATGGCCAATAGACATATGAAATGATGCTCAGTGTCACTCATCATCAGGGAAATACAAATCAAAACCATACTGAGATACCACCTCACACCGGTCAGAGTGGCTAAAATGAACAAATCAAGAGACTATAGATGCTGGTGAGGATGTGGAGAAACGGGCACCCTCCTACTCTGTTGGCGGGATTGTAAACTGGTGCAGCAGCTCTGGAAAACAGTGTGGAAGCTCCTCAAAAAATTAACAACAGAACTCCCTTATGACCCAGCAATAGCACTGCTAAGGATTTATCCAAGTGCTCATAGTGGCACTGTCAACAATAGTCAAATCATGGAAAGAGTCTAAATGTCCATCAACAGATGAATGGATCAAGAAGATATGGTTTATGTCTACAATGGAATACTATATGGCAATGAGAAAGAATGAAATCTATCCACTAGTAGCAACATGGATGGACCTTGAGTATGTCATGCTAAGTGAAATAAGTCTGGCAGAGAAGGACAGATACCATATGTTTTCACTCATAAGTCTAACAGGAGAAACTTTAACAGAGGACCATGGGGAAAGGAAGGGGGAAAAAAGAGTTAGGGAGATGGAGGGAGTCAAATCATGAGAGACTCTTGAATACTGAAAACAAACTGAGGGATGAAGGGGGAAGGGGAAGAGGGAAGGGAGGTGGTGGTGATGGAGGAGGGCACTTGTGGGGAAGAGCACTGGGTGTTATATGGGAACCAACTTTACAATAAACTATAAATAAAAATAATAATAATACATTTTCAAAGAACATTTACACTTATGGGAAAACACTATCATATATTACATCTGAAAAACAAGCAGAGTATAAAAACTAAGTATATTTTTGATATATGAAATATGTGTGCACATACATATTTGTTTGGATTGTATTTTCTCCTTGCCCACTATTTGAATCCTTGATAATCCTTCTAAAATCTATCTGAGGCCACTGACACTGTAATGCTTCTGCCATGGCATTCCACAGTCTGGACTACCAGTAGTAATAGGTCCATCAAGTTTTACTGAAAAATATTATTTATTGTGTTGACTGATATCCCACTCATAAGTTAAAGTAACTGAAATCAGTGGAAGGAATTGACAAGAAAAATATGGATTTAATGTCTAGATGCAATATTGCACTATATTTCTTATTCTTGCATTTTTTTGGTATCCTTATTACTCCACAGATCTAGTATCTATGGACTATTCCTTTAAATTCCTTTCCACATAAGGAAAATTGGGATCAATTTTCCATCTTTAATTGAATGTTAAATTTTGTATTTGATTTGTGCCAAATGAGAGTCAATAAATGAAGAAAATGTCACTTTTTGCTAAGACTGGATTTTTAGCAATGACTTACCACTTTTGGGTCATATGTAAGCCAGAATCATCTTGTTTTCTTCTGTCAAAAGATAATAATACTTACTTTGCCTTTCTCATAGAGTCCCTATAATGATCACACTGATCATATATATAAAGTTATATTGAAATCCTGACCACATATTTTAGTCTAGGTGTCTTCTCCCTGGACACAAAGACAGAACTAAACATACAAAAATTTTACTAAGGGAAATGCCTGTGAGAGAAAATGAGGAGGGTGTTGGGGAAGACTGGAACATTCATCAGACAGCAATGTAAAAGTGAGACTGAGGCAGACTGAAGTTTCCTAGACTGCTATGTAGGTTCAGAAAGGTTTGGAGGGCTGTGGGGAATCCCGAGTCAACATCCCTCTTCAGAAGACTACCATGTCTCGAGGAAAGCGATCTGCTTTGGTATCTCCATAGTGGTCAGTCACTGGCTGGAAAGTCCATGGAAAGTGGCCTTACTGCAAATGCAGAACGGGTCTCAGAACTCAGCAGCTGTGGTCCATGGTCAGTGAGGCTCGCTGTATATGCAAGTCTGAAAAGTACATTCCTATAAACACTATAGTACTCAAGCATTTATACTTACAATTATGACCAGAGTTAGCATGTTACATTTGGGTGATTGGCATTGATGGGCTTAGGACAGCTTCCCATGTTTTAGCAGTGTTAGAAGTGTAGAGTGTGTTTCCTTTGCTTTTTGCTTAACCCTTAGAAAACAAATATATTTTTTCTGAAGAGTTACTGCTGAGTAGTAAATTACACAGAGTTGCAATGATACGTGATGAGGAAGAAAAAAGGAAAACTAAATTTAACATCTTATTTTCTTAAACCTCATATCTGCTACCTTTGAAGTCCCATAAATATTCTGCTTGATGTGAAATTACAAATGGAGAAAAATGAATATCATTTATTCACCTCACTAGATTAGTTATTCTATGGCTTCAGGGAAAACATCCAGTTACTATCTTCAAGAAATTTTTCCACCTTTTTAATTCTCCCCCTTGATTATTAAAACACAAACACAAGCAGTAATATGATTTGAATTATATCTGCACTTTGCAGGAGATTCTAAATTCTTATGGTGAAGCACATCTTTGGAAAGAAAAACTAAGAACAAAAACGAAGCATACTAATACAAAATCTGTTTTCTTTGTCCTTTGTAGCTGAGACTTTATGCATGATGCTGTCATTTGTAAACAATTTAAAACTAAAAACAGAGAAATACATACACTTTCACAGCATTTAAGTAGAAGCATCAGAATTCTCTCACAGTAAAAAAAATTATCCAATAGAAAGTACCTCCATTTTTCTTTTAAAGAGTTTAGTCATCTTTAAACTAGAGTTTAAAAGGGTACATATTAAAATTTACCTTACTCAATAATCAATAATAATAATGCCTACTAAATTATAGTTTGAAAGAGATTAGGATAAAAGTTTTGGTCTCTCTGAATCTGTAATAATGAATAATTTTCCATGAAACAAATAGTTTTCTGAGTTTCCTTGGTAACAGAGGCAGTAATAGATGAAAATTATCACTGTTAAGCAGTCTAAAACACATTACCCTTAAAAATCATGACTCCAAGACCCTTCCTGGGAAACTAAATAAATTGGCAGGGAATCACTGTGTGGCTCAGCAGTGTCACATATGATCCTTGAGTCACTGAGTCTACCTGAAGAAGATTAAATGACCAATAGACTCAACTACTTGACAAGAGCATTCCAAGCCATATAAATGTTTTACATCACTGACCTCACCCAAAATTCCTGGCTCTGAGTAAGAGTTTGTTAGAAGCACTGATTGAATTATAACTCAGAGTAGCTCATTCCTCTGAACAAAAATATTCAATGGTTTCCTTAAGCAATTAGAATGAGCCAAACTCCTCAAAATGCCCAAAGGCCATATATGACATATTCTTTAATTATTTTTGCAGTTTAATATCCTAACACTTTCTCTCTTGTTCTCTTTATTTGGACTGAATTAAGCTTATTATAATGAATTAAAAGAGTTGCACACATCCTTGTTCAGAGACTCTCTATATTTTATTTTCTGCACTTGCTGGGTTTTGATCATTCAGGTCTGTGCTCAGATATGATTCAAAATTCATATCTTCAGAGATGTTGTCTCTGACCAAGTTACTTCAAATACCTTCTCACCTCCTGCCCAATATATATTTTTCCTTTATCCCAGTATCCTGCTTTATTTTGTTTATAGCACTTACCACTAAATGAAATTTATTTATTCTTCTACTGTAAGAACATGAGCACCTTGAGAGATACCCGTCTTATCATTAGAGCCTAAAACAGTGCCTATAAATAGTGCTACAGAGAAAGAATCTTGCTGGTATTTGAGAACAAATTATTTGAATATGCAGGATATACACCCTTACAATTCAGTGTGAATTAAATTCAACTTAAAAAGCTGATAAACAAACAAACAAAAAAACCCACGATGTTATATTAATCCCCATCATGTATTACTTACTTCAGATGCTAACAGAGGAACTTCTGATTCTCAACCTAGATAGAAACTCCCTTTTCAGTTTGTCTTTCTTCAGGTGGATTTATTTATCACATAACCTCTAAGATATTAAAAATAAAAATAAACTGCACTGATCTATATGATTTCATTTCAGACAAGCTAATTATCTTGCATATCTGTAATATTTATTTGTATATTGATTGCTTCTTGAGAATAAGTTTGGCATTCAACATTTTATCAACCATATTGTCCATTCAGAAAAAAAATTCTGTTCCACACAAATTAGTATAGGTTACCACACATATTTTATGAGAAAACAAATGCAAAGTACAAATTAAATTTCAAATAGGACCTTCCCTCTATTTAATGAAATTCAGCAGTCTTTCCTCATATCGTGCAGCCATCAGAATCTAAAAAGATGGACATTGCCACAATAGCCCATAATGAATGTGGTGCTTAGTTCATTTGTCCACACTGAATAATCCAGCAAGAAAAAATGCATGTTATCTCTTTCTCTGCCTAGGTAACAGTCATATGATTGGGTATGTTCCATACTGTAGCATTTATTACCATGCATGATTTTCTAAAAATGCTTTTTTTAAACCCAACTGCCTGCAAGCACATGCAGTGACTGTGTCTAATTGTCCACAGTATTTTAACCCTTGTACCTAATAAAGATCCTAGCACAGCAGAGGTACTAAATAAATATTAGTTGGAAGACTGAATGAACTAGAAAAATGACAACAAATACTAAACGTATTTTGATTTTAACAGTAATATGTTGATCTACACCTTCCTTAAGATATACTCTGAAAATTACATTAAATGTACAAAACTGTCCCTGAAAATGAAAGTTGGTATCATTTACTATACTGGTAAAACTGAGATGAAGTTAATAAAAATATTAAAAGAGGGATTTCATTGATAAGAAAATCCTTTTGGTTCCTGGGTGATAACATAGATACCTAAATAATAACTGAGGCCATTTGGTAACATCTATTTGTAATATTCCCTGAGAATTCCAAAGTTGAATTTATTTAATTTCTCTAAATAAATGGGCAACCTTTTTACCATTGTCCACTAGATATTATAAGATGAAGCTTGACAGCCAAGAGGTATTGCTTATAAAATTATTGCCAATTAGAGTTATATGTAATTATAGAAGGAGCTGGACTAGGTTTTGACTTTGTTTGATGTGTTTTTAATTTATCTTATGAATCATTTCCACTTAATCAATGCTAAGAAAAACACTGAAGCATAACATGGTTACAAAACTCTACTATATATACACTAAAATATCACCTTCAATGGAACGAATGTTAACTCTAAAACAAGGTCTAATTCCCTTTAATTTTTTGCTAGATATCTCATGTGTCTTAATCTTATTTAACATCGGTGTCTAATTTCTGGTGTGTATGATATAGAAAGGTCTTGCTTCTATGCACAGAGTCTGTCATAAATCAATGGAAACAATAGGTAAAATATAAAAGGAGATTTCTGTTTCTACCTAGGATGTGGAAACCTATAAAAGAATGTCATTCCTAAGATGAAAAATGTGAAGAACCAAACAATCTACAGAATCATAATTTTTCTTGATTCTATCATAGAAAAAATCAAAACCCTTTATTCCAAGGGATAAAAATCCCCTATATGGAGAGGAGTATATCCTTTTAAAAGCATGGGAGGGAGAAAGAGGTGACTATCATAAATGTAAGATAAAATTGGCTGATATCTTTATAGAATCTTTAAAGGTCAAGTATAGGCTAGCATATCAATTTTGCATAGCTGGGAGCTCCAGAAACAAAAAATGTTCACAATTAATCTCAAGATATTTTTAATAAGCCTTCATCAAGAAAGACTAGGGATAGGACATAAATCTGAGGAGATATGCTATTTGGTGGCAAAAATATGTAGGGTGTGACTGGATGCCACTGGAAGACTGGCATGAAGCTACCTTCTTCCCTAGACACTTCCTTCATAGGAAGTAAAGGCTTTAAGCTGATGGTGAAGGGAGAGTAAATCGTTTCACCTACAGAGCCCACCCCAAATCCACTTCCTGTTGTGGAATGGAAGGATAAAATTGCTTGCCTTTTGGAGATGGGTCAAAAGCATTTCCCAAAACACAAAATAAGCAGTGATTCATTGCTCATAAGATAGAGTAAAAGGAAGGGGGGGGGGAACAACATGTCTTTCCCTAAGCCCAAGATTATGTATCAACACCAAAAAGAGATGTGCTCCTACTGATGATGTGGAAGAAAAAAATCTCCCCCATGGAAGACCAGTCACAGGTAGAAAACAGACTTTAGCTGCAATGGAGAGGATGCTGAATAATCCCTACACCTTAGGCCCAGGTACACAGGCTTGTCTAAGACATAGTCCTATACAGGAGAGTAAAGACCCCACTGAGCACAGTAAGCAACAATAAGACCCCCTTCATGGCACATGTGTGCAGTCGCTATCAGAGTGGATAGGAGCCCTAAGAAAAAGTCTCTAGCCTCACACACACCATTCCAATCATAAGGAAATAGCAGCCCAGCAGCAACGGGCCTTATTGATGCCTAACAGAAAAATTGCACCCAAGTATACAATTTATCCCATTTTATACTCTTCTTCCCCACACATCATCTGTTATTATATCAAAGGTTCAAGATGCACAAAAAAGCAAAAAACAAACATATTTTCAACGTAAAAATTAATCAACAAAACTAGATTTGGGATATATCAGAGAAGGAGTACAAAATAATTATGATTAATATGACAAAAATCCAGTGGAAAAGGTGAACAGCATGCATAAAGAAGATTGAAGATTTCAGCAAGGAGGTACAAATATAGAGTCAAAATAAAATTCTAGATATAGAAATATAATATTAGATGGAGAATTCCTGTGATGAACTCAAGAGCAGACTGGTTACAAATGATGAAAACAACAATGAACTTGAAGATATTTTGAGAGAAATTATCCAAGATAAAACATAAAAATAAAAATATGTCTATTAATTAATCAAAATTAGAACATCCAAGACAATTAGATGCAACACAAATTTGATCAGATAATGGCCAAGGATTTTCCAAATTAATGGAAAATAAATAGTAGACCCTAGAAACTCAGAGAATACTAAGCAGGAGAAAAACAATGCTGATACAAAATGCTGATTAAATTATATATATATTAATTAGTATATTAATCGTAAGCTAAATTACATATTATATATAGAAAATATTTCTAAAGTTGTTGTATTGATTTCTCCATTGTTTTTGTTTTCTATGCCATTTATTTCTGCGCTGATGTTTTCCATTTCTTCTTGTCTACTTTAAATTTTATTTGCTCCTGTACTAGTTTCCTTCTTTCCTTCCTTCTTTCTTCCATACTTTTGCCTTTTTTTCCCCCATGAAGATACTAAAGAACTGATTTGAGATATTTCTTCTCTCCCAATACGAACATTTAATACTATAAATTATTCTCTCCTGCTTTGGTAGTAATTTTAGTACACTTTGTTTTTATTTTCTAGTAATTAGAAACATATTCTGAACCATATTTGATGTCTCCTTTGACTCATATATTATTTAGAACTGTGTTACTTCATTTCCATGTATGTGGCAATATTCCAGATCTCTTTCTCTTACTGTATGCCATTGATTTCTATGTTAGCATCAGATGTCAGAGAATATACTTGGTACAACTTGAATCCTTTTTAATTTATTAACACAAATATATTTAATTTTTAAGTACTTTGATATTTTCCTGTTATCTTCTGTTACTAATTTTTAATTAGATTCCATTGTGGTCAGATACTACTTTTAGTATGATTTTGGTTCTTTTAAATTTGGGGGGGTTGTTTTATGACTAGAATATGATCTAGCTTGGTATCTTGGATCGCAGGGTGCTTGAAAATAATGTATAATCTGCTGTTGTTGAGTAGACTATTCTATAAATGTATATTAGATACTGTTTGTTGATAGTGTTATTAAGTCCTTCTATATCATTGCTTATTTTCTGTCTAGTTGTTTTATCAATTATTGAAAAAGTTCTCAAGTCTCTATAATTGTATATTATCTTCCTTCTGTAAGTTCTATCAGCCTTTAACATATTTGGAAGCTCTCTTCTTTGGCATATAAATGTTTAGGCTTACTATGTCTTCTTGCTGATTAATACTTATCTTTTTGAAATAGGCTTCTTTGTCTCTAATAATTGCTTTGCTCTAATGTCTTTCTTAACTGATATTCATTTGGTTAATATTTGCATGATATATAATTTTTTGTTCTTTCACTTTCAACTTATCTATCTCAGTATATTTGAAATGAGTATTTTGTGGATGACACATAGTTGGATCATGTTTTAATTTTATCCATCTGCCAATCTCTGCTTTAATATATTTAAAACATTTACATTTAACATAATATATTAGGGTTCTGCCATCTTAATTTTTATTTTCTATTTCTTTATTTTTGTTTTGTTTTCTGATTCCTTTTTCCTGCCTTTCTATGGTTATCTGAATACATGGGGCAGTTCACAAGATGTAAAAAAAAAAAAAAGGCAACAAATATTATTATGTTCACTTATGGTGGTATGAATTTTGGTTCTCATCATTATTTTGTATAGATACACATTTCCATCTGGCATCATTTTCTTTCTGAGGGATATTTTTTTTTATTTTTTTAAATGTTTTATTTATTTTTGATACAGAGAGAGACAGAGCATGAGAGGGGGAGGGGCAGAGAGAGAAGGAGACACAGAACCGGAAGCAGGATCCAGGCTCTGAGCTAGCTGTCAGCACAGAGCCCGATGCGGGGCTTGAACCCACGAATGTGAGATCTGACCTGAGCCGAAGTCGGAGGCTCAACCGACTGAGCCACCCAGGCGCCCCCTGAGGGATATTTTTTAAAATTTCTTTATGTTATGGGTCTGAAAGTAATGAACTCTTTCATATTTTAATGTTGAAAAAAAATCTTTATTTCCTCTTTTTACTGAAAGAAATCATTCTGTTTTGATAGGATTTTGCTTCTCTAGAGCTTTAAAGATGTTGTTCAACTCTCTTGTCCCTTGGTATTATCCTTGTTTGGGGTTCCTCAGTTCATAATATGTCCTTTTCCAACTGGTTAGAAGGTTTTCTCTCCACCTCTGGTTTTAAGAAATTTGATTATGAGGTGCTTTGGTGTAGTTTTCTTCATGTTTGTTTTGTTTGGAAAATATTGACATGTATATCTATCTGTGCATTTAATATTTTTGTCAAATTAGGAAAGAAACTAGTAATTATTTCTTTAAATACTTTTTATCTGTCTCTTCCCCTTCTCTACTTAGGAGACTTCAATTACAAATAAATTATGCATGGGGCACCTGGGTGTCTCAGTCAGTTAAGCGTCCAACTTCAGCTCAGGTCATGATCTCATGGTTCATGGGCTCCAGTCCCATGTTGGGCTCTGTGTTGATAGCTTAGAGCCTGTAGCCTGCTTCCAATTCTGTGACTCCCTCCCCTGCTTGCACCCTCTCATTCTCTCAAAAATAAATAAACATAAAAATTTTTAAAAATCATGCATTTAAACTTTTCCCATTTGTAACTGATATTCTGCTCATTATTGCTTTTTCTCTTACTCAATATTTTTTAGTATTTCATTCATATGTCTTCACATTCACTAATTCTTCTGTAATTTTGAATCTGTCATTAATCCAACCTAGTATATTTTTAGATAATATTTAATTTCATCTCTAGAAATTTAATTTTTTGTGTCTTTCATGCTTCTACTTACCTTTGAACATAAGGGATGCAGTTATATTAACTTTTGATTTCTTTTTATGTTAAATCTAACAGCTTTGTCTCCTATGAGTCAGTTTCAATTGATTAATTCTCCACATATCTAATATTTTTTAATTAAATACCATATATTGTAAATTTTACTTTTTATGGTAGTGGATATTTTATATTCTTATAAGTATTTTGAGCACCTTCCCATTAAAACCAGCCAAACAGTGATATCTTGGCACAGGTATTGTAATATTTTCATTTTTATTATTTGTTTGTTTTGGTTTAGGATGCTTTTATTCCAGCTTTAAGATTTCTTCAAAGGGACTGGATCAGTACTCAGATTAGAATTATTTCCCTCTACTCAAACATTACCCTCTGTTTTCTTCACTTAATTTTCCTTGAATTATGAAGCTTCCCAGTGCTCCTGGGAGGAAAGCACTATTGCCGTCTCTGTAAGGGGATGTACTTTAAATCTCTTCTTGTTTTTTTCCCCTCATCCTCAGCTAGTTTCTTCACACAGATATGCTTTCAGTACTGTGTTGAATACTTGAGAAAAGACCTTTTCTACATCTCTGCAGTTATTTATATAGTTTCTTTCTATATTGTACTCTACTCACAATGAAGTAAAGCTCAGATAGTCTTGGTGGTCACCCTTATTTTTTTCACATTACTCAGGGATTACTGTCTTTCATTGACTGACATTTTAAAAACAATTGGTTTATGTATTTTTTTCTGGTTTTTGGCTATTTCAGGTGGATGGATGAACCCCATCTCTATTACTCTGTTTTTGTTGGGAGAAGAAATTAATGTTAAGGTTTCAATGCTTGTTTGTTATACTTTTGTTATATTTTCTGTTATTTTGTGAATTATGCATTATTTTACAATGTTAAAATAACAAATCAGCTTTAGTTAGGAAATAGACCTCAAATGCTCAAGTCTCTGTTTCAACAGTTGGTAGGAATAATAAAACACAATCATCAAAACATCATGTTGTCATTGTTTACTAACTGATAGGACCATGACAGCATCTCAGACACCAGAAACATGAATATTCATTATGATTACTTTGGATCACATTGTGACATCAGAATGAAGCTTCAAGGGTATGCTCTTTCCAGTCTTTTGACTTGAGGGCAGACAGCAGTGTCAAAACATTACCATATTGTGATAGAAAGCTCACCTGCTTCTTTTTCCCTTTGAAATTATTATCAAGTTTTGGAATAGGCTGTAGTCATCACACTTAAGCTTTGGATATTGAACTTGTGAACAGAATATTAGCAAACAAACTAAAGAAATCAATAAGCAGTCAGCAAGTTCAGAAACTGTTATATTGGATGACTTTAAGGTCAACTACTGTTTCATTAACAGAAAATTTCACTGGAGTATTAAAAAATGTTCCAAGATTTCTTTTTTTAAGTGGATTATCAGTTCATCCTCATAAAGGGATGCAAGAAAATACAGTTTCTCTCTGTCTCTCTCATTCACTTTATATCTCCGAATGGCCTGGTTCAGTTTTTATAGGGTTTTTTGGGGAGAACTGACATACAAATAATTTAGCTACATTATTTATAAGAATAATAAATTTTCATCAGATATCAAACCAAGTGTTTAAAATTATAGGATTTTTATTCTTCACAACTGCAAAGGTATATATTTATCTGTTTTAGGTACAATAATTGTCACCAAATTGATCTCCATACTAATCCTCATAACCAGTGAATATATTTTCCATATGGCAAAAGAGACTTGGCTGTTGTGATTAATAAAAATTATTCTGGATTATCTGTTGAAGCTCAATGGAATCACAAGGATCCATATAAAAGAACTGATGGAAACAGGAGACCCCATGGCAGAAAAGAGATATTACAGGGGCAGAAGTAGAGTAATGCAAAACACTAGAAGGAGGACAAAGACTTGAGGCCCCCTCTAGACACCAAAAAAGGCAATTCTCCTCTATGGCCTCCAGAGAAAAGGCAACACTGCAGCACCTTAAGTTTAGTGCAGTGAGGCTTATTTTAGATCTTTGACTTCTAGAATCACTAGAGAATAAACATGTGTTGGTTTAAGCCCCTACATTGCAGTGATTTGTTACAGCAGCAACAGGAACCTGATATACTCTGTAGTGAGACATCACTTTTTACTCTGCCTTATAGTTATATGTGTAAAATAATTTTACTCCAACAGACTATAACCTTTTTGAGGTCAAATACTTATAAACGCCATGTTACTTAACATAGTACCTTTTTCAATGTATACTCTAAATATAAAATGTAATCTCACCACGAAACAGACTCAGATGATGGAAGGTCCCCAGTAAGTAATTCCTAACTATAAACAAAGGGAAAATTCCATGATGAATGATGGATGCAAGAAGTGAGCATATATTTAGTACTAGGTAATAACTTTCAAATATTTTCTGAGATCATTTTTCTAATGGGTTTGAATTGGACTATCATCCTAAGCCAAAACAAACAAATAATAAAAACAAAAATATTACAATACCTGTGCCAAGATATCACTGTTTGGGTGGTTTTAATGGGAAGGTGTAAATATTAAGGGATTTCTTCCATATCTATGTGGTTGTAGATGTCAGAAATTACAATAGATCTGTAGTGGTTGGGAGATTTAGGCCTCCTTGTTTTAGAGAAGTGGAAGATAATTTTCAAACAATCTAGCTTGTGTTTAAGAATCTTCCATTTCTAAAGTAAAAGTATAGAGTGTAAGAAAATTTAATCTTCTTTTCTTTTTGGTGAAGGAATAGATAAGCTGTGATGGGTATGGAAACTTTGGAGGAGGGTGGTGGAAGGCAGGTGAGATATTTTCATATTCAACTTTAGGGGAGAGGCAGAAATGAGCAAGTCACACTGGGAATGAAATGGGGTAGTTGGATCTCTGTGATTATACCTTGTATAATATCCAGTTTAAAATGAAGGGAAGTCATGGTTATATGATTTCTCCATTGGGTTTTTCATGTGTCTGCATATCTTGTAAGCTAAGACAATGAAAGCTTTTGCTCAGACCAACTTCTCAAGGACTTTTGTAGAGTAAATGACCTTGGAAGATAGGGATAGTGTCTCCCTCCAGAAAAAAAAAGGCTGGTTTATTTGACATTCAGAATAATATCTCCCTACAGGGCAAGATTTGGGAAGGTTCTTGTGCAGCTTTTTTTTTTTATAAGGTTGGGGTCTCCTATATATGTAGTATTTATCTGTGTGCTCCTTGTCATCCTTATGAGATTTGAGGGACAAGTATTGGCATGAACATGAAGCTTATGCTGTCTGCTAGTTAGTGAGTACAGAAGTTTTCTGTCTGACCCAGAAAATCATGTCTTCTGTTAGCATCCATGAAATTATGGCAAATTGATTTGTTAGCTTGAAGTAGGGAACAATCTCAGAACCTAAACTCTTGACTTAATTTCTAACATCAAACTGTGTTGTTTTTTCATTGTTAAATTGAGGATTTTCATACCCATTGGTTTCATTTAGATCTATAATTTCATGCTTCTCTACTACGACACAAATTGTAAAAACATGCAGTCTGATTCAGGAGTTCCCAAAACGTGTTCTCTAGACCATTTTTCATAAGACTTTCTGTATGTATCTGTGACCTATCTATGTGTGTGTATATATATACACACACAGAGCACACTTATTGTAACAGAATCTTTGAGATTAGGGTGCATGAATCTATCATGCAGTTGCCTCTCAGGCAATGAGGGTGTTCTCCAATGTTTGGCAGAGGCTGAACTGTGGAATGTAAATGGATAACAAGTAATGTACGGCCATGTATTTCTCTTTCTGGTTGCCTTATTTTGCTTTTTTAAATTAAATATTGTGGTTTACTGGGAATCATTTCTTAGAAAAATAGATTTGTTTAGAAAAAAAATGGATTAGTGAGAAGGAATTATCAGCTCTCCAGCTCTGTCAAAACAAACACTAGACCTTACACTTAAAATAATCCTTTCAAGTTTTTAAGCAGTCTATGATAATACTGTCATCACTTTATATTTTTAGGTTTGCAAGTTCAGCTCTTAAAATGTTGATTGTAGGATTTTGGATGGCTTTTTTTTTTTTTTAAACCATTGTTTATTGCATCTGCAGTGGGCACCAGGTTTCTACCAGACCAGTGCTGCTGACTTGTCTATTTGACTTAGAAGCCAACACAATAACTTTTTAGCAGTAGGAATATGTAAGTAAGGGATCTCAGTATTTTCTGTAAATCAATCATTAAATCACCCTTTTAAATTGCTAAAAAGTTAAAACTATAAAACTGTTGCAACGGAGTAGAAACAGTGTGGCTATGGATTACATTCTTGTTCTTTCTCTTTTTGATTCTGAGATCTTAAGCAAATAACAAAATATTTGGCTTAGATTATATAAAATGGTTACAGTTAAATTATATGATCTAGGAGCTTCCTGTTACATAGTTTTTAGTAGACATCAGTTTCTTATTTTAATTGTATGGCAAAATTCACAAACATTAGACATGATGAATTAAGCATTCCTAAATTATTAAAATATCTACATCTCCAATAAGATTTAAAAGAAACATACCTCAAAATACATCTACGCAATTAGATGTTTTCATCATGGGTATTAATTCATATCAATATTTGTTAAACGAAACATATACCTTCAAACATATATAGAAACACATTCACAGAAATACATTCAAAGACTGAGCATATTTTTAGATCTAATTTCTCCTTAAGGGTAATTTAGAAATAAAAATTTTTCAGGGATTTTTAGATGGACATAAAGCCTCAACCAATTTGGTAATGCTCCTCTATCTCCCATCTTTTAAAATCATTGCCTTTAAGTTCTGAGATGGGAGTTATTTTACTGCCTTGCATTTTCTACTTTGACTTGGACAAATGGTGCCAGATTTCTTTTGCTACTATTTGCAATGTCTTTGTTCCCATAAATCTGAAGTTCAGAAAGTCTTAAGGGAGACAGTACCGTTAAATAATCTATTTCTACACCTTTTGAAAAGCTTAAAGGATAGATTAAATATAATAGTTTCAGTGATAGATTTATAATATTTCCTACCTCTGTTGAATATCTTAATTTAGTAAAATGTTTCTGTGGTTGTGTAAATGAATTTGCAACACCTTCACAAAAAATAACTATTATAAAGAAAAAGAAGATACTATTACAAATATAAAATCAATCTATGAATTAGAGTTAAATAATCACACAAGTTTACTTTTAGATGTAAAAATCTGTCTCAGATATCCAGAAGATATACATTCTGTGCTCTGCAGATGTAAGAATATAAGAACTGTATCAATTAGAATTAAATTTGTCTACATACAAAATATAAACCTCTGGCAAAGGATTCATATTTAATCTTTGGCCAAAAAAAAAGATCCAGTGGTCTGTGTCTCACAATTGATGTGGGGCTTCACATATTTTAACCTAACCCTTCACTTCTCTGTCCTTCCTTATTTGGCCTGTGTCTTCTATCTCTGTTGTTAGGACCTGCCATTGTAGAAAGGAGAAAGAACTTTTCTTTTCTTTTAAGGAAAAACAAATTCTTAATGTCACATTATACTTCTGTTTATGCTTTATTGGAAAAATTTAATCTCATGGCCATACTTAATTACAAAGCAGGATAAAACAGAATAGTGACTTTTATTTCATATGGCAATGTGGCTAATTAAAAATAGGGAATCTGGAATACCTGGATGGCTCAGTCAGTTGAGCATCTGACTTTTGATTTTGGCTTTGATCATGATCCCAGGGTTGTGGGATTGAGCCCCTCATCTGACTCTGTATTGGGCATGGAGGATGCTTCTCTGACTCCCCTTCTTCCCTTCCCCCACTTGTGCTCTTTCTAAAATAAAATTTAAAAAAAAGGAAATCTGTTACTATAGTAGTACCCTTTATCCATGAAGGATATATTTCAAGACTTCCAGTGGATGCCTGAAAATATGGACAGTACTGAACCCTACATATACACTGTTTTTTCCTGTACATACATACCTATGATAAAGTTTAATTTATAAATTACGTGCAATAAGAGATTAACACAATAAAAATAGCAGAAATTTCTTTTTCCTTTTTTACAGTTTCATAGATACGTTTGTTCTTACCATAAAATTTAGCAACCTCAGCATATAATTTTTTTTTCTATATTAAGTCAAGATCTTTTAGGAGAGCCTGGGTGGCTCAGTTGGTTAGGCGTCCAGTTTCAGCTCAGGTCATGATCTCATGGTTTGTGGATTCGAGCCCCGCGTCAGGCTCTGTGCTGACAGCTAGCTCAGAGCCTGGAGCCTGTCTTCGGATTCTGTGTCTCCCACTCTCTCTGACCCTCCCCTGCTCACACTATCTCTCTCTGTCTCTCAAAAAAAAAAATTAAAAAAAAAAAGATTGTTTACTTTTTCACATAGGGAAGCACACCACAGCTTCTCTTAGGCATATCCAAATTGCAAGCATCACTACTTCTGCAGTATAGTGCCATAATTTATTTATTTATTTATTTTTCATTGCATTTGATAACTTTGCCTTTTTCTACAGCTTTTATTTGAATTCTAGTAAGTTAATATACAGTATAATATTACAATATAATTTCCAGTGTATAATACAGTGAATCAACACTTCCACATATCACCCAGTGCTCATAACGACAGGTGCACTCCTTAAAGCCCATCAACTATTTCATTCTTTATATAAAATAAGTATTACTTGAACACAAGCACTGTGATACTGAGATTAGTGATCTGATCATCGAGGTGGCTACTATGTGACTAATGGGCAGGTAGCACATACAGCATGGATATACTGCACAAAAAGTTGATTCTCATCCCATGCAGGATGGTGCAAGAGGGTGCAAGATTTCATCACACTACTAAGAATGGTACATAATTTATTAGTTGATTTTGAAGTGCTTGGGTGGCTCTGTTGGTTAAGAATTAGGCTCTTGATTTTGGTTCTGCTCATGAAATCATGGTTTGTGATTTGGAGCCCTGCATCAGGCTATGTGCTGACAGTGTGGAGACTGCTTGGGATTATCTCTCTCACTATCTCTGCCCCTCCCCTGCTCTCACTCTCTCTCTCTTGAAATAAATAAACAAGTTTTTTTTTCTTTTTACTACTGGAAATTTTGTATGCCTGCTAGAAACAAAACAAAACAAAACCAAAAACAAAACAAGTCATCTGAAAAGCCTTAATTCTCTCATTTTCTGGATGTGAAAATGGAGGATGTCACCAACAGCTTGATATATTGCTGACAGTAACTGAAACAAAATGTTTGTTTTTACTTTAGATAAATATCCGGATGTAAAAACCTAAATGTGCATTATATAAGATAATAAAGCATAAAACACTACTGTCTCTCTTGATCTAAATTTACTCTGATAATGTACCCCAACTCTTTGTAAAATAGAAAAATGAGGAAATGACTTGCTCTAATCCTGTAAAAAATCCGAGTCTCCCGAGACTGATAACTTGTATCTCCCCATGTTGAATTTTCAGCCGATGAGGCTTCATAGCCTCTTTCACTCAATCTCTCCTCTTTCTCCTTTGCTTGCTATCTTTATCTCTCTAGTGATATATTATCTAAAGGCATACATCTAATGTTCCCTTGTTGGTTTGGTTCTTACCTGATCTGTCCATTGCTGTAAGTGGGATTTTAAAGTCCCCTACTATTATGGAATGGTTATCAATGCTTTTCTTTCCATTTGTGATTAATTTGGGTGCTTTCACATTGGGGACATAAATATTTATAATTGTTAGATTTTCTTGGTAGATGGAACCCTTAATTATGCTACATGCATCATAGCTCTACTTAATCTCTTGTTACAATCTTTATTTTTAAATCTAGTTTGTCTGATATGTGTATGGCTACTCCAACTTTCTTTTGATGACCATTAGCATGATGGTTCTCCATCCCCTTACTTTCAATCTGCTGGTCTCTTTAGGTCTAAAATGAGTCTCTTGTAAGCAGCATATAGATAGGTCTTATTTTCTTATCCATTCTGATACCCTATCTTTTTTAATTGGAGTGTTTAGCCCACTGACATTTTTTATAATGTTTATTTTTGAGAGACAAACAGCATGGGGGAGGGTGAGAAAGAGAGGGAGACATGGAATCTGAAGACAGGCTCTAGGCTCTGAGCTAGCTGTCAGCACAGAGCCTGACACAGGGCTTGAACCCATGAACTGCAAGGTCATGACCTGAGCAGAAGCTGGATGCTCAACTGACTGAGACACCCAGGGGCCCCTACTCCATGGACATTTAGAGTACTGAAAAGTATGAATTTAGTGCCATTGTGTTCCCTCTAATATTGGTGTTTCTGGAGATGTTCTCCTGTATTTTCTA
Organism: Suricata suricatta; assembly: GCF_006229205.1. Taxonomy (NCBI): domain Eukaryota; kingdom Metazoa; phylum Chordata; class Mammalia; order Carnivora; family Herpestidae; genus Suricata; species Suricata suricatta. The sequence continues at coordinate 51,081,429 of NC_043704.1, forward strand.
GTCTTTGTTTTGTTTTGTTTTGTTTTGTTTTTGGCCTTTTTGTTTTGTTTTGTTTTGTCTTTTCTCCACTCAAGAAGTCTCCTTTAAAATTTCTTGTAGGGCTGGTTTAGTGGTCAGGATCTCCTTTAGTTTTTGCCTGGGAAACTTTTTATCTCTCCTTTTATTTTTCATGACAGCCTTGATGGATAAAGAATTCTTGACTGCATACTTTTCTCATTCAACATGTTGAATATATCCTGCCACTCTTTCCTGGCCTGACAAGTTTCTGTTACGAGGTCTGCTGTGAATTTGATCTGCATTCCCTTATAGGTTAAGGACTTTTTGTCCCTGGCTGCTTTCATAATTCTTTCATTGTTTGTGTATTTTGAGAATGTGATTATGATATGCCTTGGTGATGCTCAGTTTTTGCTGAATCTAATGGAAGTTCGCTGTGCTTCTTGGATTTTGATCTCTTTGTCCTTCCCAAGATTAGGAAAGTTTTCTGCTGTAATTTGCTTACATAAACCTTCTACCTCTCTTCCTCTCTCTTCATCTGATGGAACTCCTGTGAGTCATTATGTTACTCCTTTTTAATAAATCACTGAGTTCTTAAAGTCTTTTATCATTCTCTTTTGCTTTTTTTCCTGCTTCATTATTTTCCATAATTTTATCTCTGAGATTACATCTTGGGTATAGCAGTTTTAGTTTTGTCCTGACTAAATTTTACTTCTTTTATCTCTGCAGCAAGGGAGATACATGCTTTTTTCAATCCCATCTAGTATTCTCTTTATTGTGATTCTAAATTCTAGTTCAGACATCTTGCTTATATCTTTGTTGGTTACGCCCCTGTAATTATTTCTTCCTGTTCTTTATTTTGGGCTGAACTCCTTCATTTTATCATTTTGGAGAATGTGTCTGTAGGAAGCCACCATACACACACAAAAGATAACACTTGGCAAAAATGGAAATTGGTGAAATGATTATGGAAAGCAGTAAGTAGGTTTCTCAGAAAATTAAAAAATAGATCTACCATAATCCAATAATTCCTCTTCTGGGTATTTATAAAAAAATGAAATCACTAACTTGAAAAGTTAATATGTGTTCCCACATTCACTGCAGCATTATTCACAATAGCCAAGACATGAAATAACCTAAGTGCCTATGGATGGTTGAAGGGATAATGAAAATGTGTATATATATATATATATATATATATATATATATATGTGCAATGAAATATTACTCAATGATAAAACATAAATGTTTTGTAACAACATTGAGAGAACATGAGGACATTAAGCCAAATGAAATAAGACAGAGAAAGGTAAATATTATATAGATTCATATATGTGCAATTTCTAAAAAAAAAAAAAAAAAAAAAAGTAAAATCTGACCTGCTGTGGATAGATTTGGAGAACACACTGGTGGTGCCTGAAGCAGGTGGTAGAGGTGGGGTGAAACAAGTGAAGAGGATCAAACGGTACAAAATTCCAGTTATAAAATAAATAAGCCACAGGTACAAAACATACAGCATTGTGGCTGTAGCTAATAACACTGTACTTATGTATAGGTGGCTGATTTTGCATCCTGTGGGGCATGACTGAGGTCACTCAGTACTAAAGTTTGACCTGATGCTTGAAGGCCTGTTGATTTATAGCTGAAATATTACATGAGACAAATACAACAGACTTCGTACCAGTTTCTATTGGTTAGGTTAGCCAGTGATTGGCAGAGTGCTTTACTCATGTTGAAAATTTGAGTTCTGCAGAGAGCTTACAGGGCAGATGGGTGGATTGCTGAGAAGGCTGACCTCCTATTAGCCTTGAATGCCCTCACAAGTTCTTGCCAGGTATGCCAAGAATGCAAGGCCCTGACTGACCTTTACCTTTGTCATGTGTCAATTTGAAACTTTTAGGAGGAAACATTATCTCCCAAAAAGCAGGCTTGCTTTTCTCACTATAACAGTAGTAAGTTCTCCCAAATCAGGGCTTCCTTCAAGTAATGCAGACGGCTAGTGTGCAGGCATCCATAATGGGCTGTTTATAGTACCCTGAGGGTCAGAGGGAGTATTGGAGGCAATACAAACCAAAAGAATTTCTGGCTACTGTTCTTGCTATGAGTAATAAAGTCTTTGTCTTCTATCCAGTATTGTTGTGCCTTCTGCCAGGATCCATGAAACAGTAACATGATAACAACTTAGATTATAAGTAGAATAAAATTTCAGAACTTAATAGTTCTTGTCAAAAAAGTTGTCTGCTCTACTGCTTCTTGGGAGAGAAATCCATCATTGGTAGAAAGGGTCAATGATTTCTAGCTGACTATGAGTTTCAGAATATGAATTTTTATACCTGCCTATTGCTGTTTTGGGTTTTCATAATTCAGATAAATCACATAACTTCTTGATCTCTCATCTTTTCTCCTCAATAACAGATAAATTTATAAGTTAAGTTTTTTTAAGTGTTTTGACATGTTTGGATTTAAGACACCATAATAGAATCCCTATACTCTTTCATCTCCTTTTATTTCTTTTTATCTTCATCCTCCTCCATACATTCTCTATGGACTTTACAGATCTTAGAATATGTCACTAAGATAGCAAACTTGAAGGTTCATATCTTCACAATAAGCAGAGTAATTTTGGGGGGAGATTTTTATGGAAACTAGAATAATCAACCTCAGGGGCATCTGGGTGGCTGAGTTGGTTAAGCATTTGACTCTTGGTTTCAGCTCAGGTTATAATCTCATGGTTCGTGAGTGTGAACTCCAAATTGGGCTGTGCGCTGACACCACGGAGCTTCCTTGGGATTCTTTCTCTCTCTTTCTCTCTCTGCCCTTCCCCCACAAACACACCCTCTCTTTCTCTCTCTCAAAATAAATAACAAACATTAAAAGAAAATCTACCATATACATGTGAAATTTTAGGCCATTAAAGTGCATCCCTAATGAAAAATACTTTTATACTTTGCTGACTATAGACAGAGTGGCAACATTGCCCACGCTATTCCTTAACAACAGGATGAGAAGTATGATAGAAATAATTGTCTCAACTTTTTCTTTTTAATGTAACCTACTTTCTTTTCTTTTTATACCACCCTTCAACAATCATACATACCTGCAGAATCAGTATGCACATGTATTTATTTGGAAAATTCCTATGTCTAGGGATGTATCTGAATTTACATTATTTTTAAACCATTTAGAAATTGAAGGCATAAGAATCATGTTTTCATTCTCAGGAAGATCACTGAAATTCTTTGGACTGAATAAGTTTTGTCTTTTGTATGATGATGATAATTCCTTATGATTTTTTGTAAGAATCAATTAGATAAATGAAAAATTAAGCATTCACAAAATACAAAGTGTTAATTTCCCCAAAGTGTATTTATCAGATTTCTAGGGATGCCGTAACAAAGTACTGCAATATGACTGACCTAAAAGAATAATTTATTCTCTCGCAGTTCTGGAGGCTAGATGTTCAAAGTCAAAGTGTTGGCAGGGCCATGCTCTCTCTCCCTCTGAAGTCTCTAGAGGAAGATATTTCCTTGCCTATTCCAACTTCTGGTAGACTTATGTGTTCTTTGGCTTGTGGTCTCTGACTCCATATTCATGCAGCATCCTCTCCACCTGTGTCTGTCTTCTTATAGGGACATTCATCATACTGGATTAAGGATCCACACTACTCTAAAATAACTTCCTCCTAATTCAACTCATTTTATCTGAAATGATCTTATTTTCAAATTATGTCAAATTCTAAAATATTGGGAATTAGGACATCAACATATATTTTTGGGTACACAGTTCAACCTGTAACAGTCCACCTTTGGATCCTTAAAATTCAAGTCCCTTCCCATATGCAGAATACACTCACTCATCCCATTATGCTGCAAAGCCCTAACCATTCAAGCATCAACTCTAAGTGAAAAATCTCATCTAATATTATCAACTCGAAATCCCAAATTTTATCCTCTACATCAATTATGGATGAGACTTGGGGTATGATTCATCCTGGAGCAAAATTCCTCTTTGTGAATCTGTAGAATGAAATATTAAGTTAATTGCTTCCAAAATATAATAGTAGGACAGGCATAGAATAGATATTCCCATTCCAAAAGGGAGAAATTGGAAGGAAAACGGGGTGATGAATCCCAAACAATCTCAAAACCTATGGAGCAATTTCAATTAGATGCCAAGACCTGAGAACTATCTGCTGGGCTTGTTGCTGTGGCTCTCAGCCCACAGGACATCGGTTGTACCCTCTAGCCCCACAGGGAGAAGTTCTCTTCACCCCTGTCTTTCAGGGATGTCCCAGAAATAGCTGATGGTGGTACAGCTGCCCACTTTCAAGTGGTGCCTGTACATTATGTAGAATCATATGTAAACCATTTCTAAGACTTCTCTCCTCAGTCAGGTGATTGGAGCTCCCCACAAGACTGCAGATGTGGGCTGGGAGAAGGAAGGAATACAACAGGTGTGAGGACCACGGACATCTGAGATATTTTATGTAATGTATCTGTGTCTACAGGACCTGCTTGAGCCTGATCTCATGCATACCACTTCCATTTTATGACAGACTGTTATTGTACATGCCCAATTTTATGACTTGGTGAATTGGACAGCAGCCAGTTCATGGTTAGCAGTTAAGTTTGCAAATGCTTACATGGTTAAGCATTCATCCTACTAAGTTCCAGCACTGAAGTTTAGAATTTCAGCATGTCATTTTAGAGGCCATAGTCTAACCTATAAGGTCATGGTAATTAATGATAATTCATTTTTACTGTGTTATTACTATCTTTACAATGTTGAACTTGTCTCAATGCAACTCTAGCTTTATCTTATTCTAATGACTTGATTTTTATTATTTTTTATTTTCTTATTTTTTTTTTAAGTTTACTTATTTACTTTGAGAGAGACAGAAACAGTGAGATTGGGGGATGGGTGGGGGTGGTGGAGAGAATCCCAAGCAGACTTTATGCTGCCAGCACAGAGCCTGATGTGGGCTCAAACTCACAAAACTGTGAGATCATGACCTAAGTTGAAACCAAGAGTTGGACGCTTAACCCACTGAGCCACCCAGGTGCCCCTAATGACTCGATTTTAAAATGAGACAATAAATGCTACTTTTAATCCACCAGATGCCAACATTTACTTTTGCTGACAAAGCAGAACAAATAGACGGTCATGTGCAGGTGTCATTCCAAATTCCAAAGTGTTTAAATTAAAATGATAGTGCCTATTTCTACTATCATTTATCCAGTGACACAACAGATATTGATTATGTTACCAGGGTATTACAGACATGATTCAAGTATTTTGTTGTGGAAATGAACAGAACAAATAAGTCTCCTGTTCTCATGGTTTCTATAGCTAAGGGGAGACAGAAAATAAACAAATATATTAAAAATATATAATATTAGTTCAGATCATGAGTGATAAGTATTGCAAAATTAAGAAGACAGGGTTTAAAAGAGATAGAAATTCAGTTGAACACATTATGTACATCAACACTGCATCAGGCATTTTACTATTTTGCATATCATGACCCTGAATTTTATAGCATTTTTAAAAATAAATTTATAAAAATATAAGTATCATATTTCATTTTGTCTGGTGAGGAAATTGAGGCAAACATTGAGTTACATCTCAATCATCCTTCAGATACATGACATAGGGTCATGCTAAGGCTTGTTTTACCTCAGAAAGACCGTGCTTTCTGAAATCCCACACTGAATTTGTATGGTAGTTTATATTGTGTCCACTATGGTGAAGCTACCAAAGTGTATTCTGCACGAATATACTTGTTATATTTACACTAATCTTCCCTTTTTCTAATTCTTACTATTTGTGTATACAAGTACTGCCTTATTGTAATGTATTTGTTTCTATAATTGTACATAAATCCTTTCATGTGCATTTGCTTTACTTCTATTAAAAATGTATGTTTTCATAGAGGTACAACAATTGTAATTAGATGAAAAAATATTAAAAACATCTTATGGGATATGGTATCAAAAATGCATCAATCCTGCCCTTGAACATCCATGTGTACCAACCCTTGTAAAGTCCTTGATAAAATATATTCATAGAGGAGACAGGTAGAAGAAAACAAATCTCTTTTGGTTGTTGTGGCTTCATGCCAAATGGCACAGGGACAGCCTGTGCCTATATCTAACTGAAGCTTAATTGACTTAAAAAGGCATGCTATAAAATTCAAACTAAATTTCATATCTTATAATACTCGTTTCAAGAAAAATCAGAATATAGCCACTATTGAGAAGACTCAGGTGGTATAATGGAATTAATGTAATATCTAAGGTAAAACTTGATTCCCCATTACATTAAAAAAATAACTTATTGGATGGGGAGCACAAAAGAGAGGAATAGGGCTATTACTAAGAAAGCATGTTTGCCTTGTGGATGAACTTAAAGATGTACAAAAATAACTATATACTCAAAAAGTGGTTCTGGAGCAATTGGATGATCTCATAAGAAAGAAAGATGTATAATAGTGTTTGTTATAGTGTATATAAAAATTGATTGGAAAATAGATCATAGACCTAAATGTAAGAGCTAAAACTATGAACACCTTAGGAGTAAATGAAAGAGTAAATCTCATTTATCTTGAGTCATGCAATAGTTTCTTAGATATAATATTAAAAGCTTAAGCAACAAAAGAATAAATAAATAACTTGGGCTTCAACATAATTAAAAATCTTTTTTGTTTCACCATCAAAAATTGAAAAGATCCTTTTTAAATTCTTCTAAAAAAATAGAAGAGGAAGGGACACTTCCAAACTCCTTTTGTGAGGCCAGCATTATAAAACCAGATATGGACACCACAAGAAAAAAAAATTACATGTCAATATCTCTGAAAAACAAAATGCAAAATCTTCAACAAAACATTAGCAAACCAGGGGTGCCTTGGTGGCTCCCTCAGTTAAGCACCCAACTCTTGCTTTTGACTCAGGTCCTGATCTCATGGTTGTGAGATCAAGCCCCAACATTGAACTCCATGCTGGGTGTGGAGCCCGCTTAAGATTCTCCCTCTCCCTCTGCCTGCCTCTCTCTCTCTCTCTCGCAAACCAAATACAATACATAAAATAGGAACATACACCATATCAAATGAGATCCATTTCAGGGATACAAGGATGGTTCAACATCTACAAATCAATCAACATGACACACCACATTAACAAAATGAAGCATAAAACTCATATAATCATCTTAATAGATGCCAAAAAAAGCATTTGACAAAATTCAGCATCCATTTATGATAAAAATTCTTATCAAAGTCACAGCTAACATAATATTCAAAGGTGAAAAGCTAAAAAAACTACTTCTCTAAGATAGAAATAAGACAAAAATGCCCACTGTTACCTCTTCTATTCAACATGGTATTGAAGTCCTAACCATGAGAATTAGATAAAACAAAGATATATATGGCATCCAAATCAGAAAGAAAGAATTAAAACTGTCACTATTTGAAGATGACATATTATCTATAGAAAACCCAAAGATTCCATTAAAAACCTGTTGAAATAAATCAGTTCTATTAAGTTGCAGGATACAAAATTAATACAAAAAATCTATTGCACTTCTACATACTAATAGTGAAAATCAGGACTCAATTATTAAATAATCCCATTTACAATTACATCATGAAGAATAAAATTTATACCTAAGAATACATTTAACCAAGGAGTTGAAAGACGTGTACTCTGAAAACTATAAGACATTGGTGAAATAAAATCAAGATGCCATAAATGGAAAATATCACATGCTAATAGATTAGAAGAATTAATTTTGTTAAAATGTTCAAACTACCCAAAGCAATATACAGATTGAAGACAATATCTATCAAAACTCCAATGGCATTATTCCCATTACTAGAACAAATAATTCTAAAACTTGCATAAAACCACAAAGGATCTTGAGGAACTATAGAAATATTGAGGAAGAAAAAGCTGAAGGTAACATGTTTTCTGATTTCAAACTATATTATAAATCTATAGTAATCAAAACAGTATGGTGTTGGCATTAAACCAGAAACATCATTGGAATAGAATAGAGAATTCTTATACCATCTTACACCAGAAATCTTACACCATACACAAAAATTAACTCAAGATAAAGACTTAAATGTAAGGACAGAAACCTTAAGACTCCTAGAAGAAAACATAGATGGTAAGCACCTTGACATTGGTCTTGGGGATGATATTTTAGATCTGACTCCAAAAGCAAACAAAAGCAAAAATGAAGTAATATGACCACATCACATTAAAAAGCTTCTGTACGGCAAAGAAAATTAGCAATAAAAGACAATCTACTGAACAGGAGAACTATTTGAAAACTATATATCTGATAAAGGGTTAATATCCAAAATATATAAATAATTCATACAATTCAATAGCAAAAAAACAAAAAAAATGATTTAAAAATGGGCAGAGGAGCTGAATAGACATGATTTTTTTTCCCTTAGGAAGACATACAATCAATAAGTATATAAAAAATAGTCAACACCACTAATCATCAAGGGAATTGCATACCAGAACCAGAATGAAATACTTTTTTACACCTGTTAAAATGGCTATCACCAAAGAGAATAGAAAATAACAAATATTGACAAGGATATGGAGAAAAAAGAACTCTTGTGTGTATTGCTGGGAATGTAAATTGGTGCATACCCTATGGAAATCAGTGGCATTAATTTCCTCCGAAAATTAAAAATGGTACTCATATATGATCTAGCAATTCCACTGCTGGGTATTTTCCCAAAGAAAATGAAAACACCAACTCCAATAGATATATGCACACACCCACCCCCATGTTTGCTGCAACATTATTTACAATGGCCAAGACATAAGAGCAATCTCCATGCTCACTGATGGATGGATGGTTAAAGAAAATACCATATATGGAAACAATGGAACACTATTCAGCCACAAAAGAAAAAAAAAAAAAACTTGAAATCTGGCCATTTGCTACACCATGGATGGATCTTGTGAGCATTATGTTCAGTGTAGTCACTCAAAACAAAAAAAAAAAAAAGAAAGAAAGAAAGAAAGAAAGAAAGAAGAAAGAAAAGAAAAACATCAGATTATGTCACTTTTATGTGAGATCTAAAAATTTAAAAAACCAAGTCAAAACTAAAAAACAAAGAAAAAATTAAGCTCATAGACAAAGAGAACAGCTTGGTATTTGGGAGGAGGGTGTGGGCAAGATTGGTTAACAGGGCCAAAGGCGCAGACTCCCAATTATAAAATAATTAAGTCAGGGGATGTAATGTACAACATGGTGACTACAGTTAATAATCTTGTGTTGCATATTTTAAAGTTGCTAAGAGTACACCTTAAAAGTTCTCATCACAAAAAAAAACAAATTCATAAATATGTGTGGGATGAAGGTCAACTAGACTTATTGTGGTGGTCACTTCACAATGTATACAAATACTGAATCATTATGTTGATGCCTGAAACTAATATAATGTTATAGCCAATTATTTATCAAAAAAATTGAAAAGACAAACCAGGCAATTATTTACAGTTCCACATGTAAGGAATTTAGAAGATGCCAACATATCCTAAAACTAAGTAAAAGTTGAACAAATAAAAAGAAATCAACAGATTTTCTTGGATTTATAAGAGAAAGAGGACATAGGTAACCCCTGCCCCAAATATCAGAGAGACAGATGACTAAAGGAAGTCACAACTTACCAGAGGAGCAGGGGATCAGGAGCAGAAACCTCTATAGAAACTAGTGCTGGAGTAGAAAAACCTGAAATGTAACGGATGAATTCCTGCAGGTTCAGTGTTAACAAGTCTGAGAGTAAAAATGCCAGGGGAAACTATCACGCAGGGTGGGAGTGGAGGATCATAATACTGTAAATATCAGAGAAAAATCCCTTCCTGCTTCAGGCAGAAAAAGGGGAAAAGGAGCCATTTTGAAATAACCCAGAATGCTCTCTTCTTTTTAACAAGGTATGCCTTCCGGGGAAAGTAATTAACCAACACCTAACCCATTGGGAGAATTATCAGAGTTTAACTGACCTTAGGAAGGAAAACACTCAATTCAAACCCACTCTAGTCAAACTGTCCCACCTGAGAGAGGAGAAAAAAATGAGAAACTCTAGTGAAGTCCAGAGCTTAAGTCACCAAAAGACTGTAAACTAATCAGAGGACAATAAAATGTGTTCCCTCCCCTTACATCACACCACCACATAGTTAAGAACCTATTTACAATAGTTCCTTTCACCTAATACATCATGTCTGGCTTTTAACAAATTACAGGGCATAACAAAAAAGAAAAAACACAGTTTGAGAAGACAGAGCAAGTGTTAGAAGCATGTATGACAGGGATGTTGGAATTATAAGAGCAGGAAATTAGAACAACTATGATTAATATGCTGAGGGTTCCTGAGGATAAAGTAGATGACGTGTAAGAACACTAGTGTGATGTAAGTGTAACAATGGAAATCCGTAGCAAGAACCAAAAATAAATGCTAGAGATTAAAAAAATAGAAGAAGAAGAATCTCTTTGATGAACTATTAGTAGACCGGACAAAGCTGAGGAAAGAATCTCCAAGCTAGATGTATCAGTAGAATCTTTGAAAAGAAAACAGCAAAAAGAAAGATAAAAAGAACAAATAATAGAATAACCAGGGACTGTGGGACCACACGCATGGTATATTATACCCATGATGGGAAGACCAGAAGAAAAAGAAAGAATGGAATAAAAGAGATGTTTGAAACAATAATGACTGAGAACTCCCTAAATTAGTATCAGGTACCAAACAACATATTCAGAAAGCTTAGAGCACAAAGCAAGATAAATGCCAAAACAAAAACAAAAATCAACAAAGAAAAAAAAATACAAATCAAAAACTACACCTCAGCATATCATTTTCAAACTTCAGAAAATCAAAGATGAAGTCCTGAAAGAAGCCAGAGGAAAAAACCATCTTACCCAGGGAGGAACAAAGATAAGACTACTTCTTCCAACAAGAGCAGAATACATATTCTTTTCAGGTGCACATGGAACATTCACTAAGATAGACAAGATTCTGGGTCAGAAAACACACCTTGATAAGTTTTAAAAAATATAAATCATACAGTGTCTGCTCCCAGACCACAATGGAATTAAGCTAGAAATCAATAACAGAAAGATAACTGAAAAATCCCCAAATACATGAAGATTAAACAACATACTTCTAAATAATATATGGATCAAAGAAGTCAAGGAAAAATTAAAAACTATTTTGAACTAAATGATAACACAACTTATCAAAATCTGTGGGATGCAAAAGCAGTACTTAGAAAGACATTTATAACATTACATGAGTATATTAGAAAAGAAGAAAGATCTACATTTCCACCTTAGAAACTGAAAAAAAAAAAGCAAATTACATCCAACGTAAGTAGAATGAAAGAAATAATAATGGGTGCGACTGCATCTCAGAAGAACTGAGTCATGAGACCATGCTGGTAGCCTAGCTTCTTCCACCATCTATGTCCCATGTATCCCCTCAGACCTCTTGAAGGAATCCTTGCCACCTAGATAGGAGTCAAAGACATGTTTGCCTTAAGGCCACAGTCACTGCCATGCCCAAGAATAAAAGTAAAGGAAGTAAAATTAGACACAGAGGTAAGAATGATAATGAATCTAAAGGAAGAGAGCCGGTATTCAAAAATGATGGTTAGGAATATGCTCAAATAATCAAAATGTTGGAAAATAGATAATGCAGGGTTTGATGGCATTAAGAGGTTATGTTACCTCCAAGAGAAAGTGAGAAAAAAAGGTTTGGATAAATATCTCAGACTTTATATTGGTTTGTCTAGGAGATTACCAGGATAACGAAGCTGATTCAATTTTAAAATATGGTGCAGATGAAGCCAGAAGACTCAGGGCATAATGAGCTTCCGGAGCATGCTAAATTCAATAAAGTAGATGCATTCGGTCCTGGACATGATGACAACATGCACTTTGGCAACACTGGAGCTGATGAAGGAGATGTGGCGATATCTAAGTTGAACTCAACATTTTATGTTCCAATTTTTCTGAGAGTTGTTCTACACTTTGGAGTCTGGCTATGACCAATTAAAGAAGATAAAAGCTTTATTTGAGTCAGAGCAACTTGTTAAAGCAGACTGATTTATTTCTAAGGTATTTCTATTTCTTTGAAAACTAGGAATGCTGAATATCTTAAGTCAAAAGTTAAAGCTATTTTGTTCTTTTGATGTAATGGAATTTATGGGTGAAGACTCTATCTTCTATTAAAAGAAGAGGGTGTACATTGCTGCTTTTCCTCCTTTGACCACTTCTAGTAAGTAAATGATATTTTGAATAACCATTTGCCCTACACTCATCATGGATTATGATAAAGCCCTAGTTTTGATAGTCTGTTGACTAGACACCATCATTCTGTATATTCTGGTTCCTATAAGATCCTGCAAGATCTGACACAATGTAAGGCAGAAATATGCATTTTAGGTAAAAACTATGACTGTTTTATACATTTAAGTCACAACTGGCTATTTTTATTCTAGATTTGATACTATGCACATTCTTTTCATGATCTCATTTTTAGACAATAAACATATTAACAAAAAAGCATTTCTGAAACATAGTTTTTAGAACCTGTATTTTAATAGTAATTTTGAATTTGTAAGGTTGCTAGTTGAATATCTGGTGGCATCCATTATCTTGATTTTGGAGGTATTAATATATATGTTGACTTTTTTTCTTACTGTGCATGTGACATTTAACAAACAATAAAATATGTTTTGTTCCTATGCATGTGTGCATAATTTTTTATAGAACAAAAAATATGTTAAAGTCTCATTTTATTTCCAGAAGCCATTCATGTGAGCTATAATTTTGGGTGTCTTATAAATAAATCACATATAAATTAAAATATAATTTCATAACAACTTATACAATTTAAACCTTTTCCAAACAAGCCGTAAGGGAACAGAGAGAAGGGAATAAGAACTTAATAAAAAAAAATGGTCTGGAATTTCTAATGGAAGAGCAACAGTTTAGAAAAAAATAAATAAAATAAATAAAGGCAGGGGCTCAGTGCTCAGTCAGTTAAGTACCAACTTCAGCTCAGGTCATGATATTTCAAAACCAGAAGTATTGCCCAATAAATCTTGTAATTGTTTACACCATAAAGAAATAGGAGACCCAGTCATAGGCCAACAGGAGACACACTATAAAGGTGAAATAGCAACATGTGGGTTGTGTTATTTACTGCCACACTCAGATGATTGCTCATAGAAGGGAGTCTTTTCTACGTTTTCCCTGTAAGAAGAGATGAAAGCTATGACCAGTAATTGCTGTGTATTTCCTACCATTCAGTTTTCATTTCATTGCATTTGTTCTGTCCCTACACCAGGTGAGTAGAAATAGAAATATTCACGGAATTTTAAAAGGCAACCCACAGAATGGGGAAAGAAAGAAAAAGAAAGAAAGAAAGAAAGAAAGAAAGAAAGAAAGAAAGAAAGAAAGAAAGAAAGAAAGAAAGAAAGAAAGAAAG
>NC_043704.1:51095038-51117921 GCF_006229205.1 Suricata suricatta
GAGAGAGAAGGAAAGAGAGAAAATTCTCAATCAGGGATTCACACAGTCAACACAGAGCCCAACGTGGGGTCAAACTCATGAACCATGAAATCATGACCTGAAATGAAATTCTACAGTAATCAAGACATCAAGAGTCAGACTCTTAACAGACTTAGCCACTCAGGTGCCCCCATTCTTCTACTTTTAAACTACTCCGTTTTGTTATTCATAGGCAAATTTAATACTAATCACAATGAACCTTGCTTTCTGAAATCATCACATGCAAGTTCTGTGGTGACAGAACATCTAAACATAAAAATACTGAAATCTATTCAGGTATTTATTAAGTCAAAAATATTTATTGAGCACCTCCTATTATGTAACAGGAATAATAGGTACTATAAAGTGGATGGCAGTGAAGAAAACACTATAAAGTCTTTGCCCTCATGAAACTTTCATTCTAGTGAGGAAAGCAAACATGATAACTACTCCATTTCAAGGATTTCCGATCTACATTTTAATATCTCTGGAAATATTATGCATCTTTCATCAGTGACACAACATTGTTTTATTGGCAGCATTTTTTCATAGTATAGATAAATTAACATTGCAGCCTGTAACTGAGAATGCTTTTGAGTTAATAGGATAAAATACTTAAAATACATAATTACAGAAAAAAGCTAATAATAAAGGACTAAAAATTTGAACAGAGAATAGCTAATAAACATGTGATTTTCCTATCTGATATTTAGTATTGTCCTAAGGAGAAAATATAAAGCAGAGAGTGGGTATGAAAGTATTGTAATTTTATATAAAATGGACAAAAAAGGCCTCCATGATGACATAATTTTTTTGAATGATTTAATGAAGCGATAGAGGAAACCATGAAGATGTCTGAGGGAAGATCCTCCAAGGCTGACGGAACAGTATAGACAGTCTAAGCTGGAACCGTGCCTGGTTTTCAGAAAAAAAAAAAAAAAGACAAAAAACAAGAACACTTGACCTATGACCTATGTGGCTCAAGCAGAAGGAATAAGGGAAACTTCCTAAGAACAGAATTAATATTCCAGAGTTAATGGAGGGCCAGCCCTTGTAAGGGTCTTATAAGTCAGATTAAGGACTCTGTCTTTGTTTCCTCTATTTTCCCAGCTAGTTATTTTATATTTATCTTAAAATATCTATGACCAGATTAACTAATTATTTGAAGAGTGTCACTGAGAAAGGTATCTGAGAACTTAAAATTTTTCTGGTCATGGATAGTTAAATATAGACAGCATTTTCCTCTATGTCATTCCCACTGGCACATACAAAGATTGAATCTTTGTATAATTCAGTTGTCACATTGTGAATTTGGGGGATTTCAGAAAGCCCAAAGGCCTAAGAATGTCATTAATATAAGCCTTGAATTGCCTAAGAGAATATATTCACTGGAATCCATTGTCAAGATGATGAGAAAGGGACACATTGATATATAGACAAGAAGTAAAACAATGGAGTTATCTAAAGATTCAATCTCATACTATTGTCTCTGGTTTAACTTTAACATTCAGCTCCCTACTAGAATATTTAACTATTATGTACATGTGATTCATTCATTGCCTTTCATACATTGCCTTTCAACTGCCCTTCAAGAATTTGTGACTTCAGCATTAGAAAGTCACCAGTTTGAGTATATGAATAAGCAAGAGATTTTCACTAAGAAATTCTAAATTATGTCATCTCATGACCAGGACTGTGATTAAGGCATTTCTAACTTTATATTGTTTTTTTTTATTAGTAAAGAATTAATTTAAAAACAATTTTCTGACACTTTGGTTTTTTTACGTCAATATAGTTTTCAACTATGACAGTTCTACAACACTCATTAAAAATAGTAACATTTAACTAAAAGAGAGAGAAAGAAAAGTCATATCATAAGAATCAGACTGTAGTTTTTTTTCTTTTTTTTGCATGTGATACATAAGTTTCATTCTTCATGTAAAGAACTTAGAAAAACTCTGCCATTCTTTAGATTGCATTTTGTAGTTTAGTTTATATGGCTTAAATAATAATAATCATTTGTATAAATCCAGTTGTACAAGAGTAAGAAATGTAAGCCAATCAAAATAACCAAAATGTGCATTTAGTCCTTAGATATCAGTGCCTTCTTCTTTATCGTCTGTAATCAAGTTTTCAAGTCTTTGTTTCCCTCTGGGCTTGCCCATTCGTTCATGCATTTGACAGAGTCAAAAAGCCAGTGTCATGCTAAAGTCCTTCTAATACAAGAAAAAGAATGTTTTCATACTCACTTAGAAAAAGAAAGGAAATCTATCTAAGATGTTTTTGAGCCTCTTGAATCTTCCTCTTTCACAGATAGTTTCATTGTTAGGTTGCTTGCTGTTTTCTAAAAGAAAGTGAATTGATGTTTGAATAAGTAAGAAGCTATTCAAACATCAATTCACTTTTGAAGTGAAATGTTGGCCAGAGGAGTGGCCCAGATAAAGGCAAACTGCAACAGATCAGCTTCTCTTTGTCTCCTTTCCTTTTGTAGTATAATCCCCTCACCACCTTCACACTAGTCTATACTTTTTCATGATCCAATAGTCAATAATGTTCCATTTGAAAGGAATTAAAAGAACCATAATTTTATGTGATTAAATATGCCCAATTACACTTTGAATCCACTAGTAGATAATTTCTTATAAGTACTTTAAGAAATCAATAATCCAAGTTCATAATTATTACTGATTCTATCAGTGAGCTGCTTTTTAAAATATAATGAAGGGATGTCTTTCTACAACTGGGCAATAAACAAAGCTTTGAATTACAACAATAAAAGGAAAAAAAAACACCTAGAAATTGTAAAAACTGTCATTGACAATGCAGTTTCTTCCTCATATAGAAATCAGTGTACTTTAATATTTTAAAAGAGTAAATATATACAAGATAAAACAATATATATGGCACAAGTATCATGAAATGACAACCATAAAGCTCTATAAAAAGCATGTACAATATACATTACAAGCAGCAGTGATCATTTCAATAATCAGTGGCTCTATTTTGGAATTTTTACTGGATTGAAATATCAGTTGAATTAACTAATGACATTTTGATAGTTCCCCATAAAGTCTAAAGTCATAATTGGATTTTATGGAGCATTCTGAATGCTAACAGAAAAACAGATGCAAATGGCTTTGAAGTAGATATTGAAAGAATTGGCGCAATGCAACTTCATGTAATTTGTAGTATCATGCTTAATTCGAAGTGGAAATCATACAGGACTTGTGGGAAAACATCACCTGTAACTTGAATTAGTCTGTTACAACTCAAGATGTTGAGTTACCAAAACTATTACAGCATACCATTTTTATGCATTTTGGGCTCTGATTAATGTCTTCTTTTTGACAGGTAATAACTTTGTGCTCAGAAGTTTAGTCCCTTTCTGGATCTTCTTGTGGCTCCTTATCCTTTCCTGGTGTCTGTTACACAATCGGCTTTCTCTAAAGAAGTAGGCATCCTCCCAGGCACGTGTCATAAAAATGTGCTGTGTAGAGGTCTTGTGTGCTTTACAAGGAGATAATCACAGGAAATATGCAGCAAACATTTTTGTATTTATACAAAATTTTCAAATGGCCTAGTCTTCTTCACTTAACAATAGATAGTTTGTTCTATGCTTGAGTTAAGATGGTATTCTTGGAATTAATTCACATTTTAAATTATAACTTTATCTGAACTCTCACAAATTTGATCTATAAATATCAGCCCTAACAACCAGAAAGGAAACAAACATTAAAATGTACACCTGTTAATATTTCTATAAGATGTGTGAGCCTTGTAAGAATTTAAAGTTATGGTAAAACAATGTTTTTTTTTTAACAAAATGACTTTCACTTTATATTGATGCAAGCAATATTAATTGTGTATTTACTCTGTGTGAAGCATTGGGCTGGCAATTAAGAGCAATAAATAGGGAAAGACAAATGAAAATTTTTAAGTTGTAGCTTATTAAACACATTACATAGAGTTGATAAAAAAGGACATGTGTACAGTGAACCAGAGAGTGTGGGAAGGATGTTTAATTGGGAGTTGACTATAGCAAGAAATAATTTTGGGTAATATTTATTGAGTAATTACTATGTGCCCATAATAGTGCTGTATTTGGTTAAATAAATGAAATTGCCAAAGCAACTGCTTTAGACAAAATAAATATGAATTTACCTAAAGTCATAGACATGTTAAATCAGAAGAGCTGAGAATATCAGTAGTTATGTCTAAGTATACACTTCTTCCATTCTGGTATTAAGATTTAACAAAGGGTATATTCAGGGATGCTTTTCCATATTCAGTAAAACCTTGGTTTGCAAGCATAATTCATCCCAGAAACATGTTTGTAAGCCAAAGCAGTGTATATCAAAGCAAATTTCCCCATAAAAATAATGAAAATGCAGATGATTCATTCAATAACCCAAAAATATTCATATAGAAATGATCACAATGCTGTAATATAATACAAAATCATAAAGAAAATACAAAATTTAAAGAAAAATAAACAAATTAACCTGTACTTACCTTTGAAAGCCTTTGTGGCTGGTGTGAGGGAGACAAGAGAGGAGGGTTACTGTGTAGGACGATTTTCCCTATCACTAACAGAATCACTGCTATTTACTGGCTCAATGGAATCTTTTTCTTTTCAGTGCAACTTTAACAAGAAACCTATCCAATAACACGTGCTTTGCCTCCCCTTAAGGATTTCGGCAAAATGTGACATTGTATTGTCGTTAAACAGATTCATGGCTCGCACTGCTACAGCCTTATTTGGGCGTTACTGTTCTACAAAATTTTGCACGGTTTCCTACAATTTACACATCTCCCTAATTTCATTTGAAGTGAGGGATTCCTATGCCCTTTTCTCCCCCTTCTCTCCAGATGAGATGCAGCTGTAGACTCAGCCACTCACATACCTGGTTTGTGGTTCTCGATGATTTCCTTCTTAATTTCATTGTAATTATCTCCTTCTTACCACCTTTCTTTTCAACTTTTATTTTTTGGTGGGGGCCATTGTATATGCTTGCACGTATGTTGACTGCAGTACATTATCAATAAACTCTTGTCATACACTGTATGTAATGTGACTGGCAATAAAGCAGCAGAGCAAAGGGTCTCTATCTGCAGGCAGCCTGACCTAGAATGAAGCAAAGCATCCCTAAGCTTACTCTTGTACAGGAAAGCAAAGGACTGTCCTTAGGTGCTCGGAAGTGACAAAAAAAATACACCAGTGCCAGTTGTGGTCACCTTCCAACATTCTGAAAAATCACTGATTTCTGCCAAACACTGTAGCCTGAGATGGAGCATCTGAGTATGTAAGATGATCACCCATGATCCCACAGTGAGCGAGAGAGAGAGAGACAGAGAGAGGGAGGGAGGGATAGAGAGAAGGAGGGAAGGAGGGAGGGAGGGAGGAATAGAAAGAGAGAGAGGGAGAGAGGGAGAGGGAGGGAAGGAGAGAGAGAGAGAGAAGAACCACCGGCTCAGTTGTGACCACGTGACATACAGCATCAGGTACTACTCTTATTGCAAGACATCGCTCGTTTACCAGGTCAAAATTTATTAGAAATGTTTGCTCATATTGCAGAACACTTGCAGAAAAAGTTACTCCCAATCCATTGTCTTACTGTATACACAAGATTTGCCTCTTTATATAAAATACAGTTTTCCTTGGAAGTATTAAATCTGTAGACTCCTTCCCATTCTTTTTCTAGCAGATAAAAATCTGGGTTTAAAACATCTCATTTGTTTCCAGTTATCTCAAGGGTTGTCACAAAATTCTCTAAACCAAATTAGTCACTATTTAAGAGCACATAAACTGTAGTACTTTCAGAAAATGGGGCACAAGTGTCATGAAATGATGACCATAAAGCAAGGTGAGGAACCAACTGATGAAGAATGTTTCCATCAGAAGGAACAGCGTGAGCAAAGGTCTAGTGGAAAAAAGAGAGAATGACAAGTTTATGAAACAGGAAATAACATCCGTCAGCAATTCCAACTGCTGTCAAAAGTGAGACATAAAGCCAAATAGATAAGCAGGAACAGATCATGGGAAGCCTTGAACATCTTGTTGGAAAATTAACCTGTATATGATAAAGGAAACAAGGAGCTTTTTGAGAAAAAGAGCCCTAACTATGTGATAGGCATCATGGAGAGCAAAGAAAAACTGTTCAACTTGACCCATCTCCTTGAAGATTTACAATGATGTTAGGACAAATGAAAAAAGAGTAGAGGATACAAGTATTAACTCTGGCATAGACACCGACTGTGTAGTGTTAGAATGTGGCATGCTTTAAATTCTTAGCAGTTGACATGGTTGTGAATGGCATCCTCCTAGGATGAGAAAGAGGAAAATAGCCTGGAGAATATAGTCTTTGATGACCTGGATGATTTGCTACACATTCAATATCAATAGCATTTGGTTGAACACATGGGTTTAGAGTAACTGGACTAAAATTGGTGTTAGCATATATACAGTTTTGACCAGTGTGTGCTGCATGTCTGTGAGAGCTATTTTTAGAGACAGGAGCTAAAGCAAGAAAAAAAACTAGGTGTGTGTATGTATGTATATATAGATGGATATAGAGGAAAATACGTAAATAATTCAAGTTTGGAACTCTGAAAATCCTCTGCATTTAATATGATTTTGAATCTAAGTATATTTGAAAATGTTTTGCAAGGCTGCAATAGGTTACATAAATGTGCTCTATTAAATGCATATTAGTTCGAAATAAGTGTCATAAGGAAAACTGGGATAGATTTATTAAAAAGAAGTCTCTATGCAAAAAGAATTTATCTTGCTCAAGAACAGAGTACAGAAAGCTAGGTGCATCAATGGAAGAGTTAAAATAATTAAAAGAAGACAACAACGTTTCTTTAAGTTCTTCAGGAGTATTTTGAGATATCAAAGAATAATAAATAACAAGGAAAGACTATAAATGCTTATAGAATTTTATCAAATCCTTATGTGGTTAAGCATAGAGGATAAGGCATTTCTCAACACAAAGTTTCTTAATCTATACCCATCATACTTAGATTACATCAACATATTGACATTTCTACCTATTATTGGGAAACCAATCCATAGATTTAAAATATTAATGGGAAATTTGGACTCAGAAGTAATGTTACAGGTTTTTCTTTTCCCATCCATCAAAAGCTAATTTTCAAAGTCATAATATGTGCAGAACTATTTTAGGCAGTATTTCAGTGGCTGCCTGCCAAGTGTAAATTTAAAAAAAAATAATAAAATATTTTGTTTCATTTTATTCTTCAAGTATGATGAGTTTAAACATTCAATAAAATTCTCTCAAACTAAGCACTATTATTCTTTGGCCTGTAGCATGGTAATACTCAGTAACAAGGCACTGAATGATTAAATCAGCTTTAGATATGAAACACACAGTTTGTTTTATCCAAGTCTAGTTCATATGTTAAAGGGTAACTAAAGTCACCCAACTTTAATTATGCTTTCCTTAAAGACTTTAACCTAATCTATTTCTTACTACTCTGAACTACTAGGATAATTCTTGGTTCCACAAAATTTAACCCTGTAATATATTCCATAAACTACCTTTTATTATGGTCAACTGCCTTAAAGTTAAGAATACTTAGCAGGGTTAAACACATTACAAATCCTGAAAAGGGTTTGTTGAAATAAACATTTTAGTTTGCCCAATATACTATAAAAACTTTGTGATCTAATCATGGACATAATAATGTTAGTCCCTCTTTAGATCCATTACACTGAATGAATGAATGAATGAATGAATGAATGAATGAATGAAACTGATGATTCTTAGTCCAGGGACATGGAGGGAAAAAAAGTCAGAGATTACTTCAGAATTCTGATGTGGCAAAGTATCAAAGAGTAAAAAAGAAAACAGTGAAGAAGTGATTTTGGGAAAAGATGCTGCATTCTGCATTTTCCATGTTTAATTTATACACTTATATGTATTGCCAATGGAAGCTTCCAGTAGGACATTTTAAAATTTAATTGTTCTTTCTTTCACCATCAAATATTAACTGCTATCATTTTACAAGGACTTTAAAACTTCAGGTAGTATACCTGAGCTTTATAAGAGGTTTACAAATATCTTACACTTAATTATAAAGAATGTTGTCAACAATTATCACAATTCTACTTTAAAGGTTAATAATTATGTCAAAAGCTTGTGCCAGTTCACCGAGCTGAGTGGGAGATTCAGGATTCCTGTCCACATATATAAGATTACAAAACCTATGATCTCAATAACCTTACTATCTGCTGCTACCTAATTTATTAATTAAATGAACTTTTCAGACATTACACAATGAGCTGTAAATGCAAAGACAAATAAAAATGGTCTTTGACATTGGCTAAGAGTAAAGAAACCAAGAAAAGATGCTATGTAATCAAAGATATGCATTTGCAGACTATATACACTGATTCTAGAAGGGAATTATCATAGTCTGATGGGGCACAGGGAATATCAGGAAAAGCAAGGACTTGAGGTATAGTTCATACTTGGCAACCAAATGAACAGTCATGATGTTAAAGTGACTATTTCTGAAAATAAGAACCATCAAGATACTAATGGAAGAAAATGGCAGTGGATAGGAATTTAGGGATGAGGCAGTTAGGTCAGCAGTCCAAGAAGCAAGGGAAAAGAATTAATATTCTTTGAGTACCTAGATGTAAAACTTACCATATCATTTCATATAGTTTTCTCTTCAATTATTAACACCATATAGGATTAAATGTTATTATTGACATTTTGCGTATGACAAAACCAGGCTTAGGGGAGCCTGGGAGGCTCAGTCGGCTAAGCCTCTGACTTCGGCCTGGGTCATGATCTCACATTTGTGGGTTCGAGCCCCCCGTGGGGCTCTGTGCTGACAGCTCAGAGCCTGGAGCCTGCTTCCAATTCTGTGTCTCCCTCTCTCTCTGCCCCTCCCCCTCTCATGCTCTGTCTCTCTCTGTATCAAAAATAAATTAAAATAAATTAAAATTAAAAAAAAAAAAAAGGAAACCATGGCTTAAAGAGGCTGAGTGAATTGGTCAGGACACAACTTGTCTTTGGTTGAGAAAAGGTCACACATTCCCTTTCCGTTGTGGCCACTGTACACTCTGGAAGCATCTTCTATTCTCAGGTGTGCCTGAATGTTAAGGAGATAATTGCAAGCAACAGAGGAAATACCATAAAAAGGAGCAAGAAAGCCTGAAGATCTCTGTCTAAACCTGAGACACCACTGATAGGGGAAAGAGATTTTAAAAATGCACTCTGAAGAAGATAGTGGTTTTGACCTTGATCTAAGTGAAGCTTTAAAACAAAAACAAAGAAAGCAAAACAAAACAAAACAAAACAAAACAAACCATCAGAAATTCATTAAACACTACACTGCACATGGGATACAGAATTTCTAATTCCATTCTGACAAAATCAGTTAATTTATTTCTTTTTTAAAAATGTACTTATTTTGAGAGAGAGAGGGGCAGAGAGTGAGGAAGAGTGAGAGAATCCTCGCTCAGAGCTCAACCCAGCACAAACTTTGAGATCATGACCTAAGTCAAAACAAGAGTCAGACACGTAACCAACAGCGTCACCCAGGCACCCTAATTCATTTCTTAGGGATATGAAATATATTCTATTTAATTTTATCTTGTGAGGAATGGAGTTTAATGTTCATATATTTCTACACATAAAGAGTTCAAGAGAATATGAGCATAAATTGAAATCACATAACCCACAAAACACAATGAGCAATGTCAGGAGAAAAAAAGAAAGAAAGTAAGAAAAGGAAAGAATGAA
This sequence comes from Suricata suricatta, assembly GCF_006229205.1. Taxonomy (NCBI): domain Eukaryota; kingdom Metazoa; phylum Chordata; class Mammalia; order Carnivora; family Herpestidae; genus Suricata; species Suricata suricatta. The sequence continues at coordinate 51,104,836 of NC_043704.1, forward strand.
ATGCATAATATTAATTGTGATATTAGAAAAAGAAAAAAGATAAAAATGAGTAGTCTACACAGCAACCCAACTAAAGAAGTAGAGAAAATAACTTGACAATATTAGAAGAAAGATACAATAGAGAAGATTGAGAAAGTCAAAAGTTGGTTCTATGGAAAGTTTAATAATATGACAGATAACTGGCAATATTAACAAAAAAGGAGGAAGCATCAAATAAACATTGGGAGGAAAGAAAAAAGAGACCTGCTAGTTATGCAGCACAAATTAAAATCAGGATTTTACGAGTATTTTTAAGTATAAAACTTAGTTAAAATACACAAAAATTAATCAAGTAGCACTAGAAACTATGAATGGTTTTGTAATTATTAAAGTAATGAACTAATGACTATCCAAACCACAAGCTCAAAATGTTTTATAGCTACAACTGGCAAAATGACAAGAAAGAAATCATTCCAGTATTACTTAATTCTTCCAGAATACAGAAGATGAGGTTTTCTTAATTTATTTCACAAATCTACTAAAACATTGTTCAACATAAAAAACACATACAGGCACACACACAGGACAGTATAATAAAGGTAAATAGAGGCCTAATACTAATAATGATTTTCTTTAAATATTTTAAGTCATTAAGTTTTGGGATGCTTTGTGATATAACAAATGACAATTGCAATTAAATGGATGAAAAATTTTAGTAACAGATGGAATAAGGATTTCAGTGAGAAAGGAAAACTAAACCTTTTTGAAGAAAATATTACAATGTCAGATAAAGAAATAACATATTTAAAATACAAATAACTAAGAATTTGAATCTAGAATAAATACAAAATAACAAATAAATATACAGTAAAATAAAAATAAATTCTATATGAGTGCCTGGGGAGCTCCGTCAGCTAAGCGTCCTACTCTTGGTTTTAACTCAGGTCATGATATCACAGTTTAGTGAGTTCTGCATCGGGCTCTGTGTCTAAAGTGCAGAGCCTGCTTGGAATCTCTTCCTCCCTGCTCTCTCTGTCCCACCCGCTTGCTCTCTCTCTCTTTCAAAATAAATAAACTTAAAAAATTAAAAAAATATGTTCTACAAGTAATAACAACTCAATAGACAAATGGACAAGATATTTGAACAAAGATTCTATCAAGAGAATATACAAATACAAAGAAATAAATGCAAAGATATTCAACCTCGCTAGTAACTAGAGAAGTAAAAATTAAAAGCACAGTATGATATTATTAGCTATGAAATAATAAAGATACTAATTGTTAGTGCAAATGTGGAGAAAGGGGAGCTCGCATTCACTCCTGATAAAAGCACAAATTGGTAAAATTGAGTTGGAGTACTGGCACCACCTTGAAAAACTAAATATGTTGTATACTCTTTGACCCAGCAAGAATATACATACTAGAAAGTTATATCCATTTGGACTAAAAAATCTGACTAAATATCATAGATGCATTGTTTATAAGTGCCTCAGGCTGTCAGCAACTCAGATTTTCATCAAGAATATGATGGATATAAAAATAACATATTTGTTAATGGAATCCCATTCGGCAATAAGTAAGCACATTTTTTAAAAGAAAACAAAAAACTATTGCTATTCACCACAAAAAGAATGAATCTCCCAAACATGATATCGAGTGAAAATAACTATTCAAAAACTATGCAACCTAAATTATAACGTTTAATGTTATACATTTAGGTACAATTTTTAAAAAAAGCACAATGTGACATGATGACCAAAACAATTCAAGATGGTTGTTATTTCTTGCAGGAAGTTTTTAGTGGACAGCCTGCTGGGGTTTCACAGTGACTGGTAATATTCATCCTGCCCTTGGTGGTTATGTTACTACTCAGGAGATGTACATTGTTTTAACTCACTTTTTGTGTGTATTCTATATATGAATGCAGTTAAACTGATAGATTTTGAACTGAAGAAGCTGTAAATTGAGGAAATATATATCAGGTTTCAATTTTAGTGATGTAGGAGTTTGCTGATAAGAAAAGTTAATCGATATGGGGAGATTGGTACATGTTAAAAGTTTTTAATGGGTGCTCAGTATGAGTTAAGTAGGAATGATGAAAAGAAATGAAGCAGTGAAAAGGGAACGGAGTCAAGTTAGAAGACTTGAATTTTTAGTGGATCTGGTTCACAGCATATTTTGACATTCTCTGCTTGACATTTGATATTCTGTTAAAAGCATCTGTAAAGACAGGTTAACAGTAATAGGAAGGCGTTCGTCCATGGCTTTAGTTCTGTTGAGGGTATACAATAAAAAGACCTTGGAAGCTCTTGTTCTGTTAGCATATTTTCAGAGATCTGAGGAATATAGAGTCTGAATCTGGGACATGGAACAAGCATTCAGTCACCAAACTGGAAGTTATGACTATTGGACAAGGTGTTCATTAATTGGCAAGAGAATGCCTGTAAGCAATCTAAGGCATAGAAGAAGCGCACCATCCCATAAAGTGCTTCCGAGATATATCAGCAAAGCTGAAATTTATTTTCTACACGAGAATGAAGCTGTTATCTTCAGGGAAAGTCTTCGTGGAAAAATTACCCTACATCGATTCTAATCCGATATACCATGTGATGCACTATAGATTGTTTTCTTGCATATTTCTTACATTTTTAAAGTATTAAAATATTTATTTATTTTTAACAGAGAGACAGAGCACAAGCGGGGTAGGGGTCGGGAGAAAGAGGGAGACACAGAGTCTGAAGCGGGCTCTATGAGCACAGAAACCAATGCAAGGCTCGAACTCAGGAGCCATGAGATCATGCCCTGAGTTGAAGTCAAGACGCTTAACTGACTAAACCACCCAGCTGCCCCTGTTGCATATTTCTTGATGTGGTTTCCTCAGCTATGTGTCCTAACTCAAACACTCGCCTCTATTATAAAACAAGGGAATACTGAAATAATTCACAGTACTTCAGGGAGATTGCTAAAACCTATACAATATTCGAGAATGAAGGAACATTTACAGAAACCATTTAACTTTCCATGAAATCAAATTATGGAAAAGGTTTTGGGTTGAATAAAAAGGGTTGCTAATGTTTTACTCTTGGCAGTCGTTGCTGATTTTAGTTGTCTCCATTTTTTCAGTAATTTTGTTCTCAAATTGTTGACATGATGTTAACCCACACTATTTTCAATAAGATTCCTGTTCCTAAATTGGAATTACCAGGACCAGTGAAACTTTTAGGTCTTTATTTTAGTGGACATCTTCCTAGCCTGTCATAGTGTTACAATTCCCCTGTTTTGAAACTCACTCTTCTTTTGGTTTCTGAAGCATCTCTCTCACTCTCTCTCTTTCTCTCTCTCTCTCTCTCTCTCTCTCTCTCTCTCACCTTCTTTTGCCCTGATTTTAACCAGCTTTATCTATTATTTTAATTAACACATATTTACTAAGGCTTCTTTATAGCAGGTAAGGTTCTATGTCCTGGGAATATAAGTGGCAATCAAGACAAATGAGAGAAGGGTCCCCAGTAAGCGTATAGTGAAGTAAATACTTGGTTATTCAATCCTCTGTGAATATGGCTATTTTCAAGCTAAACATGGATCCTGAAGAATCTGTGTACATTTTTAAATTTCTGTAGTCTATATATCTTTGCGCTCCTGATAAAATGTTTACAACTAGATGGCCGAAAAGCACTGTTCAATTAGAGTTACACCCTGCTGATAAGACTGTAGTTTCTAAATTTATAGTTCTCTTACCAGAAATTATTCCCAACTTTTTTAAGGTACTTTTATTCTTCAGTAACACATAAGACACTATTGAAATATCTTGAATTTACCTATGTGGGTTACTTTAAAAATATATTTGTCAATTTCTGGGACTATAAATAATTTTTAAAATAACAATTAACAATAATTATTTTAAAATAAAATAATTTTTAAATAACCATTTAAAAATAAAGTAATATGAAATTATGAAGTGTTATAAAGAAAACTAAGTCCAACAGCATTTGCCTTTAAAACAATTCACGACATAATAAGGGTGGCAGTGATGATCTCATGGAAACACTCATCTAGGTTTAAAACAAACTGGTTCCCTACACATACATCACAACATAATTCTAAGACTTTGAAAATATAAAAATTAACTCATCTCCAGGATGGATTTAGTGCTCATCAATTAAAGGTTATATTAAATTTCTTCAAATATGCTGCCTGCAGTAAGTGCACACTTATATTTTATGCTTATTATTATTGTTATTACTATTAATGTAGCTCTTGGTTTTTGTGGTAGATCCCCATGGTTCATTGCTTACATATAACACCTGGCGCTCATCCTAACAGGTGCCCTCCTCAATGCCCATCACCCATTTTCCCCTCTCCCCCGCCATCCTCAAGTTTGTTCTCTGTATTTAAGAGTCTTTTATGGTTTGCCTCCACTTGTACTTCTTCTAAGCCAAACCTATATGTCTCTGGCCCCAGTCTGGTGTTCTGGCCTCAGAACAAGCCAATATGTGCCATAATTTGGACTACTTCTGTATTCAAAAAGAAAATTGCTATATAACTTTATTTTTTAAGTTTATTTATTTATTTATTTTGGAAGAAGAGATATAATACCTATTTAGTGGAACAATATATTAATTTCTCTATTTATACTTTTAATAATCTCTCAATGTTTAAGATGTGCACATATTAGGCAGCCAAACTATAAGCGTATGATAGGACTTTGAATGACTGACCCTGTTGTCATTATTTAACTAATTTGTTTGTACAACATAAATCTGCTAGATCAAGGAGGTGTTGGGTACAACACATTAACACAACTCTTCATGTGTAGGATAATTGTATTCCTGCATATTTGAAAATTTATAATGCTTCCTGTATCTTAAGCAGGAAGATGTTGCTTTCATACATCCTGTGTTTGCCTGCAATGTTGATTTCACGTTCCATAGTGCAATATACCAATTACTATCTATTTGTTAACCCAGTTAATGCTTGGCCCTTGAAATTTTATCCTTTAAACAGATTGTGGGACAGTAATGCTAGTGAAAATTTAGAATAAATAACCCTGGATTCTCTCTTCATTTACCTTTTGAGATTTCTGGTTCAGTGGAGGAACGTGAAACTTCCCTCAACTTTTATCTCTCATACATTTTTTTTCCCCTATTTTGGGACCTCATCCATCTCTGGGTTGACAGAATAATGACTAATATTCCTAAATTCTATGGATTCTGAATGCTACATACACAGAATCAGCTCCCATCTTAACTTGAAAATCCATGTTGGATAACTGCGTGATTTATATAATTTGTAATTTAAGCAAAGTCACAATTTGTGGGATGATTCATAGGAATTTAAGGTATCAGGGTAATTAAAATGCACTAGCAACATAAAAATCTTCTTTATCCTTGCAAGGCCAAGACTTTTGAATCAGTTGTGGGTTGGTTTGTTTGTTTGTTTGTTTGTCTTTGCCAAATCTTTCATCTGAACTGCTGACAGCAAATGTAAGTAACTAAATTTCAAAAATTTATACCTATTTTGCTCAACTTTCATTGAATGTAGTAATAAGCTAGTTAGCACCAAAAAATAAGTTTTGTTGTATGTTTGTTACCACTCACAAATTGAATAAACCATAAAGCCAAACTATTTATGACAAACTAGTCTATCAAATTAAATGTCACTATTTACCATTTCTCCAACTGGGCTACCCTGAAGCAAAAGCACACACATTTTTTAATATATGAAATGTCTTTTGTGGAGGTAACAAACTTAACATTTTTTTGCATATGTAGTCACATTAATTTCAAAATCATTGCACTGCCAATAGAAGTGGAATGTGATCCCACATGTCAGTCTCAGACCTACTCACAGTAAATTCTTTGCACGAATTGCTCTGCTTTTGTCAGTATCATCCAACTGCCAATTTTGCTCATCCTCCTGTCTTCTAACTTGCCATCAGAAAAAAGAACACTCCAGCTGCTTCAGCACATTGTGTGTTTTGTGGGTTCTGTGAATCTATATGCCTGTGTTTAATGTTATAGCCGCGATGTTCTATCCTCCCCCACATAGCCATATATTTCGAAACAATCTGTGAAGAAGAAGCTCTGAAAATAAAATTAAATCAACAGGAATTAAATAGAAGTGGTTGTGATATAGCACTTACTAGTGTCCACCCCCACGGAGGTTTAATAACACCCACATTCCCAGATAAAAAAATAAAATCGCCACACCTAAGTTTTTTTTCATACCTAAGTTTTTTTTCCCCTTATTTTCATCTAGTAATAAATCCCTTCACATTATCCGTATTGACTCAAAGGGGAAATATAAAGCATAGAACATTATCTAACAATTTTCAAATCATATGAATATTTTTAACTACATTTGTACTTTTTTTGACCTCATATATTTTTATATTCTGATATGTAAAGTCAGGGGAAAATATCCTCATATTTAAAATACATAATACTTTTCAAAATTCCTTTTCTGGTCTATTTGAAAAGTGTCTTGAATAGTGATTTGTACTAAGCAAATAAAGGCATAGTTTCTGATCTTGAGTTTTATTTAGTTGACAAAAAGGCAATAAATAATTTCAATACATGTATTCTGTTTTTAAATAGAGCAATGTACAAGACAGAATGGTAAAGCAATAATTTAGTGATTATTTCCTAGATTTGTGGTCAGAAATCTAAATTTTTTAGATGAGGAAGTAATTGATGGGTCTTGAGGGATGAGCAGGGGTTCACTGGTATGTTTTATAATTAAGTATTTCTTGTTAAGCTGGGTTTGATTTTTTTTAGAACTTAGATCTCTGATGTGAATGTGATTGCCGATCATATTGTGGAACTCTGCTAATAGTCAATTTCTTTTTGCTTTATCAATACCACCAACACATTAGGATATGTTGCCATTAAAGATATAATATAATATTTTGTAGAAATTATTCAATTATCATACCATCTATATTTGCATACAAATATGTATTTATATTTACAGAGGAACTATTCAATCCAACTAAATTCCTGAAAATAAATATAGAGCTTCCAAAAATGTGGGTTTTTAACTTATCTGTGTATTTACACTGTTTTCTTAAAAGAGTGAGGGAATTCCAGACATAAATTTCTGGAGATCCCACAAAGTTGAAAAGAAAAAAAAGAATAAAGTAGAGTCCAATGCTGGGAGCTTCACAGAGGAGACAGAATTTGAGCCCAGATCATAACGCTTAGAGGGAACTTAGACTGGCAGAAGAGAATGGGAATGGAATTTCAGAAATGAGAATTCCAATAAAGGTTAAGTTTTGACTACATTAGAAGGAGAAGAGTGGGAAAAAATAGTATCTGAAGACAGGCCTTTATTCTTTCAAACTCACAATTATGTTCTAATACTATCAGCCAAAATCCTGAAACAGAAATGAAGTATTTCCTACCTGGTTACTTAATCTCACTATTCTGATGTGCTCCCACTATATCTACCATTTTAAGGACTCAGAGCAATTTTGTGCTATGATAAAAGATGCGGGGTTCAAGAGTCTGCACAAAAAATCGAAAGGTACTTCCTGGTCTCCCCACTACTCTCAAAGCAACTGTTTGTTACCTAAATTATTAAATCCCCAAATTAAACCCTTTTATGTCATTAACTGTTTACTGAATTGGTTTATAAAATATACCAATCTATCCTGCCCTTCTTTATTTTAGAAAATTTTTTATTTAAAAATTTTTTAAATGTTTTATTTATTTTTGATACAAAGAGAGACAGAGCATGAGAGGTGGAGGGGCAGAGAGAGAAGGAGACACAGAACCTGAAGCAGGCTCCAGGCTCTGAGCTAGCTGTCAGCACACAGCCTGATGTGGGTTCGAACCCACGAACGTGAGATCTGACCTGAGCTGAAGCCGGAGGCTTAACCGACTGAGCCATCCAGGCGCCCCTAAAATTTTTTTTTGTTTTATTTATTTTTGATACAGAGAGAGACAGAGCATGAGAGGGGGAGGGTCAGAGGGAGAAGGAGACACAGAACCGGAAGCTTAACCAACTGAGCCACCCAGGCACCCCTATCCTGCCCTTCTTAATGTAACTCTTAAAAAACTCCTACATTTCATAGGTAGGGCAGGTGACCAAGTTATTTTAAACTTGTAACCTTTCATGAACTAAACAGTGTAACACTCCAAAGCTTAGTAAACTTAAAGGAAATTCTGGGGTTTTTTTTTCATCTTCTTCTTTCTTAATGTTCAAAGAAAATGCAAATTTGAGTATTATAGGTCAGAAAAAAAACAGAAAATAACAGAAAAGGCTGACTTTTCAGGATTTTAAATACTGAACTGAATGTTCAGAGGAGTACATATTATGCTTTATAATAACTGTGCATTTTATCTCCCCAAACCTTCTTGAGAATGAGAATCATATGCAGTGTCAGGTATATCATAGCCCCACTATAAGTGTTGTTGAGAGAATGTGAATGGAAATTGTTCAACAGGAAGTTTTAAACATACAGAAAGGTTGATAAATATGGATTTGTGACATGCAATGAGAAGAATATAAAAAGTATCTTCACAGAGCCTCTGAATAAATTTTCCATAAGTAACTTTAGATATTGGCAGGGAAATAGCTGATTCCGTTGCATAATTAAAATAATAACCAACCAGCTGAATTCTCTTTGCTATTCAGATCCCTTTTCTCCTGATGACCTTTTCATAAGCCAATGTAAGCAACTGAGAGAATCCTGACAACAAAACATTTTGACCTAATTATATACCAATTGCAGCTGTTTCAAACTGAGATTTATGCTAGACCCAGTAAATGAAATTTAAAGAAAATCTAATCTATTTGAGAAATTGGGATATCTAACAACGTCATGTTTACTGTGGATATGTGCCCTCTGTACTATTTTGTGAATATGATCTAAAATCCCAGATTTGTTGGAATTCAGAAACTTTGAACCTTTGCAGACAGTGCTAGGTCATCATTCTTGCATCAACTTTCGTGATTCCCATTAGATCTTACAACCAGAAGCTGTTGAGAGTCCTTCTCTCTCAAATCTTTCATCAGTCCGTGCTTACATGGCCCGAGTAGAGCTAGTAATTTGCATGCCAAGTTGCCAAAATGCAGCTGTTACCATTTCATGACTGTACATAATTATCTTAAAATATAGGTTCGTCCAGTGAGATGTATGAAACTACAGGGTAGAAAATGGCCACTTGTTCCTTGCTTCTGCCTGCATATCAGCTTCACCAACAGGTCTTACTCCTTGTTGTACTCATTTTTCTGTATAATATTCTTTTGCAATAAAAATATCTAATTTCCCCTTAAATGTATTTATACCATTTGTTTAAACTGCCATATGTTCCTCATTATTTCTTATATTTATTACCCACTGAACAAAACCTAACTAAAATCATTTAGAATGAACTAATGCATGTATGAGAATAAAAGATTGCATGTCTATTTCATTCCACTGAACATGCCTAATCACATTACAAATATAACTTTTTCCCTTGCCTGTCCAACTTAATTAATGGAACTATCTGATAAATATGGACATTACAAAATTCCAGGTGGTTTACAAAGCTCCCAGATGTATTAGTAAGTTGGCCATTTTGAAAAGAAAGAGCAACTCCTTCGATGTTTTGTGATTTAATTTTATTCTTGGATTTCAGTGACACAGTTTTCTCCTTGGACCATGAAAATATAAAGTAATCATATTGAATTTTTATGTGTGACTTGTAGAAAATGTCCATCCATCACACATTTGTGTTTCAGAAGGACAAATCCTGTGCTTTGTCAGATAGGAACTGTACTGATCTCAACATGTATTTATATTAATGGACTTTTTGCCATCTCTCAATGACAGAAGAAATATTAAATTAGACAATGCAAAAGGATATTTTTTACAAAATAATAAATAACCAAGATTTTTATTGTTAAAATTGTTTTACTAAATATGGAGTAGGACGTTTTTCCCTTCAATTTTTAAAGAGTTGATTTCAGTGAGCAACACATCAAAATGGCAGAAATTTTTTTTTTGGTAGTTATATGTACCATCTCACCAGCTAATATAATAAGAGTTAAAATTCTTCCATTCTAAAATTAGGAAATAGATCATTTTGTAGTCATAACATTACTGACGACATCTGGCAGGACATCTTAATAACAGAGTAAGAGTTTTGACATGTAGACTGTCAGCACAATTTTTTTTAATGGAGGATAAATATGGAGAAGATAATCAAGAATTTTTGTAAATTAAACACAACTCATGGCCACCATAGCAACAGTATTAAGCTAGTTTGTTGTGCTCAGGAAGAAGTGGTTCAAGAGGAGAAAGGAATTAAATGTGAACAGCAAAGATTCATGCTCATAGAAAAATGGACACAAAAACATAAATGTGCATGCAAAACCTGGCTATATTTAGTTTAATTTCATAAACCTCATCTCTAAAATTCTTCACACGTTAGTCTGCATTTTACCTCATCAATGACCATCACAATTTAATTAGCTTAGATTCACACTCAATTTTCTGTCTCAGGAACTGGACAATATTACCTCAGTTGACACTTCCAGGAAGATAGTCTGCTTCTAAGAGTGGAGTTGTTGATCAGAGGAATTAAGTTAGGCTTCAATTTCGAATATAGAATTTACCATTCTAATATCAAATCAGAGTTTGAAATTCAATTTCTTTATTTGATTAAAAGTTGCCTGTATTCCTTCACTATGTAAACCACGAAGGTATAATAATCCAAAAGATAATGATAGAGCATATTTCTCTTGCTTTAGAAATTCAACATTGCAGTCCCTGATTCTTGAATTGCACATCAGAATTGTCTGGTTTATAGTCTTTAAAATATTTTGCCAAATCAGGAATAAAATATGATTTTATAATTAGACGTTTCTTGCCCTGACATGTTCAAATGATGGGTGATTTTATTTAAGATTCCATCAAAGGCCAGGCATTGTAGAGTACTTTTTGGTTTATTACACAACACCAAATGTACTTAATTAATGGAGGACAGCCTAGTGACAAAGAAGACCTACATCTAAACACAAGTGAAGTCATCTTAGTTTTCTCATCTATTTTTATTTTTCCTTGTCAAGCATTTTAAACATCTGACAAAATAAGGAACATAATTTTTAAAAAAGCTTTTAGGAAAACTAAGTCAATCAAATGTCTAGTATGAAGACAATTCTGGGAAGGACACTGGAGTGCAGCTGTTGAAGCTGTGATATTGGGTGGAAACCAGGCAACAAGAAATTAGTTACTGTCACTCACATTCCACTAGTCAATGTGTATATTCTCAAGAGTGATGTTGACACATTGAGTAATTAATTCTTTGAATCTCCTAGGCTCCTTTTAATAATACAACACTAGTTTATAAAAAAAGATCTCAGTGCACCTAAAATATTTTATTTTACTTCCAAAGACTAGACTTACATCTAAAGATTAATTTACGCACTGAGGAAATTTAGGTATATATTAAATTGGTCATTTTTGTCTGTAGCCAATGAGTCTATTCTCTTTTGAAAGAGATGGGTGGTAGGGAGTGTTTAAAATGTCCCTAATTATTTTGAATTATCTTGAAATCCCTTTGTTAAAACCAATAATAGGCATTAAAATATAAAAGAATAGTGAGAAAGGTATTTGTTTGGTTTTTGTGTCTTTTTTTAAGCCATGCTAAAAATATCTATAATGCAGAAGATACTTTTCTTCCTTTCCTTGTAATAATAGAAGAATGTTTACAATAGAGTCTCAGGTGACTCCAACATTTGCAATATAAAATTATCTGTTCAGCTACAGCCTCTCCAAAACAAACTGGGTTTTAAATTCCCAGTTTAAGGAATCAATTAAGTAGATGATATAATCATAATCAAAATAGTCTTTGGTAATTACATGTGTGATGCACATAAAATTATCAGGTATTATATTAATGTATCTGGTATAAAACTATTTTGGATTAAAACAATTATACCATATCTGTTGCCAGGAATCACTTTGTTGCCAAGAATATTAATTAGACATGACGGTGAGTATTAAATGCTATTTTTTTCTACATGTATTTCGAACTATAGTGTTGATATAGCTCTTTTGATGTATTTTGCTTTGTTTTCTTAATGTTTATCTATTGATGTTAAGTCAAATTGCCAACATTAGTGCCATCTCATAGTAATGCAGTTTCAAGAGGAGTTTCTTTAAGTTTCTTGACACATAGTCTGGACCTGACATTTGCCTTGAGAGGTGGTCAAGCTTAATTTGCTGCCCCTCAAACATATTTAACACATTCTAAAACATTGAAGCCAAATTTTTTTGATAATTCTTAAATGTATTTAACTCAACTGTAGGAATTATTCCTTATAGTAAATATTTATGGCAACTCTAAATCCTTGATGTTGTGATTAACTTCAGATCCTTTAATATATATTTAATCTCAAATATAAATATCTCATAAAACTCCTACCATCACCTTTTTTTAAGTATATTTCTAGAAAAAGTATATTTAGTAAAATCAGAAGGATATAACTTCCTTCTTTTCCCCCTTCCTTTCCTTCCATTTTTTTCCCTTCAATTTCCTACTCTGCATATGACAGTGCAGGAAATTGTGGGGAGCTGCCAGAAAGGTGCCAGAAGGAAAGACACGTGCCTTGACCTGCAAGATCAGCCACCCGCACACCTGAGCTGCGTTATCACGCCCAGCACAGCACAGCTGCGTTATCACTTCCAGCTGAGACCTTCCTGTTTACTTCCCAGGCCCTTTGTGTTAGCCTCTGCTGGCGTGCTGCGGCTGCAGTCCTCGCCCTTGTTTCTTAGCAACTAACTCACGTCAGCTGCCCGCCTTCTACCCTTTATAAGACGTGGGTGGTCTCAATAAAGAGGGGCTTGATCAGAGACTTTGTCTTGCCTCCATTCTCTGTGCTCCCTGCCTTACCTCATTCTCACCCCCTCTCAGGAACCTGCATCAACTGACCTGCTGAACGGGACAGGAAATAATAAAGACCACCAGCAAAAGTGAATAGGTAGATAAACATGAATAAATGGTAACCATACTAAATAATATCTGAAATATCTTCAAAAGTTTAAAGCATATGCTGAATAAAATAATGCACAAGTCAAGAGCAGGCATGTGGACATAAAGTTTGTATATATATTTATAT
>NC_043704.1:51118021-51165510 GCF_006229205.1 Suricata suricatta
TTTTTTTCTACATGTATTTCGAACTATAGTGTTGATATAGCTCTTTTGATGTATTTTGCTTTGTTTTCTTAATGTTTATCTATTGATGTTAAGTCAAATTGCCAACATTAGTGCCATCTCATAGTAATGCAGTTTCAAGAGGAGTTTCTTTAAGTTTCTTGACATATAGTCTGGACCTGACATTTGCCTTGAGAGGTGGTCAAGCTTAATTTGCTGCCCCTCAAACATATTTAACACATTCTAAAAAATTGAAGCCAAATTTTTTTATAATTCTTAAATGTATTTAACTCAACTGTAGGAATTATTCCTTATAGTAAATATTTATGGCAACTCTAAATCCTTGATGTTGTGATTAACTTCAGATCCTTTAATATATATTTAATCTCAAATATAAATATCTCATAAAACTCCTACCATCACCTTTTTTTAAGTATGTTTCTAGAAAAAGTATATTTAGTAAAATCAGAAGGATATAACTTCCTTCTTTTCCCCCTTCCTTTCCTTCCATTTTTTTCCCTTCAATTTCCTACTCTGCAAATGACAGTGCAGGAAATTGTGGGGAGCTGCCAGAAAGGTGCCAGAAGGAAGGACACGTGCCTTGACCTGCAAGATCAGCCACCCGCACACCTGAGCTGCGTTATCACGCCCAGCACAGCACAGCTGCGTTATCACTTTCAGCTGAGACCTTCTTGTTTACTTCCCAGGCCCTTCGTGTTAGCCTCTGCTGGCGTGCTGCGGCTGCAGTCCTCGCCCTTGTTTCTTAGCAACTAACTCATGTCAGCTGCCCGCCTTCTACCCTTTATAAGACGTGGGTGGTCTCAATAAAGAGGGGCTTGATCAGAGACTTTGTCTTGCCTCCATTCTCTGTGCTCCCTGCCTTACCTCATTCTCACCCCCTCTCTCAGGAACCTGCATCGACTGACCTGCTGAACGGAACAGGAAATAATAAAGACCACCAGCAAAAGTGAATAGGTAGATAAACATGAATAAATGGTAACCGTACTAAATAATATCTGAAATATCTTCAAAAGTTTAAAGCATATGCTGAATAAAATAATGCACAAGTCAAGAGCAGGCATGTGGACATAAAGTTTGTATATATATTTATATTGTATTTATTTACATATATCTCATTATATACATTATATTTATTTACATGTATCTAAAGAGAAGAAAGTCAAAGAACATTTTCCTAGGATATTTTTCTAGGATAACCCAGAAAGCCAACCACAGGTATAAAGGGAACAATTTCAAGAATGAAAATACTACTTTAACCTAAATAAAATAATTCAATATAGAAAATAAAACTGAACTGTAAAAGATAACAAACATAACAAAAAAATTAACAAAAACAACAGCCAGACATGAAGAAGTAATGGCTACGGATATGTCCTCTTGACCTTAAAAACAAATAAACCAAAACAATGATTTTCAGACCCAAGACAACAGGAAGTGCATGGATAAGTCTTGAGAGATGAGAAACAAGAATCAACCCTATAATCATTGCTGCTTCTTTCCTCAGGCATTTTCTGGACCACAGTGCAGAACAGGGAAAAACCAAGTAGAGAATGGTGGCCTCACTGAGGTGAGAAGACAGGAACTAGTGTCCAGGGAAGATGAAATAGTTTGAAATTGAGGGGAAGGTTATTGGTGAGAAGGAAGCTATACAGAGTTATTAAATAAACTGTGAAAGGCTTGAGATTTTACTCTAGCTGCCAATTTGTTTACTACAATTTCATGGATATAGTAGAAGAAAATGCCTTGGTCAGAGACAAAGAAGTGTTCATTACCTAGAAAATTGTCATTCTGAGGTCTGAGGATCAAGAGAAATTGAGCTAAATAAAGTTCAAATAAAATTCATTAATTCTAAAGTCTTAGTTGTTCTAACAATAACTGATACAAAAATAGTAGAAATGTTTTTTTTGTTTGTTTATAGTACCTCAGTATAATATTATTTTAAACTAGATTCTTTTTTTTTAATTTTTGAGGGACAGAGAGAGACAGTACAAGCAGGGGAGGAGCAGAGAGAGAGGGAGACACAGAATCCGAAGCAGACTTCAGGCTCTGAGCTAGCTGTCAGCACAGAGCCTGACGCAGGGCTTGAACCCACGAACTGTGAGATCCTGACCTGAGCTGAAGTTGGATGCTCAACCGACTGAGCCACCCAGGCGCCCCTAAAACTAAATTCTGATTACCCGATTCTGATTCAGGGAAGTGGATAGGGGAGAAGTGGTCTTAGCCCCACAAGACCCTATGCTGATAAGCAAAAATTCATCATCAAAAAAAATAAATAAACAAACACTCCAAGAAATAAATAAATAAAATTTAAACCCTAAGACAACTACTAAAGCAGTTTTTAAAAAGGGTTTAAATAAATCAATAGAAGTAAAATGAAATAATAAGTACTTGATTAAACTATGATGTGGCAGGATAAGAAAAAATAAAGAACAAATATATAAATAGAAAAGAATTAGTAAGTTGATATATTTTAATCCAGTCACTTTACTAATCACATTAAATCTGAAAAAGCTATAACACTGATTAAAAGACAAATAGATTAAAAAGCTAGATTCAAATATATGCTGTTTATATGTTATGCTCACATGTTTATATGTTATTTTAAATGTAAATATTATATGATGTATATATTTATATAAATATAACAACACATTAAAAAGAAAAAGCATGGAAAAAGACATGTAAGAACTACCTTAAAATAACCTAAAATAGCTACTTAATATATGAAATGTAGATTTCATAAAAAGAAATTTTGCCAGGGGTAAATATCTTTAAAATGCATGAAAGAAAACTGATCTGAATTTAAAAAGAAAAACAACATTTGTGGTAAGAGACATTGACACTTATCTCTGTAGTGACAGAACAAATGAGCAGAAGAACATTAATGCTATAGATGACCTTACCACAACAGCAAACAACTTAACCTACTTAATATTTATAAAATATTCCACCTAACAAAAGAATATACATTAATTTTTAGTACATATAGAATAGCCACTTTTAGACACTATATTATGGGCCATAACTACAGTTTATCAAACTTAAATGAATAGAAATCATACAAAGTAATGGAATATATATATATATATATATATATATATAAGTATATATATAGAGAGAGAGAGAGACAGACAGAGACAGAGACAGAGAGAGAGACAGAGAGAGAGAGAGAGAGAGGAGTCAATCAAAAATAATTGGAAATAAACAACTTATAAATAACTGTCGTCTGGGCTACCAAAATACCCACCCTCAGTCCCACCAGGTTTGGTGATTTGCTAGACTCTCTGTGGAGAGACAGAAAGTAAATGGCATTTAGAATGCAGTACATTGACCGATGTTTGGCTCTGTTCGTCAGAAGCACGTTTTAGCCTAGTCAGAACAAGTAAATGGCTTGAGAATCAGATAATTACAGGTCAGAGAAGATGGAAATCTTTAGGAACATATTAGAATAAGGGAATAGATTTTGAGGCAAGAAAATCCTTAAAATCCTTAAAAGAGCAGAAATGATGGTCTTTAAGTCAGAAAATACTTCAGGAAAATGCTATCAAGTTCTATGAAAGCCTCTGAGGAGGAAAGTTGAGAAGGTTCTTCCACTTACTCCAGGCTTATTTAGCTATTATTACTACTCAGTTAAGACACTTTGATTACAAATAAACAGAATATTATTGCTTTAGACATTAGGTCATCAATAAATGATTTTCAGATCTCTGATTCTTCAGAAAATGGGCGAAAAGAAAGAGGAGAGGGGAAGGGAAGAGAAGGAAAGGGAAGAAAAAAAGAAAAGGAAAGGAAAGGAAAGAAAAGGAAAACTATATTGCTATGACTCATTCTGACTTTCCCCAGGGTGTAGACACTTCCCTAGGACTATCAGATCCGATCTTGGTAGGTTCTTGAACCGTTTCCCATGTAACATTTTAGTTTCTGCATACCCCATCTTTTTTGAACAAAGACTATAAGAATTAAAGAGGCTTGTAATGAAAATCAAGCAATTTCTAAGCTTTTCATTTCCTTTAACCTTGTTTGCTATGCTGTCTGTCTGGAGCAGATGGCTGGCTGACTGCTACCTTCTCACAATGTTAATCGTCATTATCACTGTGTCATTTGAAGTGTTGCTTCCATCTTGTTTATTTCTCTTTCCTGCTCCCTTTATGCACATTTTCCTTTCATGTGTGCCACAAATCCCTGATATTCTTTCATGCCTTTTTTCACTTGCTATGGAAATCCTTCTTGATCTGGAAAGAAAAAGTAATAATGAGCCTGTGATGTATGAGGTGACTAATGAAGTGTTAAATTCAGCAACTGCTTTCCTAAAAATTCTGGAGGCATGAAATGTGTATTTTTCTCATCAGCACTCATACCGGTGGGATTACTGCCTTTAAAAATTAAGACACTCAGGGCAATCTTCCATTTTATGACACTTAAAGAAACCGCCCTTAAGATGTGTATTCAGTGACAAGTATTGCACACACAATGTAAAGGCGACTTACTTAATTACATGATACTGAATCAACGCTAATTCATAAATATAATTGCTAATTTATGGATGCTTCTGAGTCTTCCCCTAACCTGTCAGATCAGCTCTTGAAAGTGTAGTATTTGGTACTAAATCTTATATTCTCATATATTTTTCCTTCTTTTCAGTTCTTCTGTTAGAAAATCTGTCAAATAATGAAAGTGTAAGATCCACCACTAGCAAAATTTACATGTTATTTTATGGCAGAATATTCTAAAAAATGGCAGGTCTAATATGCAATGTCATTTTAAAAGGAAAATGAAGTCAATTTGGGAAGAAATGCTCAATGTACAGGACTAGAGCATGCATGCTAGAAAGCATAAAGGAAAGTGGATAATAGAGAGCATGCCCCATGGTCAAATGGAACAAGATAAATGAGAACACAGTGTGATACAACCAGCGTTCCTTCTCCTGAGCAAGTCCAAAATTCACAAATCGTATTGCTTAATTTCCCTCCTGATTTTAGCACAGAGATGACATGCCAAGGTAGTTTTAGATATAAATCCTTATAATAATATTCACTATTACTCATCCATGATTATGCTATTTTTAACTCTTTATACAGATTGTAAAACAATTTCTGTTTCCTTCCCCATGTAAAGCTTTCAGTATGAAAATTACTATACATGAATCTTCATACTTAATTTGCAAACACCCTGTGGTTTTCTTTTAAATAATCATAAAATAAGGTAACTATCTTTAAGTATTGTTATCAAAATGTAAACTCAGAAGTCACAGCAAATGCTAGAGCTTGGGCAGGCCGAGTTCACGTCTTCTATGCCCTTCGCTTCCATAGCAGCTTTACAAGTCAGCATGCTGTGAACATGATACAGTGAGATACATAATGGATTTTTACCCAAAAATCCATAAAAAATATTAAAAATTCCAAGCTTGAATTACACTTTGAAGGAAATTCTATTTACACAGGTAGGATGACTACTTAACAAAGTAAATTTACGTGTGAATAATTGATTCCTTAAAAGTGGTTTAGAGTACACTTGTAACCATGTTTACAGCATTTGATTGATTTCTGTCTTTGAAAGATTCTCTAACAGAAAATAAACTTGTAATGAACTGCATTTAAATAAGTACATTAGAAATGAATAATGGCTTTGAAATAGATTTTTACTGTCTTCAAAATCAAGCACATTAAGGCAAATTAGGGAATGTCTAGTTATTTAAATGCTATGAATTACTTAACCTGAAATTTTAACCTAAGCTCAGAAACATAAATCATATTCTAATATATCTCTTATACTCAACCTGAAATATTTCGGTAAACCAGTGTAGTTTAGACAACTCATATAGCTTTCTCAGTTCTCTAATTTAATAAATACATGTATCACTTTCATGGAAAGATACCACAGGCTTTTTTCCTCCTTTGAATTACTTTTGTTTTTAATTACTCACTTACACTCCTAATTCTTTTAGGAAAAAATTAAATCGGATTTTTTGCAGTTGTTATTTTGTTTTTGGTAATGAGTAAAAGCCTTCATTCTAGGGAAGCCTGGATGACTCAGTTGCTTGAACATCTGACTTTGGTTCATGGTTGGTGACATCGAGCCCCACATCTGGCTCTCTGCTGTCAGGCAGAGCCTGTTTTGGATTCTCTATCCTCCTTGCTCTCTGCACCTCTCCTGCTCATCTCTCTCTCTCTCTCTCTCAAAAATAAACAAACATTAAAAAATAACAAGAAACCCTTCATTGGAGAATGATTCATAATTTTATTACAACATGTTTCTTGTCAACAATGAAGTCATCATACATTAATTTGTGAGGTGAAGATAAGTCAATGTGTTGGGGAAATATGTAAACTATGGAAAAAGAAATAAAGTCAAGGGAGGAAATTATGCATCATAAATGCACACCAACATAAGTAGAAAGACAATGACAGTGGTAAAGGTGAATGAAAAATTGGAAAGAAATGGTTCAAAAGAAGAGCAGCTTATAGAAGACTTTAAGTATAAAAAGGTATCACAGAAAAAAGAAAAATGCAGGGAGGGTGGGCAGTCTTTTGTGGACTTGAGAGAGGTCTCAGGTCCTCTTTGAACTGCTTTTTTTTCTTTTAATGATAACTCAATATCAATAAACCCTTCCTGAGTGAAAATCACATTCTTTCCTCTTCCAATTTTTATCTGAATTTTTGTCCTTTATATTCTCTGTTCTTTGTTGGACAAATTTTAACACAAATATCCCAATGGAAAGTAATTGACTTCTTGTAGCTTTCAGTATTTTTTTTCTTCCAGTATTTTTTTTAAAGAGATGCATGAAAAGTTAGCAGTGAATATTCTCCTTTACACAGGGAATCTAACTCTTGGGAACTTTTATTCAACTATGGCTCTCTGTCAATTCTCCTACTTGTATTGTGTTGGGAGCTGTCTGAACTCACCGGTAGAGTGAAACTTCCTGGTGAGGGTACGGCAAGTTTGCACAGTCTCTTGCCCCCAGACAGCTCCCAAAATCTACCCTCTTGAAACTTTCATTTCTGCTTAGACACCAAACCTCAGAGTGCTTTGCTGATTAGTGTCAGGAGTAGCCTGTCCCCCTGCCCTGTCCCTGAGGCATGATTGCACCTGGTCAGGGAAAAGATGAATAAACTAGATACACCTTAATGTGACTAAAGTAAGCAACATATAATTTTCCCCTAAGTAATTAACTGATAAGTGACTACCTTCTGGGCCTGGACGCCTTTGTAAAAGTCACTACTGCAATAATGTATCAATCATCTTTGGGACTGTGAGAACAGGCATTATGCCTCCTGAGAATCCTATTTTTCTGGGAACTTTCTCTTAGAGTTATAAACAGCCTAATGATCCTTACTCATAAAAAACTGACCTTTACTAAACAATGCTGTTTGCCTCTTGGTTAAAGGTCACTTCCTTAAGGCTAGACCTGAGGTTTTGTAAAAAAAAAAAAAAACCAAAAACAAAAACAAAAAAAACCCTGCCCTTCCCATATGACAACATGAGTGCCTGCAGCTAAGGTTTTTATGACAATCGTTACTACTAGAATTGTAACCTCTGCAGAACCCATGTCCTGGAAAATTGTAAAAATTATCTTTGAGAAATCATTAGACTGATCTTTCTGGTCTTTGTATCTTTCACCATAAATAAAGCTGGAGAATCAGACAGAGCATAGATGCCTACCAGAAGGGCAGAAATGCCTGCCAGAAGGGCAGAGATGCCTGCCTGGTGATCAGAAAGAAACTTGAGGCTCTCTCACTCTTTTGCTGACACCATCCATCCTTCAGGGGACCCTGGACCTGCTGGAGCAGGATTCTGGCAGTATTGAAAATGGACCCTCAGTCTTTTGAGAACACATCATATGAGCATGAGAGGGAAAATAAAATATTCCCTTTATTGTACCTCTTCCTGAGTATGGTATTTTTGAAAAGATAAAACTCCCTATCTAACATCCTCCATATAACTCCATTTCTTTTATATATTATTTTTTGGGTTGCTACAGAGGATTTGTTTTGTTTTTCGATATCAAAAACAACAAGAATTAGTCAGTATGATTGTATCTAAAAAAATTCTTAATATATCACTCAATTTTTAAATAATAAATTGCTTCAAATTTAGCTTAAATTTTACCAATATAGTTTCCAAGATTAATTCTTCACAAACTCCCATGGGTTTGGTTTTTTATCTTTCCATCAGTTTGTATATTATCTAATACAAAAAGTCAATTTAATCTAAGTCAGTTTTCAATATCAGGACCAAAGCAACTAAATATAGTTCAACCAAAAGAGTTTATTTCTGACTGCCATTTTGAATTAACTGCATAACTTTTCTTGAAGAGTATCCTAATAGAATGAAACACTACATAAATATAATAGAACTTATGTAATCATTAATACACTAAAAATGTACATAACTCACAACACAACAACCTAATAGTCAAAATTTGGGTATGTTCATGGGAGTTACTTATCTGATTAAGTGGGGAAAAATCAACTATTTTTGAGGCTTTAGGGAAGAATCCGTTTCCTTGACTTTCCGGCTTAGAAGCTGCCTACATTTTCGGCTTTTTGCCACTTTACTCTTTCTTCTAAGACAGCAGCATCACAATCTCTGTCTATACTGTGTCACATCTGTCTCTGCAACTGAGAAAGATTTTTAAGGACTTATAAGTAGATGGAACCATCCTTGATAATCCAGGATTATATATCTATTTCAAGTTTCTTAGATTGTATTGCATCTACAAAGTCCCTTTTATCATGTAAGGTAACATATTCACAAATTCTGGAGGATTAAGACACAAATATTTTTAGATAGTTATTATTCTCTCTATCCCAGTAAAACAAACTAAATCCCAGTATGTTTATTTGTCAATATTTGAAGGTGATTGACTATTTTATTTCTAAAACAATGATTTGTTGAAAATAGCATAACTTACACTTTTCAACAAAGAAATATACACTATTTCTTTTACATTGCATACATGTTACTTTGGTGCTACAAAGGCCATGGACCTGTGGTTATATAGTGTAATCTTATAATGTTGTCTGGTTTTTAGAATATAAAAAAATGTGGCTAGGTAAAATTTCCTTGCTGAGAATGAAAAGATTAGTGGTTGCTAGGTGTTAGGGGGTAGGGAGAGATAAATAGGCAGAGCATAGAAGATAGGATAATGAAACTATTCTGCTATGATACTATAATGGTGGATACATGTCATTATACATTTGTTGAAACCCATAGTATGTACAACACCAAAAGTGAATTCTAATGTCAACTATGTATGTTCATCGATTATAACAAACTGAAAGTGGGGGAGACTTTGCATATGTGGGAGCAAGAGGTATATGAGAACTCCATATTCTTTCCACTCAATTTTGCTATGGATCTAAAATTGCTCTATAAGTAAAATCTATTGAAAAGGAAACAAGAAATCATTGCTTACACCCACATTTTATTTATCAAAGAAAATCCAATTCAATATTCCTGATTAGCTGATAATCTCTTCTATTCTCCTTTCTATTCTGTTTAATTTGTATTCATTCTATGCTCTTGTCTCTCACTCACCAACTCACCCCTGAAATAAATGAAACTCCTCCTCTGCCCTAGCCAGTTAGATTTTACTCTCTCCTTCATATCTATATTATGTAGATTAGGTATCTCTTCTTATGAGATCATTTGTTCTTTCTCCTAAATACTATGCTTTCTGTCTACTATATATCATCATAAAAATTTTGACAGTTCTTACAGGGGATCGAAATTGGAACAGAAATGGTTGAGTTGGTCAGGCAGACTGGTAATTAAACTGTGTTCTTTGGACCAGGGAGGAAGACTGGTAGGGAGAAAAAATAATGTGACTAATTTTATGTTAATGTATTTATATATTTTTATCTTATTATACAATGAATTGGATTCAATTGTTAACCAAGAAAATGGTGACAGTCCGTTCCTGAAGTGGCTAAAATAATATTCCTGATTAGCCAATTTTGTCTTCTCTGGGTCTCCTATTGAAATGTGTTCCATCTTTCTGTACCAGGGTAAGGGTTTTGGCTGGAATATAACTGGATTCATATAAAGTCTTCTGAGTCTTTTAGCCAACATGCTTTTATTTTTTCTCTTTCCTTTTTTCCCTTTGTACAGGGAAGCTATAATGCTGTACCTCTTATTCTAAACTGAACATTCATAATCATTTCTGTCCTTTTTGGTCACTACCCCTTTTTCCTATTGGAATAGCAGCCTCTTTGGGCTGTTTTCTGCACTCTATGGCTTGAGAAACTGCTTTGAAGTAGTTATTTTGAAGGAAAAGTCCTTACTGCTCAGAGTCTAAAGGAGAAAAATGATCCTTCTAATGCAAAGAAACAGACACTTTGGTATTTTGTTAATGAACATCATTAAATATTGCCCAGGCAGCAGTTCTTGAAGAGAAGCTCAAATTCCTTCATCTTCCATATGCTATTCAATTTTGTAAAATAGGAGACTGTAAGACTGCAGCAAAGTTTTTGGAAGAATAATGGAAAAGGTTAAAGTATACTGAAGATCTTTAAAATGGAGGAAAAACAGGGTGAATGTTTGCAATAAGGAAGATAAATAGAATATAGGAAAACGCCCTAGAATATAGATGTGATTAAGGGTTTTACATCACATAAATAAATGGTTCAAACCTGGTTTCCTGACACACTCTGATGAGCCAAATAGCTGACTAAATTGTGCATTCATTTAGGAGAAAATCAGTGAGATGCTCTTGAGCAACTACATGAACCAGTCATTTTGTCAGGATATCTAGGTGGGGGATAAATTAAATACAGACCCCGTTTTAAGATATGTTATATCTATCTATCTATCTATCTATCTATCTATTATCTATCTATCTATCTATCTATCTATCTATCTATCTATCAATCATCTATCTATCTACCTATCTATCTAGTATATATGGTACTAGATATCTGTATACTACATACTAGAAGAGGGTGAGTACACATAAAAGTTTTGTCCCTGTAAATGGTATAGGAATCTAGTGAAGGAAGGGATTCTACCTGGAAGATCAAGAAAAGCATAGCTTTGAATAAATAGAGCCGACACATCCTAAAATAGACAGAGGGCAATTTAAAGTGATAGAAAAACCTGGAGAAAATGCAGGAATACATGAAGCAGGGAATTTACCTGCAAACATGGATAAGGGGTGTGCCTGAGGATGCATTAGGCTACTGTAACAGAAAACTATATTCAAGCTGGCTGAATCATAATTCACATAACAAAGAATCAAGAAGTAAGCAGGCTTCAGCCAGAGGAATTTAGTGTTATATTTCTCAGTTTTCCTCTTTTCAGGATGCTGGTCTTTTCCTCAAGTGAACCTCCTTCATCACTACCAAATGGCAGCAATCAGCCCATAGGGCATTATGACTGTTTGTTATTTATCTCAGTAAGTGGGGTGGGGAACTCCACACCTAATCATGAAATACAAATTCTTCCCTATAGTCCTCCTTGCTCATCTTACATCACTTGGCTTCCCAGGGCTAGTTAACTGTTGTTCATGTGTTCCAACACTGATCTGCTTAGAGACTCAAGTGAATCATGCTCTGGAGACAGGAAAAGTCAGGCATTCAATCAAAAGAAAGTTTTGCAAGTAAGGAAGTTTCCACATGTATAGGACATAAACAGTGTTCTCGGGGAGGTAGCTTGAAGTCATGCTGTGGCTACTTTGAAACACCAAGACAAGGAGTTTGTTGTATGCATTCTTCAGTATTATCTTGCAGAATTTTGGGAATGGAATGATACTTTGAAAATACTAACAAAGCCACGGAGTATGAAATGAATTACAGTTTATAGGAGGAGGAGAGTTTGGGGCAAACAAAGTGAAACAGTGAAGCAAGAATGAAGGAAATAGCTTTACTCAAGTTGCTATGAAAATGGGGAAGATAAGACAGATATAAGACATTTTATGAAAAAAAAAGAAAGGATTTCGAACTGATTTAATTTGGAAGCAAAGAAATGTAAAAGAATATGATTTACAAGCAGAATAGTGATGCAGTTATCTGAGACAGATGCCATAGAAAGAGAGGACGCATGGGCAGAGGGGAGACAAAGAGTTCACTTTGGCTCATTGCATGGAAGGAACCAAAGGGCACTCTTGGCATTCTGTTGGAGTGAATCCACAGACCGTTGGAACAACAATAGCAACAAAAAATTGAAGGAGGAAAGACCATGAGAGTGTGATGAATTTGAAGGAAAATCAGCAAGAAAACCTGAAACATGGATAAGGAAAATAAGAGAGTCTTATTGGAAAGTAGCTCATTACAAATGCATTCTTCAGTACTTTTCCTAACAGTAACATAAGTTGTACATGACACACAGGAGCATACATGCAATTTTTCATAAAGATAATACAGAATACCAGCTACTCAATTTAGACAGAAAATTATGTTTATATTCTGATTTAGAAATGAAAATGAAGATTGAGAGTTTTTTACTTAGATTAATTTTATATTTGTATCTCTGCTTTCATGAAGTATCTTGATTCTAATTGTGCAGTACTTGTCATTAGGATCTATTTAAAAAAGGTGTGTAGAGTTATATACACACAGAACATTGTCCCTCTTTGTGATTATGTTGCCAACTTTATATACAATTAAGGTCTTCTATTTCTATTTGAATTTTGTTAATTTTAGAGAAGAATTTTTTCTTTATTAATTTTAGTTATGTAAATATATATAAAATTTAGGTAGGGGTGCCTGGTGGCTCAGTTAAATATCTGGCTCTTGGTTTCAGCTCAGTTCATGATCTTGCAGTTCGGTTCATGAGTTCTAGCCCTACATTGGGCTCTAAACAGCTGGCATAGAGCCTGCTTGGGATTCTCTCTCTTTCTCTGTCCCTCCCCTGCTCACACTCTCTCTCTAAAAAACTAAACTTAAAAAAATAAAATAAAATATAGATAAATATTATAAAAATTGCGAAGCTGAAATTATAAATCAGGTTATATTCAAAGACATCTAGCTTCCACATATGTCCTTTACTCAAGCACTTTTATTAGTTTTTGGCCTTATCCATTTTTAAAAAATGTTATTTTTAAGTAATCTCTACACCAAAGCCAGGGTGGGGGTGGCTCAGATTTATAATCCCAAGATCAAGAGTTGCATGCTCTACTGACTGAACTAGCCAGGGCGCCCCCTTTAATTTCTTTTGACAATATAAGCAAATGAATTCTTTCACACAGAGAAGCATGTACATATATACATATGTGTTTTATGTCCCTCTTATGCATACTTAGCATACTATTAAATATTCTGCAGATAGTTGTGTATCTCTATATATTTATAACATATCTCTATATATTTATAATACCATACTATGCAATGAAAGCTTCCCCATTAATTTTTCAGCAGTAATGGTATAGATACCATAATTTATTAAGACAGTGCTTTCTCTAGGGGCTTTTGAGTTCCTGCCAGTCTTCTGCTGTTAAAAGTAGTGCACTATGTAGAGTTTTTGCATATGTTATTATATGCAATTCATTACTTTGAGCTGGGATAGGTTCCCAAGCTGGTCATTCTAGGTCAAAAGAAAATTAATATGAAATATTGCTAGATATCACCAAATGTGCAGTCTCTGTTGGATTGTATGCCAATAGGGTAAGTTGTCAAACGGTGGGAGTTTTGCCATACAGATACATAGAAATAGTTTAAATTTGAATTTCTCTTATTTTGAATGATGTTGACCATATTTTCATGTTTAAAGATTACTTTTTTTTTTCCTGTTTACAGTTCAGTGTGTCCATATTTATCTTGGTTTGATGTTTTTTTTTCCACAATTTTTATATGTTATGCACAATAATCTTTGTAATGTATTTCACATTTTTTTCTTGGTTTGGTAGCATTAACACTTTCATCATTATCCTCTCTTTCTCTGTCTTTCTCCTTTCTTTTCCTCCACCATCACCTGGCTATAGATACTCATCTCCAAAGTATTTAGCCTAGAATGAAATGAACAGATTAAAAAACAACAAACAACAAATAAACTGATGACTCTCTTTTATTGGGATTGTGTGACCTTTATAAATTAGGTGATATATTGAGCAGCATAAATTTTATATCTAGTCCAGTTTATTTCTGTTTCTTTAAATAATATTTTAGAGTTTTCTTATATTGGTATCAGTCAATTCATTTTGAAAGTTGTTTCTCAGTTTGATGAAATGACTACTTTTCTTCATTTATATTTTAACAAATTATTTTTTTCTAAATGTAAAGGCTCATGATTTCACTTACCTAAGTAAGTTTTCATATAGATTGTGGTAGTTTTCATTAATTCTGTGAGTTTTAAAAATATTTGCAAACAGTATCTGTCAATAGAGATAATTTTACCTTTTCCATTCCGATGTTTTTGTATCTAATTGCATTGTCTACCACCTCCAAATCAAGATTATGTATTAGTAAAGACAAAGACATCCTTGACATGTTCTTGTGGTGATTCTGATATTTCCCCATTATGGAATCATTGCTTGAACAATTTAATTTCATAGGGCCACATTGAATAAACTCAACTATCAATGATGTCAGTTGAAGGTAGTTAAATCTAACCAGATAGTTAGATTTTGGGGACGTGTCTGTGCAATGGAGGAAAAGAGCTTGGCTATCCTCCTGCTCATCACCTCATGTTTTCTCCTCTCCTGAGCCCTTACATTACTACTTCTGGATAAGCATTAAGAACCTGGGTCACTGAGACAGTCTTGTCTATGTTGCTTTCTCTCAGACTCTCTGTTTCAAAGACCAGGGGTATTAATAGCTTTTATATCAGTGATAACAATGTGGCTTTGGGGGAAAAATAGTCTCTAGAAACCAGAACAGACCAGACCTATCATTTTTCTGGAAGTGATAGCAGAGTACCTGCCCATCTGTCTAGAATGTTTTATTTACCATTTGTGTATATACTTCCCTAAGAATCCTTACATTGACTGTTATTCCAAGATTTCCTTGCTTAAACATATCTTAATACCTATTGTGAAACCAGAGAATTGTATGGAAATATATTTAATAACCAATCATGAATAGAATTTAATAGCTATCAAATCACTGTATTTATATAGAAGCCAAAATTCCTCATACTACTAAAATGTCATTCTGTGGATGCACTTAACATCACCAACTTGACTGAAGGAAGCATCATTTCCAGTTCTTGGCTGTGGCACCATCTCCAGTATTTACAAAATAGACAGATGATTAATATAAATACATTGCTATTTGCAAGATCTCTGTTTATGCTTAGTTTGGAGGGTTATTATAAATGACCTCATACCTCTGGCCTTCGCCCAGTCATCCTTTGGTGACAAAACAGGAAACCCAGAGAGCTGATCCTTGTTTCTGTTGGCACATCTTTTTTTTAAGTTAAACCTCTGTGTTCCTTACTTCTGGGAATTCCTCTCATAGTTCTTCTGCTCAAAGGAACATGACGGAGTGACAATCCTGTTTCACTTAAATAAAGTTGTTCATTTGCAGTGTTTTTAGCCACAATGATAAAAATATTACAAAAATACTTTATTTTTATTTTTTTCAGAAGTAATCATTTCCCAACATATTTATCACTTTCTTTGGGAATGGTATTAATGCAATTAGTGTGACTATGTGGAAATACCAAGACATATGGAGGAAGTAAGAAAAGACCAAAAAAAGGAAAAGGAAAAATACAGTGATGTTTTTATCTGAAATGTTAAGCAACATATATAAAATAATAGTAACAGTAAAAATAAATATAGCACATTTATATATGTATAAATAAATATGCATTATTTTTATAAAAATGAACTATAAAACTATAAAGAAAAATAAATTTGTGTGCAGATAGATAATAGAGAATAGGACCTTTACTTCTTAGGCCAAAACAAGCAACAATTCCTGTATTTAACAATGTTTCTCACTCCTTGTATTCAATAATGTTACTAATTTCACTACAGTAAATCTTAGCTATTTTTCACAATTACAAAGCCCAAGTCTCAATATCTAAAACTTTTCCTTAGAGAGAGCACTTGTGAAGATCACTGTGTGTTATATATAAGTGATGAATCACTAAATTCTACTCCTGAAACTAGTATTATACTAATTAACTGGAATTTAAATAAAACTCGAAACAAAAAATATTAATAAAAATAAAACTTTCCTTTAGTGTTTCCTTTCAAAAAATACATTCCTTTTCTGGGCGCCTGGGTGGCTCAATTGGTTAAGCCTCCGACTTCAGCTCAGGTCAGATCTCACGTTTGTGGGTTCGAGCCCCACATCGGGCTCTGTGCTGACAGCTAGCTCAGAGCCTGGGGCCTGCTTCCAGTTCTGTGTCTCCTTCTCTCTCTGCCCCTCCCCCTATCATGCTCTGTCTCTCTCTGTATCAAAAATGAGTAAAAATTTAAAAAAATACATTCCTTTTAAATATCTAACACATATAATAAATATGTATTATCTACATACAATAGACACATACGATATATCTATTGTATAATTATGAAGTATTATATAGTTATGAACTATATAAAACTGTAAATAAAATGTATGTGTGTGTATTGAATGGCTTTACTTAGGCTAACACAAAGAGTGACTTCTGTATTTTTTTTAAACTTTTTTGAATGTTTTATTAATTTTTGATACATAGAGAGATAGCATGAGAGGGGGAGGGGCAGAGAGAGAGGGAGACACAGAACCAGAAGCAGGCTCCAGGCTCTGAGCCAGCTGTCAGCACAGAGCCCGATGCGGGGCTCGAACCCACAAACGTGAGATCTGACCTGAGCCGAAGTCCGAGGCCCAACCAACTGAGTGAGATATGACCTGAGCCGAAGTCGGAGGCCCAACCGACTGAGCCACCCAGGTGCCCCATGTATTTAACGATGTTTCTAACTTCTTGTCTTTAATAATGTTTCTAACTACCCTGAATCATCTATTGTTCATATTACAATCCTATGTCTTAATATCTAAAACTTTTCCTTAGGGTTTCCTTTCAAAACCATTAGCTATTTTAATGTGTAGATGGAAGCTTAGAGGCCTTCTAAGAAACTAGGTTCAGGAGCCAAGGCCAGTCAGAGCCTGACACAGGGCTCCATCTTATCACCTTGGGTGATCATGATCTGAGCTGAAATCAAGAGTCTGCCGCTCAACCGACAGGGCCACCCAGGAGACCCATTTTTTTCGAGAGCATAGAACTCTATCATATTATGACCCTGAAGATCAAGATGAATTAAGACAATCCAGTTCACTTCCCATTGTTTCCATAATCCATAATTGAAATTGTGAAAGCACTGGAGAATATAAAAATATATTTTAAGGTGAAATAATAATAAAATAAAATGTCAATATAAAAATGTCTGTCATCCTCTATTCTTTTGATCCAAAATAGAAAATTTAGGTGGGAAATTGAGACACTAAGGCAATTGCTATCATGATCAACTGTTAACTATTCATTATAATTCCTTCTCTTTATCAGAAGTGAAGCCCTAAAAATGGAAAACTGAAACAATCATCCCTTTTGGGTTGCTAGCATTGTCAATCTAACTCTTTCTCTGCTCCAGTGAACCTAAATTACTAAAAGTAATATAATGCGATGGATAATTTAATAGTTGTGAACGAATGTATCCCAATGAAAATAGCCTCACACTATGAGGTGGCTTTTCCTTGTCCCTGAAAATGCCCTTTGAGTAATACCTGGCCTATATTTGATTGCCCGCACAGCACTCTTCTACCTGTTGCAATCTGAAGTTATCTTTCCAACCTGACAACAATACAAAATTTAATGCCTTCGATTATTCTACTTAGGAAATCTACTCAAATTGTTTGACTCACCAGTAATGTTTAATTGAAGAGATAATAATAATAAGAGATAGATATTTGTTTTATGGAAACTGTACCTGCTTTAGTCATCACTTGACTGAATTCTTGACTGTACTGGATGAAGCTCAAAAACCCTTTCTTACATGATAGTTTTGTTGATGGTGAATCTGTAGCACGGTTGAAGTGAAAAGAAATTGCCTTTCAACAAGTGGAGATTTTCTCTCAGTCTCCTATAATCTTCTCTCTCTCTCTTTCTCTTAACTTTTCTACACTTTTCTTTTTCTTCTCCCTTCTCTCATTATCGTTTTTTTCATCTTCCTTTCTCTTCTTTCTTATCCTTTTTTTTTTTTTGCATGTTTATCTTCAAATTCTTCTAGTAATTCATTTTGAAACAGAGTAGAGGCCTGGTATGACTTAAAGTTCCCTGAGGAATAAGGGTCAACAGCAACAAGGAAATTTAGTGAAAGAAAGAGAAGGAAAGGGGAGAAGTACAAGCCTGTTGTAGAGGTGAGGGACCAAGGCATAAGCAAAGGAAAATTAAATCATGAAAACTGTGCAAGGGATTTCCAAGGAAATTTAAGATGAGTTTGGCTTAAATCAGTGAACATTTAATGGACTTGGAGTATACTATACATTTGTATGTTAAAATAAAAATTTCATCTGTTACTTTGTTAAAGGAAGAAAACATTTATTTTTTTTAATGTTTCTTTATTTTGAGAGAGAGTGTAGGCAGGGGAGGGGCAGAGGGAAATGGAGACAGAATCCCAAGCAGGTTTTGTGCTGTCAGAGCCGAGCCCCATCCTAGGCTCCACTCACATACCATGAGTTTCAGCTCATGACCTGAGCTGAAATCAAGAGTCAAAAAGGCTTAACTGTCTGGCCCACCCAGGTGCCCTGGCAACATTTATTTTATACCATTAGGGTGTCAGTACTTCTGTTGATCATGTACTGATCCTCAAATTAACCTGCTCTTTTACAGATCGATTGTTGGTACTTGCTGTATTCTTATAATAAAGTGACACAAAGAATCACTAAGGAGAGATCAGTACTGTTAATATAAACAAATAAATGAATGAAAATAGGAACCTGAAAATTCTTTTTCAATAATAACATTCATAAGTTTGCAAATGGCACAAAGTAAGACAAGAGCAGCTTGATGTGACTATGGGTAGTTAGGAGGGCCTGGGCTTAAACCACTTAAAATGCAGTTATTATAAATAAACTTCTCATAACTTTGACCAATGAATTAAAGGAATATCTCAAGCAGGTTATATGTATGTACATATGTATAAATTATGTATGTATACATACATATATTATAAATGCTTTGTGATTTTTACTCCTTATTTATTACAATACTTTACCTCAGATATTATGAATCAGGATATGATAACTTATGCATTAAAGGCTTAGGTAATTTATAAAATGTGAAATCAATATTTGGAGAATTTAAAGACAAGTAGTTGATAAAAATGTTAAACTATTAAGAATATCAAGGGGATAGAGAATGAATAGAGTAGAAATTAAATGCTGGGAGAAAATATTTTTAAATTTAAAGATTGTTCATGATAGTAAGCTGATCATCATATTTTTCCAGCAAAAAAATAAGCACTATAGAGAACAAACTGATGGCTACCAGAGGGGAGGTGGGTGGGCAGATGGTGAAATAGGTGATTGGGATTAAGAGAACACTTATAGTGATGAGCACTGGGTGATGCACAGAATTGTTGCATCACTAAATTGTACACCTGAAACTTATATAACAGTGTATGTTAACTACACTGGATTTAAAATAAAACAAACAAATAAATAAGCACTATAATAAAATGTGTAATTATGCTGGGAAATATTTGCCACTTTTACTTACATTTTCCTAGAAAATAGTCAATGTAAGCAAAGTTTTTAAGTGTACCAACGCAAACCAAAATACTATTTTATGTATTTTCTTTATTTTGTTTTTCCTTTAAACATCATATTTCCTTTTCTTTTTGGAAACTTTTATTCATTTATAAGACAACTAAATCTATGTCTATTAAAGCCTAATGTACTTTAAATCCAAAATGATGGATGATAGAATTAAAGTATTAATATATGGGAGCACCTGGGTGGCTCAGTTGGTTAAGCGGCCGACTACAGCTAAGGTCATGAACTCATGGTTCTTGGGTTCAAGTCCCACATCAGGCTCTCTGCTGACAGCTCAGAGCCTGAAACCTGTTTCTGATTCTGTGTCTCCTTCTCTCTGACCCTCACCCGCTCACACTTTGTAGGTCTTTCTCTTAAAACCATGTAAACATTAAAATATTTTTTAAAAAGTATTAATATGTGCCCAGAGTAAACTGTACCCATATATTATATAATAATGAAATGCTAATAATAGTACATACTGCTTGGTATATTTATCAGAGTTACACAGTAATGTATCAGAATGTTTAGAAATGTTTTTTATATAAATAAATATCCTATCCTATATTTTCATATACTCAATCTAACTCCAGCTAGTCTGTCATATTAAATTTTTTGTTTTTATTTTTCAAAAGTTATCTCAAACTCTACATAAATACTATATTTTATTTATTGATTCATTAACCATAGAAATTATCCATTTATTCTCAATATGAAAACAATTTTAAACCTATCCTCTCTTTAATCAACATCTGCTAATATATATCTTGTTTTCTATTACTTTTGAATTATTGATTATCATCATTATTTTCATTTTTGTAATATCTTGTGATTTCCTATTTTAAGGGTATAATTTTATTCATGGAAACACAAAAGTATCTTCTAAACTTTGACCAAAAATTACTTAAATATTAAAACTGTTAATTTGCATTAATGTGTGAGGACTACATTTTATTTACCAAAAAGTCTCTTCTGGATTGAATATTGTTGCTCCTAAGTTACATATGTTAAAGCCTTAGCCCCCAGTACCTCAGAATATGACAGTATTTGAAGATAGTCTTTGAAAGAGGTAATTATTTTAAAAACAAAGCCATGAAGATGAGCCCTAATCTAGTTTGAATGTGCCTATAAGAAGAAGAAATTTGGACCCACAAGAGACACAAGGGATGTACATACAAACACGAAAGACCATGTAAAAACATGGCAAAAAGACCTAGCCAAGGAAATAGACCTCAGAAGAAAGTAACCCTGTCAACATCTTAGTCTTGGACTTCAGCATCCAGAACTGTGAGAATATAACTGTTTTGGATTAGATCATATTTAGTATCCTCTCAGTGTTTTTAGTGTTCTCCTCTCTAAGTCTATAACATTTTTTAATTTTCTTGAAGATAGGATGCAATTTCTTAACAACTCTCAGTTGTTTAAGCTACCCGGACTGTGATAATGTGTTATGACAATCGCAGCAAAATAATACGTGTTCTAAATTCATGAAAATGGCCACTAAATTGAACATTTTACTAAGATCACAGAAAATCACTGAGTCATGATCTCTGTTATGTATTTTTCACAGAGTTTTAAAATTTTGTTTTTGGCATTACTTGCCATTGCCACATCCTCAAATTTTAAAGCTCTTAAACAGACTACAGATTCTGTTTTTCTTGTCTCTCAAGCTGCTTTTCCTCTATTGATCACACATTCCTGTCCCCATATACAGAGTATCCTGTCTGTATGTCTGTTCCAGAGCTTTCATTTTGGACACAACATCTTGGCCACCCTCCATTATATACATTATTCCTAAAATCCATGTCTCCCTCTTTCTTGATTTCCAAATTTATCTCACTGAAGTACCTCTTCAAAGAAATTCCAAATAAAAGTCACGGTGATTAAGTTTTCCACATCTTAGTACAATTGAAAACTTTTTTTTCTGGGATATTTCTGTATGGTTTGGGAAGATAAAGAATTCCAGGCTAAAATATATATCTTTGACTTTTGAAGCCATTTATTGTTTCCTAGCCTCCTGTTAAATTGCCATGCTACACATATCATTTGAATAAAAAGGGGGCTTAATTATTTCAAGAAAATGTCAACACAAGAGGCATTGGATGTGGATGTGTACAAATCTTGTTTAATTTCTTTAAAGAAAACGGCTGGTGTTTTTTGGGTGTAGACTCCAGGAAATCATCCATATGTTCTAGGTATTGACTGGGGGTAGAGTGGAGAGGTGCAACTAAGGATGGGTATAGAGGCAGTGTGAGGGTAACATGATGGAGGTGTCATACAAGACTCAGCCCTCCCATGTTCATATAAACCTTCAAATAATCCTGTTTTCTTTTCCACTTCTCACCTCTACCAGCCATGGCTCCTGGGGCTTAGAGATCAGAACATTTCCAGTGTTTTGTTGGGCAGATTAGTTCCCCATAGTTCTACAGCCATACATTCCCCCTTCTCCCTAAATCAGTTTTATGATAAAACATAAAATTTCATTTACAGAAAGTTTCTAGAACTTTTTGAGTGGATCATTTGGAATATATATAAATGTATATATTACATATATGTGAGATGTGTGTATAGCAACACATGTAGAGCAGATTTAAATATATAGAATGCATATTATAAATTTATCTATGATAAATACTATAAATTATATGTATATTGCATATATATGCAAGTAGTTACTTATTATCATTATTGTTGGCATGTGTCTATCCTTCAACTAATTCCATTAAATTCTAATTCAAAGTTCTTTCTATGCATAGCGTCACTATGATCTCATGGAATTTTAGAGCTGAAAATAACCTAGAACAGGGATGTCTGAAAGAAGAGTAATCTCAGGTCTGAAACCATAGCTCACCCAAAGTCTCAGATGTTAGACAAATAATGTCATTGTAAAATATATCAGTTTCAACTAAAGAATCATAACTTGGGTAAGTGAAATATGTGAGTTGTAGAAGGAATTATAAGAGAACCAGAAGTATGATGACGTAAACAAGCTATAGAGGTGATAATATGCTTTATTCCATTTTTACATTTTTTAAAAATTTTATTTATGGCAACACAAAGATAACCTTTCCTTCTTTTCAGAATTTCTCTGCCTTTAGAATGACAACTGATTGTTTCTGTGACAAACAAAACCTATATAGGTTAAAATTTAAACAATTAAGGATAAAAGACAGGCTATATTATGAAATAATACCTTTTTTAAGTCTATTTATTTATTTATTTATTTATTTATTTATTTATTTTGAGAGAGAAAAAGAGAGAGAGAGAGAGTGAGAGAGAGAGAGAGAGAAAGCAGGGGAGTGGGCAGAGAGACAGAGAATCCCAAGCAGGTTCTGCTCTGTCAGCATGGTTCAAATTCATGAACCGTGAGATCATGACCTGAGCCCAAATCAACAGTCAGATGCTCAACCAAATGAGTCACCCAGGCACCCCATTAAATAATATTTTGATCATATTTACTTTATTTACAATCTTAATTATTAAAACAACAAAGAATACCCAAAACAAATTCTTTAACCCATTGCACAATTTTTCTAATAAAACCTGAGCTAGTATGAAATGATAGCTAGAAAATCATGCTAGCTGCTTATACACCCAGAATCAAGTATTGGATTGAATTCATCTATATTCATTCTTTAAGATTTCAACACTATTTATATAAAATATTTTTTTTGCTAAGATTATTAAAATCCTTTATAATGGAAGTACCTTGAATCATTAACGATATTACTGTTCTTGCAGATTTGCAGGCTTCATTGAACTATAGTAGTTTAGCAAGCTAAGTCCTATATATTATAGGTAGTATGTATAACTATTATTATTACTATTAAGTATTTTTTGTTGCACTAGATCATTTATAGTGTTCTTTCTAAATCTATAACATTTTATAATTTTCTTGAAAATAGGACATAATTTCCTACTGTCTAAGCTAAGTCTAAGCTAGAATAAATATAAAATTTATTAGAAGGAGAAGTTTTCAGTCTCTGTTAATTCAGAAAACAATAAATACTAACTTATTAAATCCTATTAAAATGGACTCTCAGCCCA
Source organism: Suricata suricatta (assembly GCF_006229205.1). NCBI lineage: Eukaryota > Metazoa > Chordata > Mammalia > Carnivora > Herpestidae > Suricata > Suricata suricatta. The sequence continues at coordinate 51,141,757 of NC_043704.1, forward strand.
TAATCTTACTTTTCAACTGAAAATATATATTGTTGCTTAATGATCAGGGTGTTGGAGTTTCTGACTGTAAAAAATAATGATCCTTCAGTATTGCATAGTCTATGTTTTATGAATTACTCTACACACACTTTGTGTCAATTATAGGCCATAGAATAAAAGGTAACACTTCAGCCTTCAGGCTGAATCATTTATTTGGAGCTCACTGATGTGTTCTTAATTCAATTTGAAGTCTCTCCCCACCCACAGTTTGTGGAGATAGAGATGCAAGCATTTTTCTTCATTGGTAGAGACTGGAGAATGCATCAACATGACAAATATTTTCCAGGAGGAAAAGAAAAAGTATACTCTGTGAATAACAATCTCTCTCAAAATAAAAAAAAAGATAATCATAACAATATTTATAACATTTCTTTTATCTCAAAGGAGCCTAAAGCACTTTAGAAATGTTAACGATGATCTGGTTCTGTGAGATTCACATCTCCTGTCACTGAGAAGGATTCACGTTTAACAGTGCACGCGGATGAGAGACCCTGCAGAAAGCTCCGTAGGATTTATTATCACATCTGTAAGGCTGAAAGGGGAGGACTGCTTATTTCAAACTGCCCATGCTAGGATGTTTATCTATCACAGGATCAAAGACATGGGCTCCGTGCACATGCAAAACATGATGGGTTGCATAAAATTCACCTGCTCTTGGATAAAAGTATTGATGAGGCATCCCAGGACACTCTGGGACATTAGTAATCATTTAAAAACATTTAATATGTTCATGTGAATTAACATTATTTTTGCTTCTTCTCACTATTTAAAAAAATTCAGTGTTCAGAATCCTATGTTAATGCACCTATAGAACAGTACAAGCATAACTATTTTTCCAATACAGAAATATTTATGCATTGCTGCTGAATTCCCTCATGTAGATTATATGGTTGACTTGAATAATGGTGATAGGTTGCAAATTCTACAACAGTGAGTGACATTGTTCACACAATAACTAATGGGTATTGAAATATGCACACATATAGTGATTTACATGTATATGTTTAATATACATCAGATAGTTTCATCTTGCTTTGATTTATATCATGTACTATTACTCACCCTTGTAACTACTAATATTTAAAAACAGAAAGGAAAGAGTAACTGGAAATATATTACTTTTTTTACTCCACCATTATCTATGCTATATTGTGGCAAAGTTTCATTCATTTATGTCTTTATTAATTTGGTAAACATTTATTCAGTAATTATTAAACCCTATTCTAGGCACTAGACATTTAAAGAGACACTTGATACATATCTTCACGAAGATAATACGCTTGTGGGAGAGATAAACATTGAAAAAGTAGATAGAGTTGTGCCATAAGAACACCAAACAGGCAGCCCAGACTCTAAAAGAAGAGGCAGGGGCGATTTTATAAAGAGGGCAGCATTTGAATTGGATTTTGAAAATTGAGTAGGAGGTATCAACCAAAGCAAGTAATTTTGTCAAGGTTCTTTTTTTTTGTTTATTTATTTATTTTAAGAGAGGGCATGAGCAGGGGTAGGAGAGAGAGAGAGAGAGAGAGAGAGAGAGAGAGAGAGAGAATCCCAAGCAAGCTCTGCACTGTCAGTACAGAGACGCATGCAAGACTTGAACCCACAAACTGTGAGATCATGACCTGAGCCAAGATCAAGTGTTGGGCACTCAAAAAACTGGGCCGCCCAGGCACCCTGTCAAGGTCCTAATAATAAAATTAAAACACATTGCAAGCACTGACTGTAAAAAAATCATAGACCTACAAATATCAAGTTTGAGAGAGTGAAACAGTCTGTTTCAACAAAATATAAGCAAAACAATCTACTGATATACAGATATATTTAATTGTATTAAACTTCTTTTTTCATTTTATTACACTTTACAGATATCGGTTTTACTTTTATTTATTTATTTATTTATTTATTTATTTATTTATTTTAAAGAAATTGAAGGTCTGCAGCAACACTGTATCAAGCAAGGCCAGTGGTGCCAATTTCCCAACGAATTTGTTTTGTCCATGTTTCAGTCACATTTTGGTAATTCTCACTATATTTCAAATTTTTCATTATTCTATATTTGTTCTAGTGATCTGTGATCAGTGATCTCTGATGTTACTTACTATTGGAATTGTTTTGAGGCATCACAAACTGTGCCCATAGAAGATGGTGAACTTAGGGGAGCCTGGGTGGCTCAGTCGGTTAAGCCTCCGACTTCGGCTCAGGTCAGATCTCACATTCGTGGGTTCGAGCCCCGCATCAGGCTCTGTGCTGACAGCTCAGAGCCTGGAGCCTGCTTCGGGTTCTGTGTCTCCTTCTCTCTCTGCCCCTCCCCCTCTCATGCTCTGTCTCTCTCTCTGTATCAAAAATAAATAAAACATTTAAAAAAATTAAAAAAAAAGAAGATGGTGAACTTAATCAATAAATGATACATAAATTTGCTCCACCGGCTGGCTGTTCCTCTCTGTTGGGAGCTACCTGAACTCACCAGTAGAGTGAAAATTCCTGGTGAGCAAGTTTGCACGATCTCTTGCCCCCAGACAGCTCCCAAAATCTACCCTCTTGAAACTTTTGTTTCTGCTTGGGCACCAAACCTCGAAGTGCTTTGCTGATTAGTGCCAGGAGCGGTCTGTCCCCCTGCCCTGTCCCTGAGGTGTGATTGCACCTGGTCAGGGAAAAGATAAGTAAACTAGACACACCCTAATGCAACATATAATTTTCCCCTAAGCAGTTAACTGATAACTGACTACCTTCTGGGCCTGGATGCCTTTGTAAAAGTCACTACTGCAATAAAATGTATCAATCATCTTTGGGACTGTGAGAGCTTTCTCCTAGAGTTATAAACAGCCTAATGACCCTTACTCATAAAAAACTGACCTTTACTAAACAATGCTGTTTGCCTCTTGGTTAAAAGGTCACTTTCTTAAGGCTACACCTGAGGTTTTATAAAAAATACCTATAACAACATGACTGCCTGAAGCTAAGTTTTTTATGACAATCATTACTACTAGAATTGTAACTTCTGCAGAATCCATGTCCTGGAAAATTGTAAAAATTATCTATGAGAAATCATTTACTGCTCTTTCTGCCCCTTGTACCTTTCACCATAAATAAAGATTGAGAACCAGACAGGGCAGAGATGCCTGCCAGAGATGCCTGGTGATCAGAAAGAAACTTGAGGCTCTCTCATTCTCTCTTGCCAACACCATCCATCCTTCAGGGGAACCCTGGACCTGCTGGAGTTGAACTCCAGCATCTCTCTCTCTCTCTCTCTCTCTCTCTCTCTCTCTCTCTCTCTCTCTCTCACACACACACACACACACACACACACACACACACACCTCTGGCCTCCCTATTCTCTAAGATACAATATGGAAAGTGGGTCTGTTAATAACTGTACAATGACTTCTTAGTGTTCAAGTGAAAGGAAGTGTAGATGTCTCTCAGTTTAAATCAAGAGCTAGAAAAGTTAAAGCTTAGTAAGAAAGGCATGTCAAAAGCTAATAGGCCAGACACTAGGCCTTTAGTGTCAAACAGCCAATTTATGAATAAAAAAGAAATGTTCTTGAAGAAAATTAAAAACGCTACCCCAGTGAACATGTGACTGATAGGAAAGTGACACAGCCTTATTGCTGATATGGAGAAAGTTTTAGAGGTCTGATAGAAGATCAAACTAGCCACAACTTTCCCTTAAACCAGAGCCCAATCCAGAATAAGGCTTATACTCTTTTCAATTCTATGAAGGCTGAAAGAGGTGAGGAAGCTGCAAAATAAAAGTTAGAAGCTGGCAGAGGTTGGTTCATGAGGTTTAAATAAAGAAAGACTCTTGACTATAGAGAACAAACTGATAGTTACCAGAGGAGAGGCTGGTGGAAGGATGAATCACTCTATTGTACACCCAAAACTAATATTACACTGTATGTTAACTAACTGGTATTTAAATAAAAACTTAAAATAAAGAAAGAAAGAAGCTTATTACACAGCGTAAAAGTGCAAGGTGAAATAGGATGTGGTGATGTAGAAGCTGTAGCAAGTAATCCAAAAGATCTGTCTAGGAAATAAATGAAGGTGGCTACACTAAGGAAAAGATTTTCAATGGATTTAAACAGTTTTCTATTGGAAGAAGATGATGCCAGTGCCTGGCTTCAAAGTTTCAAAAGACAAGCTGACTCTCTGGTTAGTGGCTTATGCAGCTGGTGACTGTAGATGGTAGCAAATGCTCACTTACCACTCTAAAAATTCTGGGGCTCCTGAGAATTATGCTAAATCCACTCTGCTTGTGCTCTGGAAATGGAACAACAAAGCCTGGATGACAGTGCACCTGTTGACAACATGGTTTACTGACTATTTTAACCCTGCTGTTGACACCTACTCCTCAGGAATATAAAAAGGATTTTTTATATTCAAAATATCACTGCACACTGGTAATGCACCTGGTCACCCAAGAGCTCTGACGGAGATGTACAATGAGATAAATGTTGTTTTCATTCCTGCCAATACAACATCCATTCTGCAGCCCATGGAGCAAGGAATGATTTTGACTTTCAAGTCTTACTACTTAAGAAACCCATTTTATAAGGCTACAGGAGACATAGATGTGATTCATCAGAAGGATCTGGGTAAAGTACATTGAAAACCTGGAAAGGATTTACCATTCTAGATGCCATTAAGAAGAAGTCAAAGTATCAACATGACAGGAATTTGGAAGAAGTTGATTCCAAGCCTTAAGGGTGACTTTGCAGGGTGCAAAACTTAAGTGGAGGAATTAACTGTAGATGTGGTGGAAACAGAGAACTAGAATTAGAAGTAGAGTCTAAACATGGGACTGGATTTCTGCAATATCCTGATACAACTTTAATGGATGAGGAGATACTTCTTATGGATGAGCAAGGAAAGTGATTTCTTGAGATGGAATTTACTTCTGGGAAAGGTGCTGTGAGGCTGTTCAAATGACAACAAAGGATGTAGCATATTATGTAAACTTAGCTGAAAAAACAGCAGCAGGGTTTGAGGGGATGGACTCCAATTTTGAAAGAGGTTCTACTGTGGGTAAAATGCTCTCGAATAGTATCACATGCGACAGAGAAATCATTCATGGTAAGTAGAGTCAACTGATGTAGCAAACTGCATTGTTGCTTTTCTTTCAGAATTTGCCACAGCCGCCCAGCCTTCAGTAAATACCACTGTGGCCAGTCAGCTGCCATGGTCATCAACACAAGACCTCCATCAACAAAAAGATTACAACTCACTGATAATTCACATAATGCTTGACATTATTTTAAGGAATGAATTATTTTTAAATTAAGGCATATACATTTTTTACAAATAGTGTTTTTGCACACTTAATAGACTACAGTATTCTACAAACATAGCTTTATATGCATCAGGAAAGAAAAAAATTAATTTGACTCTCTTTATTGTGATATACACTTCATTGTGTGGATCAACCAGCAATATCTTCAACATGTGCCTGTACACTGTCCTCTTTCTTCTACTCATACATACCTGGCTAGAATTAGACTTAAAATCGGCTTTTCAAAACACAGCACGATACTCCCAGATCGATGACACTTCCCCATGCCATAGACCCATTTCCCTCTGAATACCACTTACAATCACATCCATGATCCATTTTAACTTTTGTATGTAACCCTCTTTTTTCCTGCCTCTTGTCCCCATCTGCTGGTGCAAAAGTCCATTTGTGTATATCCCCATGGGTGTCTTTCATGACCTCAGATTGAACAGTCTACCATTATACATCCTTTTCTTATCTCCTTTCCTTTGGAGGCTGATATTTGCCTTTGACACCTCTGCTGTTTCTTTTAAGCAAGAGTATAATTTAGATGGACCTCAAAACTCTGCCTGCCTAAAAAGGAAACAACCATCAGATCTCCCATGTTTCCACAAGGAACCTTTATTTCATCCCAGCACTAACATACAAAAAGCCTTTTGCATCCAAAACTGTTTGGCAATTATTGGGAAGTCAAAGAGAAAAACTAAGATCAGCATGTCTACTTTGTTTTCCTCGGTGTTCAGCTTACTTCCAGAAGGCTCTTTCATCCCTCATGCCAATAGATTATTGTCAGGTTACAAACTGACAGGGTATAACCAGGCAGGGCTGAAATCCCAAAGGAAACAGAAATAAAATATAGATAGATGTTATGGTTGAATTCTGTCAAAAAAGATATGTTGAAATCTGAGCCTCTCGTACTTCAGAATGTGACCTTATTTGGAATTAGAATGTTATAGAGTTAATCAATTTACAATCAGTTCCTTAAGATGGATCCTAATCCAATATGACTGCTGCTTTTATAAAAAGGGGAAATTCATACACAGGGTCAGGATGCATAGAGGAGGGATGATCTGAAGACACAGAAGGAGAACACCATGGAAATATAAGGCAGAGATCAGACACATCTACAGCCAAAGGTTGCCAGCCAACCGTCAAAGACAGGAGGGGGACATGATGGAGTCTCCTTCTTAGCCTGCAGAAGAAACCGACCCTGCCAACGGCTTGATTTCAGACTTTAACCTCCAGAAAAGGGGGGCAGTATATTTCTGCTGTTTAAGCAATGCAATTCGTAAAACTTCACTGTGGCAGCCTAGTTAGCAGCAAACTAGTTCAGTAGATGGTCCCCAGGTCCACTTTTCTCTCTTCAATATAGTTTACTATCCTCCATTATTGAAATCGGTCTCTGCCTTTCTTTCCCCTAAATGTAGGACTTAGAAGTGGCAGGTGCTCCATCTTACACATTTATGTTTCTTTACAGCTACAACTGCTTGTTTTGCACACTACAGCAATGGAATTAATTTTTTACTAAATATATTTTAAAATTGAAAAATGCACTGAAGCTATTGAATAAAATATTTTGTTTTACTTTCATAAGGAAAGAAAAACAAAGAAAAATAGATGTAAACAGTCTTGGAAAAACAAAATTATATACTTCATTTTAATATAAAATATATCTCCATTTATACCTATTTTCTCAAAATCATTAGTATTTATGACTATGAACTTTCAATGAAGGCAGATATATTTTATAGAAATACCCTAATGCCTATATAGTTATAATTTTACAAGAGCTTGTTTATTACATAAATATTAACTATGGGTTTAATCTCACTCTATATTAATGTGACTGAAAATACAATGTTGATTATTACATTGTTTTGTATTACATCATAATACTTTTTTTTAGCAACAATGAATCTAGCCTGATTTAGAATACATTAATACATACAGAACAACAAATTAATTTAAAGTTAGTGGTTACATATATCAAAACCACAGACTAATAGGCCCTTCTATACTATGAATTGTCTGTATTATTATTATTACTGAAACTTCCATTAGCTCTCTTCTAAGCATACTCATTTGACTGGAAAATTGGTTTAATACTAATGCATCACCTATTATGTTGTACTTTAAAGAAACGAATGTTGTACTGATACAGGGCAATTGTGAATAATAAAGATGGTTTATATATATACATATACACATATATATGTGTATATATATATATATATATGTATATATATATATATATAGTTTCTTATAGAAAGTCTGAGGTGATTTGCAAAACAGTTTTTTTCACACAATAAGTAAATACCTCACTGATGGTGTCTATGTGAAAAACCGCTTTAGCCAAATTGAGATTAAAAACTAAAAGCAAAAACTATTGAAATATATAATTATACATCTTGAAAGAGACTTTGAGGTCAATTTAAAAATAAACCTTAAACCATTCAATTAATCTATAATAAGGCTTTTTTGAGTATACTTTTAGCTTTAGCTATCTCTTTTTGACACTGCAGAGACATAGCTAAAGAAACGGTAATGTTATAATGTATGTGGTGGGAACCAGTAGAGGATGAATGCTGTGTGAAGGTAATTTTTTGCTCTATGATCCTGGTTTCCTTCTTTAGTACAAGGTCAAATATTCAGTTATTTTTCTTGAGTGTTAAGTTCAAAGTGAACATTTGCTGAAACCATGACCTGAATTCATATCGGAAAATTTTGAGACCATAAACCAAATCAACACATAATTAAGGACAAGGCATGTGGGTCAATTAAATTTTTAATAAATCTGGTATTTAAACTTCTTTTTTGTTTAAAAAATTTTTAATGTTGTTTATTTATTTATTTTTTTTTTGAAAGACAGAGACAGTGCAAGCAGGAGAGGGGCAGAGAGAGAAAAAGGTACAGAATTCGAAGCAGGCTGTAGGCTCTGAGCTAGCTGTCAGCACAGAGCCTGACACGGGGCTCGAACCCACGAACTGTGAGATCATGACCTGAGCCGAAGCCGGATGCTTAACTGACTGAGCCACCCAGATGCCCTTAAACTTCTAACAGAACTAACAATTATTTAATCCCTGCTTTTTATATAAAAAGTTTTTGGAGGAAAATGATTTTATTTCTGATTGGCAATGATGAATGGGAGAAATTAAACTAAGAACGACTGTGGGTTATTTTTGGAAATTAACATGATTTTCCTGAAAACTCAACATACACTCCATTTTGATGAAAACCTGCTCTGAACTGTAATGATAGATGCTTAGACATATTGATAGGCAATTGAGACAAGTTCTATACAAATGTGATTATTAGAAAACAGGGCAAATTGATACATGAATGAGAGCTGACTTAGGTAGTTCAGACAATAAAAGTTTGGAGAGAGTATTCATCAACTAAATTGTCAGAGGACTTTCACCTAGTAGGAGAAACTGAGTTCAATCTTATACAGTACCTATAGTCCTATACACAATCACTGTTTTCAAGGATTTACAAACGAAGAGAAAGATACTTTATATGTAAACATAATTACACTTAGGAAGTGGTATATTATCCATTTCAGAAGAAATGTAGAAGAAAAGAATGAAAAGGGAATTCAAATGAGTGAGAGGTCACTGCTGGCTGGGATAATGATAAAAAGTGGCTTAAAAGATACAGCAATCTGGAGCTCGCCAAACTGATAAGGGGTGAGGTGCATAATGTTATGAAAATCTTTCCCTTTAAAGGAATTCAAAGGATCCGAAGCATTTTTTTGAGGTAATGTTCTATCATAATCCCTCTTTCTGTATTATTTTGTAATAATACAGAGACTGTTGATCATTACACGTTACATTAGCATTATATTCCCTTTAACTTCATTTAAATGTTGGAGTCATGGGATTAAGTCTATACACGTCAATATAACCTAGACAGGTGAAAAAAATCAGTGAAGTTCATGTCTTTGAGGTGGGCCTCATGGCAGGAAATCACTGCAAGTGAAGCTTATGTCCACTTTTACATTTCTTGCATTTACATATTATTACATAATAATGTATGAAATTTATTGAATAATTATTTAGTGCCAAGCTTTTAACATTATCTTTACCTTATTTCATTTAATATTCTTAGAATTTTGTGTAGTAGGACATCTTTAACTCCCCATCTTTTAAATAAGGAAATAACTAATCTGGACATATATGCAGTGAATAATGGAGAGAAATTTGAATCAGGTAGTTTAATCAGAACGTATGTGCTTAACTTACGATGTTTTTCAGATGCGTTAAGCCCTCTAATTGTCCCTTGACATTGTATTATATTTCTCTTTGATTTCAGAGTAGAAACATTCATAATACAAACTACAAGTTCATATGACAAATCAAGAGCATACTTTTATAGTGTCTTCATGTTCTGAGAACTTTAGTATATAGTATTGTGAGCTGGCATGTTGCAACATAAAGATGTACCTTATAATATTCCATTTTATTCAGGGTTTAACAAAAATACTCTATCCAGACCTATAAGCAGTAATTTCCCTTAAAAGTAGATGTAAGCTTCAATACCTCCAAAACACAGAATCTGTCTATATTTTTCTCATAACCTTTTGCCCTATTACACTCTTCGTAGTTTATATTGTTTCCTGGGCTTTGATTTCCGTTAGTATATGAATTATATGGTTGCTCATTATATTTGAATTATTTGCTTCTTGGTTTTTAAGATACTAATTATATATACTGTATACTTTTATATCTCTTCCAAGTTAATGTTACATGACTTTGAGGAACCTCCTTCAACTCTGTGGCTTACAGATTCCACAAATTTAATCATTTGTGGTCTGAATGATTTCTACAGTTCCATTTAGCTCTGAATATTATATTCTAAACCACCTCCTTCCCAAAGGGATGAGATCTCAATGGTTTTTACCATGAGGGAGTTGATGGACCCTCTACACTGAGCTCTATCCTCTAGGTATAGAGCCAGAGAAAGAGGGGGGGAGCTCAAAGTGCTGGCTCCTATAGGCAAGCCAACATTGTCATCATTTGTAGAATTTAAGGAATAATCCTTCTCTTTTATAGGTTAGTAAACAGCATTTTAGTGAAATTTACCTAATTCGTAAGTCTGTTCCTTGTTTACTTGATCCCATGAAATTTTATGAACCAGGTAATGTTAAATAAACTGATGGTCAAATAAATAAACAATTGCTATAAGCATTGACAAAAATATAATTCAAATTACTACTATATTTGTACTATTTATTCTGTTTTTATCTGTTTAATACTAAGTGTTTTATCTCACGTAATCTTACTAAGTTTGTATCTATTACTATTTTCTATTGTAAATACTTTGCATTATCCACTTAATACATGTTTTACAGTGAAATACTCTACCTGTCAGCACCCCAAAGTTGTATGCTAAAATGTTAAATTAAAAAAGGAAATAAAAGAGGGGCACCTGGGTGACTCAGTTGGTTGACTGTTCCACTTTGGTTCAGGTCATAGTCTTGAAGTTCGTGAGTTCAAGTTCTACTTTGGGCTCTGTGCTGACAGCTCGGAGCCTGGAACCTGTTTCAGATTCTGTGTCTCCCTCTCTCTCTGCCCCTCTCCAGCTTACACACACTCTCTCTCTCTTTCAAAAATAAATAAACATTTAAAAATTTAAAAAAAATAAATGGAAGGTAACAGGGTAGACAAATTAAAACCTTTGTAAGGTTTTTATAAATTCCACTTTTTAAAAGCTAATATGTAGATTATGGTTTGATACTGAAAGAATTATAACTGTAGTTTTAAAATATCAGACTTTATTAAGCTGACTTTGAACTGTAAGTTAGTAAATTAGTCAGTATGATGTATAACAGTAGGATAAATTAAAGAGCCAAGTAAAAGCTCACATTATTTTAATTTTTTAAACTTGCTTTTTACAATATATATTTTGCATATTTATAAGAATTTCTCATTATTATTGCTTTGCAAGAGCAATCTGGAAAATTATTTAAAATTTTTTAATGTTTATTTATTTTTGAGAAAGAATGTAAATGTGCATGCAAATGGAAGAGGGGAAGAGAGGGAGGGAGAGAGAGGATCCAAGCAGGCTCCTCCTTACTGTTAGTGCAGAGTCCGGTGTGGGGCTCGATCCCAGGAACCACGAGATCACCACCTGAGCCAAAATGAAGATTTAGAGGCTTAACTGACTGAACCACCCAGGCGCCCCATGAAGTTTGTTTTCTTTCAACAGTTATTTATCAGTTGAAATATTTGCATTAGTTTATATCTGATTGGGCTAATAAACAGTTTAATCTTTATGAGTCAAACTGAAAAGTTAAGAGATTAAGGTTTTGAGCCCCAATTGAGGTCATTTGTGTTCTCTGAGGTAGGACAAGTTATATTTTATACCCAAATATAAGAAGCCTATCAATACCTTAGAGCGGACAAGGAAGTGGGGCAAAAAAAGAAGCAAAGTGGAGAGAAAAAAGGAAGGGGAAGAAGACAAACATAAATGACAAAGAAGAGGTGAGGTCAGGTAAGTTCATGCTTGCTCTTTGGTAGCCTTGATCACACTTCTTAAAACTAGTTCTCTATTGCTGTTTAAGTCAAAACACCTCTTCATCCTTCTTCGTCAGTACCATGTATTTTACTCCTGGGTATCTTTTTTCATTCAATAAGCAGTGTGCCCTTTTTCATCATCTTTACCTCAAAGTCTGTAAATCTCCTAGGTGACTCTGGCATCCAAGGGCATGAACCACCACATATGGCCTCATATCCTGGTCTACCAACCTGGCATTTCTGTATCTTTACTGCCCTCCTCCTTAGTTTTTTGACAATAAAATTACTGTTGGAATATGTTCTATAATTATTATATAATATTGTCCAACATTTTTTTCTGTATCCATACAGAATGGCATCCTCCACTCCACTTATCTCTTTACAGGTGGAATGGAAATGTGTTTGGAGCCATTAGATAAAGGTACAATGACAGACTTGTTTTAGCTGTGCTTCTAAAACACTAAAAATCAATTTCTTGATATTCAAAATAGAAACTTTATAACTACATTTCAATTATGTTAATTGTTATGTTTGTAATTTCCTGTACCAGTATCACATTATTATAATTATTGAGAAGAAAATTCCAAATTCCTATTCTCCTAAACGATTTCTTAATTTATTTTTATTAAGATTATTTTATACACTTATTCATCTATATGAATTTTACAAATTTTTTTGGTCATGTTCCAAAGTAATCATAATAAAATTGCAAGTAAAACTGCATTTCATATTAAACAATTTGTGGGCAATTGACGTTCTTTTGATAATGAGTCTTCCAATTTATTCATGTTTCCCTGTGTATTTAATGCTTCATTTATGACACACATTTTGTTCTTATTTCGTTAAGTTTTTATTTTAATTCCAATTAGTTAACAGGCAGTGTTATATTAGTCTCAGCAGAACAATATAGTGACTCAACATTTCCATTTGTCACTCCATGCGCTTCAGGACAAGTGCGCTTCTTCATCCTATCACCTGTATAACCCACCTCCCCACTCTCCTCCCTTCTGGTAACCATGAGTTTGTTCCTATAGTTGACTCTGTTCCTTGGTTTGTGTCAGTATATCTTTTTTCCCTTTGCCAGTTTGTTTCTTAATATATATATATATATATTTGTCTTTCTCTAACTGACTTATTTTGCTTAGCATTACACTCTCTTAGCTCCATCCATGTTGTTGCAAATGGCAAGATTTCATTCTCTTTTACGGCTGAGTAATAGATATAGATATCTGTATATTGATAAATACACACATATATCACATACATATACATATATCAACATCTTCTTTATCTATTCATCTGTTGGTAGACACTTGGGTTGCCTGTCTGTCTTGGCTATTGTAACTATTGCTGCTATAAACAAGGGATGCATGTATCCCTTTAAATTAGTGTTTTGTGTTCTTTTGCAAATACCCAGTAGTGGAATTGATGGATCAGAGGGTAGTTCTATTTTTCACTTTTTGAGGAACTTCCATACTGTTTTCCAGAGTGGCTGCACCAGTTTACATTCCCACCAAGAGTGAAACGCATTAGCTGCATCTGAAAGTTTTTAGATTGGTGTGTTGTCATTTTCATTTGTTTCCATGTACTTTTTAAGTTCTTTTCTTATCTTCTGGTTCACCCATTCATTGTTTAGAAGGACGTAGTTGTGGTCTTCCCAGACTTTTTTTGTGTGGTTGTCTTCTAGTTTCATAGCGGTCAGAAAAGATGAATGGGATAACTTAGATGTTCTTGGATTTTTTGAGGCTTGTTTTATAGGCTAATATGTGATCTATTCTGGAGAATGTTCCATGTATACTTGAAAATAATGTATATTCTGCTGTTTTAGGATGAAATGTTCTGAAAATGTTGTTAGATCCATTTGTTCCAGTGTGTCATTCAAAGCCTTTGTTTCCTTGTTGATTTTCTGTTTAGATGATCTGTCCACTGATATAAGTGGGGTGTAAAAGTCTCCCACTGTTATTATATTATTAATAATTTGTTCCTTTATGTTTGTTATTAAGTGTTTCATGTATTTGAGTGCTCCTGTGTCTTATGCATAAATGTAATTGTTACATCTTCTTGTTTGATTGTCCCCTTTATTATTATTATATAGTGTCCTTCTTTCTCTCTTGTTACAGTGTTTAAAGTCTATTTTGTCTGATATAAGTATTGCTGTTCCAGCTTTCTTTTGCTATCCATCTGCATAATAGATGTTTCCTCATCCCCTCATTTTCAGTCTTCAGGTGTTTTAGGTCTAAAACGAGTCTCTTGTGGACAGCATATAGATGGGTCTTGTTTTTCTTTTTTATTCATCTGTCACACTGTGTCTTATGAGTAGAGTGTTTAGCCCATTAACATTAATTATTGATAGATATATACTTATTCCCATTTTGTTACTTGTTTTGTGGTTATTTCTAAATTTTTTTTCTGACCTTTTCTTGTCTTTATCTCTTTCGTGTGTTGCGAATTTTCCTTAGTGATACGTTTGGCCATTTTTCTCTTTATTCTTTGCATTATTATTAGTGGTTTTTGATATATGGTTGCCATTAGGTTTGTATGTAACTTTTCTGCATAGAGCAGTCTATGTTAACTTGATGGCCAGTTAAGTTTGAGCCCATTCTCTTCCTCTCCCCACATTTAGGTATATGTTATTATATTTTTATATCCTTTTTTTCCCATGAATTCTTTGACTGATTTTTACAGAAATATTCATTTTACTCCTTTTGTGTTGCCTTCTACCACTTTTGGTCTCTCCTTTCCACACTTTGAGTGGAAAATGTCACTATATTTTGCATATTTAATTACAGTAAGTATTGGTGTACATATGACATACATTTTATAACTTTTATATATGTTCTATGTTTCCTACTTAATTTGTAGACTTTTTTTTGCTATTGGAAATGGCATTTTTGCCCATTATATTCTCAAGGACATAATTTTTCACTTACAGAATAAAAATATTTTTTTATTTATGACTATCTTATTAAGTTTTCATAATACAACCAGTTGTACAAGTTATCAATTGTATCACCATTAAATAATAATTATTTTCCTTTTTAGAATACCTATGTTTTTACTAAATGTCATATTGACTAGAATTGTCAAATAATGTGACAGTTAGTAATCATAGCAGAAAATTTCTTTTGTTTCTGATAATAATTGAAATGTTTTTATTTAAATTTTTTAAATGTTTTTATTTATTTTTGAAAGACAGAGAGAGACAGTGCAAGCAGGGGAAGGTCACAGAGAGAGGGAGACACAAAATCTGAAGACAGGCTCCAGGCTCTGAGCTACACAGAACCTGACATGGGGCTTGAACCCACAAACCCTGAGATCGTGACCTGAGCCAATGCCGGGTGCTTAACTGACTGAGCCACCCAGGTGCCCTAATTGAAATGTTTTTAGATACTTACTATAATATAAAAGTGGAAATAATTTCAGAATTAGTTATTTTAAAGACATAATCAATAGCCCAGGGATTTTGCTAAAGATAATTGTATAAAATTAATTTGTGCAACAATTGCGGTGGTAAATTTCAGACCTATAAAGGCATTATATCTATCTCTCTATTGTTCACGTCACTCAAGCCATAATGGCCTTTCTGTTATTTTTTTTAAAATATGTCAAGTCATTCTATGTTTTACTGCCTGTAGTTGCTCTTACTTTTACCTATAAATTTTATCTCTAGTTGAATCTGAGGAGTTCACTTTCTCTCTTCATCCAGATTTCTGCTTTACTATTACCATTTTAGAGAGGTTTTCCTTAACCATTATTCTATCTAGAGTAACATTGTTCAATTGTCCTTTTTTCTTCTTTTTTTGCTACATTTTTCATCAATTTTGAAATCAGTTTTATAGTACATATCTTTGAAAGAAATACATTTTATTAATATTTAAATTCTATTAGAATTGTGCGTAATCTACAATTAAAGTTTTACATTCTTTCCCAAACGTATGCGTATAGTTTTACAGCCTTTCTATTGTTATTAATCTTATATTTCACTTCTCTTTTATTTAATAATCAAACTTTACAAAAGATTACTGGTGAGGCGCCTGGGTGGTTCAGTCAGTTAAGCATCCGGCTTCAGCTCAGGTCATGATCTCACGGTTCGTGGGTTCAAGCCCGCGTCAGGCTCTGTGCTGATGGCTAGCTCAGAGCCGGGAGCCTGCTTTAGATTCTATATCTCTCTCTCTCTCTCTCTGACCCTCCCCTGCTCACGCTATCTCTGTCTCTCAAAAATAAATTAAAAACATTAAAAAAATTAAAAAGAAGATTACTGGTGTTTTAAAAATTTACATAAGTATTAAATGTTATTTTGTATAGATTTCTTTTATTTGTTCTCTTTTCTTTCTTTTTGTTTTCTTACATTTGTTATTTCTTATATTTATTTTCATATGTTTAAGTTGACCTTTTAGTACATTTAAGTTGTCTTTCTTTTATGAGCACTTAATATATACAGTTTTCTATAACAAATTTATTGAATAGAACCCTTATTTGTGTAATGGTGCTATCTTTTTACTTTCAGAATAGTCTATGACATGCCCCTGAATTTCTTATTTAACAAGAGAGTTATTTAAGGGAGTGTTTTATTTGTGCATTTCCATATAGGTTTTACTTGTGCTTATATCAGAAAATATGGTTGATATTTTGTCTATATATAATTTCCTTAAGTTTTCCTTGAGTTATAAATATATAATTTTCAAAAAAGGTAAAAGCAAACATAGGTTGAACACTTCCCAAAATTTTTAATTAATTTACTAGTTAATAATTGAACCAGGTATATGTTAAATTAATCTCAAGGGTATTTTAAAAGGTAGATACATTTAGACAATTTAATAAAGTACTGTTGGGAAAACCATACTGGCCTACATATAAAAGTGATTATTGACTAGGAGACCAAAACACCATGATCACTGTGGTTATCTGTATCTTTATTAGACAAAATGTACAAATTAAAATTTGCTCTGGGAAAAATAATCAAAGCCAAACTGTAATTTATTGTGTTTATTTTCAAGCTTTGCATATGTTCTTGTGGGGAAAGCTAAGAAAGTCACAGACCCACTAAAATACTTGGGTTTAATCATGAGTTTACAAAATGATTCTCCTCCCTCACATTTATCATCACCTAAAGAGGGCTCCAATGTGATGGTAAATTACAGCTGAAAGCACCACAAAACACAGACTCTAGCTAAGGAGGAGCTTTTAGGGAAGCCCAAGGATAAGAGGGGACACTAGAGGAAGGACACTTGCAGAATTTCTAGCCTCTTGGCACCTACAGCTACATACAATACTTAATCGGGTCAACTCCCAGTCAGGTTGACCAAATACCTTACACTAAATGTATATTTAACTCCGTTTCTATCCCCAGTAAGTAATATCTGTATTTTAACAACAACAACAAAGTACAAAGCATGCTAAAAAGGTAAGAAGAAACACAGTCTGAGAAAAAGTAGGCCTCAGCATAAGACTCAGCTATGATACAGACACTAGAATTATCAGACAAGAAATTTAAAGTAACTGATTAATATTTTAATGGCTGTGATATAATGTAGACAACATGCAACAGAAGGTCAATGAAAGTAATATATGGAGACTGTAAGGAAGAGTCAAAGGAAATACTAAGAATCAAAAGCACAGTTACAGAGATGAAAAATGCTTGTGATGAGCACATTTGTAGACTGAATACAGTCAAGGAAAGAATAAGTGAGCTTCACGATTTTGGTAAAATATAGAGAAAACTATTCATTAAATTGGGCTGTGTTACTTAAAAGGTTTTAATTATCATGGCTGAACTTATGCACAATAGCTCATATAAACACAAAAATAGTTTTTCCATTATGGCTGGTTTCTTTTTGTTTTCTGATTTCAAATTCAAAATAATGATACTTTCTCTTTAGTTAAACAGTAAGTTCTGTCCTCCATTTCTTACCCAGATATGCGCTGTTAGTATTTGTACTTATTTCTCCTTGCTTATTTAATTCATGGAATTTGTGATTGTGAATGAAATCCGCTGAAGTATCTTCAGTATTAAATACAACTTTAAAGCTGAATTAACTACACAGTTTGTCATACACACTCATTTCCTGCAATGCCACTTTTGAAGATAAATACCATCAGATAACCAACACTTAGAAAGATGATGATGTTGTACAGAGCATGGGACATACTGATTCTGGACATTAGCAGCAATGCAAGACTAAACTCATGCAATGACTATATATATTTTAGTACATGTTTTAATTCCAAAACTGGTTGCCAATAGTTAAGGAAAAATAACACTTAATTTTTTTTTATTTATTTATTTTGAGAGGGACAGAGACAGCAAGAGTAGAGAAGGGGCAGAGAGAATCCCAAGTAGGCTCCGCACTGAATCCACAAAACCATTAGATTATGACCTAAGGCCAAAAGCAAGAGTGGGTGCTTAACCGACTGAGCAACCCAGGTGTCTCAGGAAAAATAACTTTTTAAATTACTATCTAAATTTGTAATAAAAATAAAAAATGAGATACAGGGAGGGAGAAGCATTATGGAAATGTCCACATTTATTTAGATATTTGTTTATAAAGTTTATTTATTTTGACAGAGAGTGACAGAAACATGTGTGTGAGCATGCACACATGTGAGTGGGGAAGAGAGAGAGAGAGGGAGAGAGGGAGGGAGAGAGAGAATCCCAAGCAGGCTCTCTGCTGTCAGTATGGAGCCTGATGCAGGGCTTGATCACACCAACATGGAGATCATGACCCGAGCGAAAACCAAGAGTCTGACCCTTAACTAACGAAGCCACCCAGGTGCTCCTATTTAGATATTTGGAACATGAAATATGTCAAGAGTAATGTGTGCAAATTCAAAACAAAAATAGCAGAAGCAATCATTCTAATGAAATTTAAATGACAGTTTTAATTCTTTTCAGAGGTTTAATTTAGAATGTTTTCCTCTAAACTGCTTCCTACTCTGATCAGATTATATGAAATTTCCTCCAGTAGCTACATTTTGGGAAGACAGAACAAAATGAATGTTGCCCTTATTCTAGTTGAGCAAGTGTGTAACTCTGGGTCAGTCCTTAAACCAGTGGCCACTAAATTATCATTCTGGCATGTTTTATAGTGAGTGAGCAATACTATGGTCAGAACATGGATCTTCATTCGTAGTTTTATATAATGCATTATAGTGAATCTCCATAAATCAAAGTAATCCACATCATTATTTCCTTCCCACCAACTCTATGAGAAATATTATTGCTTCATTTGTGACTTCTTTTCAGTGATTTTTAAAATTTCTTTAGATAGTCTGTCCAATAGGATGTCATTTAATTTCTTTTATTTTCCTATAGTTTTGAAATATTTTAAGTACCTTCAATATTGTGCTGGTATTATGATTAAGTCCTATAAAAAAACTTGTTTGTTCATGCCATGGTCAGGAGTAAAGGCTCTATGCAAAATATATGAGTAAAATAAAAGACTGTGCAGCAATTTAAAATTGGACCTTAAATAAGAGATCACTGACTATAAGAATTTCAATGTGATATTTCATTTTTATATGTTATATATTCTACACTATAATATATGTTTTAAATAGTGTATGTTATACATAAATATAATATATATTATTGCATATAATTTATAAATATAAATTGCAAATATAAGTTATATATTTTATAATTATACACATATACTATATATTATTATATTTATATTTACATATTTGGTATATGTATATACTGTGAAATGACTGCCACAATAAAATTAGTTAATATACCCATCACCTCACATAAGTACCTCTGTGTGCGTGTGTGTCTTTGTGTGCATGCATGTGTATGTGCATGTGTTGAGAAACTATTCCCTTAGCGAATTCCAAGTATACAAAGTTACCTGTATTCACCATGATGTCTGTTAGATCCCCATAAAGTATTAATTTTTTAACAGAAATTTTGTTCATTTGTTCTTTTTTTTTTTTGAGCTTCTAGTATGCATGAACTGAGAATGTGACACAGTCCTTTCCCTCGGGAACTCACAGGCTGGTAGAAGACACAGGTTTGAGACAAGTAAGCTACAATAATGGTAACTGCATAGTGTTTTATGCTGAAAGGTTTGTTCAAGCTCAAGGAAGAGAGTAAGTAGATTAAAAGAAGAGCTTGTGTTTCTATAAATTATATAAAACTTTAATAAATATTTTGACTGTTTATTGTTACATAATTTTCTCTCTTTAAATGCTCTAAACAACATACAGAGAGGCATCTCTTTAGAGATATTGGTGGTTAACTTTAGTCTGTTTACTTATTTGAACTGATAAATTCCTATCTCATAAAACAGTGTCAAATGATTTATAGACAATATTGAAAGTTGAATGTCCTAAGGAGATCTTTTAATTTAGATGTATTTTTCTCAGCTTGAAAGCTAAGAACCTAGAATATATGATTTCAGTTATCTTGTGACTTTGTGTCCAGCACAACTCAAAAAGTTATGAGTAAAAATTAACAAGGTACATGACAGAGTCCCAATGTTTTAATACTTAATAATTTTCAAACTGGCATAGATGAAAGTTGTAAAACTATGTTTCTTATAACGCTTATGTTTACTTCCTCTTTTGATGGCTCGCATGTCCACACACATGTATTTCACTCTACCCATTTCACTTTTGCTCACAGGAAACATTTTAAAACTTTGGTTTTCTCAGACTTTCCTGGGGACGGCTCTTCTTCCCAGTCTTTTCGTATTCTAACAACCAGACCTGCATAAAGAATAAAAACTACATTTATCTGCTGCCAAGATATGGAGCATCACATTGAGCAGCAGGCTGGATGCAAGTTTCTTTTTTTTTTTTTTAATTTTTTTACTGTTTTATTTATTTTTGATACAGAGAGAGACAGAGCATGAGAGAGGGAGGGGCAGAGAGAGAAGGAGACACAGAACCGGAAGCAGGCTCCAGGCTCTGAGCTAGCTGTCAGCACAGAGCCTGACGCGGGGCTCAAACCCACAAACCTGAGATCTGACCTGAGCCGAAGTCGGAGGCTTAACCGACTGAGCCATCCAGGCGCCCTGGATGCAAGTTTCTAAGCAAATGATTTATGATTGGATCTGCCTCCCTTTTTTACTAAGGCCACCATTGGTTCAAGTGCTCTCTTCAATTTGAGATTATAAAAGCCAGAAAATGATCACAAGGTGAATTTCAATAAATTGAATTTATGCTAAGTGTGAAGGATAATTTGTTGACAACTTTAAATTGTAAGCACTTCTTTCAATTGTAAATATATCCAAATTGCTTTGTTTTTCTCATAAGAGATTCAGCACCTTGAACAAAGATTTGCTATAAAACAAGCTTTCCAACAAACATCTGTTCCCTGTCTCTAAAATCCTGAGAAAGGTGAACTAGAACTCTGGCTGTATACACTATGTTTTAGAGCTTCGGCAGCGAAGAGGAACTCATTCTTTATATTTGTATGAGTAAAGGAATTAACATTCTTTAAAAAGTTAAAACACCAGACCTGTTTCAAATATATCTGTCTAGTTTGGAGACATGGTCTACACCAATATAAATCTAAAACTGTTAAGTCTGAGGAAAATAATTTGAGGTCTTTATTTTTATGTTGCTTGAATATTTGCATGTTTTCGAAGATTCATCAGGTAGTTATAAAAAATAACTACATATTATGAAAATTATAAAGATTAGCCTTCCTTGGGAGGGATTCATGATCTACAAATATTTACCTGTTATTATGTGTAGAAATGTAGAATGTTAACAGAAGATGCTATTAAAAAATACTGTATAAACTAACAAACATGAAAACTCACACAAAGTAGTGCATTGAGATATCATCAGATAAGTGAGATAAATGCATTGAGAGATCATCATATATTCATTAGATTAACCCAAACTAAAAATTATGAAATAGAAATTTTGAAAACATTGGAACACTTATGCACTATTGATGACAGTATCAGTTGTTACAACCACTCTGGAAAGCCATTTGACATGTTCTAGTAAAGCTGAAGATAGATGAAGGCACATGACTCCCTACCCCTAGTTATATACCTTAGAGCAACTCTGTCAAATAGTAAAATTCAAATCTGATATGTAAATTAAACTTTTCTAGTAGCCATATTAAAAATAATAATGGTGATATAAAATTTCATAATTTATTTTATTTAGCTTACTATATCTAAAACGTTATTTTAACAACTGCTGGAAGCCAGTTTCTGAACTCACAAAGTTGAGAAAACAATCTCCTTGTGGGGTAAGGTGGGTTTTCAAGGCCTCCCACCACCAGATGGCGACCATTGTCTTCCCCCTACTCAATTTTTGCTTGAGCACCGACCCCCAAGGCTCCTGGCTGACTGGTATCAAGCTTGTGAAGGAACTTTTCTTTTCTTTCTCTTTCTTTTCTGAAGAAAACTTGTTTCCTATCCATGAAGTCTTACTGACATACTGGCTTTGGTTCCTGTTCTGCAGCCCAAGGAATTTCCCTCTCTCATGAGAGGAGTTAGTTATTTAGGGAAGGTATATGCAATTCTCTCAGACATTCTTTTTATTGCTGCCCTTTTGACAAATTTTCAAAACAACATACAGAGAAGGGCTCATCAGAAAATGTAGAATGACACTCATTCTATGCTGAACTATGACATATAACTGGAAAATTCCACAGGAATAAAATTTTCATACAATCTCTGTTCAGTTATGCATCAAATGGAAACCATACTGGCATACTGTAGCTACAATTTAAAAACGTGGACTTAGAACGTGACTGTATGATAC
The DNA here is from genome assembly GCF_006229205.1 of Suricata suricatta. NCBI lineage: Eukaryota > Metazoa > Chordata > Mammalia > Carnivora > Herpestidae > Suricata > Suricata suricatta. The sequence goes on from NC_043704.1 coordinate 51,164,311, forward strand.
TTCAAATGGACCCCCATCTCAATATTTAGGCCTCAGACCAATTGTTTTCTTTCAGTTCTATTATTGTCATTCTATATGGTTAAATATGAAATAGTGGTTATAAAACAACCCTATTCCATGAGTGAAATGATATTGCTTATGTCAGTTAACATGATTGGTAGAATACACAGAATGCAACAATTGTGGATGAAGAGAATAGTTGTACCTCAAAATCTGTGACTTATTTTTATTAGCAGTGGAGCTATTTTATTGTGCAACCACTGCACAGAGGGATATTTTAGGAGTTACAAAATTTTATTAAGAAAAAAAAGAAAGAAAGAAATCACAGTTAGGTTGTATTTCAACTGCTTGCATAAGGAAGCACAGGGGAGAAAGAACATGACCTATTCTATTTTCTGAAGTTTGTCTAACTGTTCTAGATATGAAGCTCTCAGACAAGGAGGGTGAAAAGGGTGACAAAGTGTAAAGATGAAAGCGGTATGGCAAAAGGAGTAAATAAATGATATTTTTTTAGAAAACCTATAAAGTACTATGAAGGTGCTACATAAGAAAAATCTATGAAGGTGACCTGTGAAGGCATAACATAAACATATAATAGGTGCTGGGCGCCATTTCTGAAGTAAGCTGGGTTTGCAAGGAGGGGGCCTCCCGCTGTCAGATGGTGACCCAAAGTCTACACCCACTCAGTTTTGCTTGAGCACCGACCCCCAAGGCGCCTGGCTGACTGGTATCAGACCTTGTGAAAAACTTTTTATAGGAGTTTCTTCTTTTGTGTTTATAGGAGCAAATATTACATTTCCCAAGCAACCTGTTTTTCTTCTCCTAGAGAAAACAGGCTATTGACCCCTGATCACAAAAGAACTAACTCTTGCTTTTGCTATACTAAAAACATTGCCTTGTATTTGAATGCTAAAGATACCTTCCTTCCCCATGTGATAAGCATCTAGTCACCTACTTCAATCACTATTGATAAAGATTATGCATGAGACTTCTACCAGTCTATGTTCTGGGAAATTTTCACATAGCAAAGAATTTGTCATCAGAAATCATTGTCTAAGGCAATTGCCACTTCTGTTTTGTACCCCATACATTTTTTTCAATAAATAAAGCTGACTCTCCTGTCAGTGCAGAGATGCCTGCTTGGTGATCAGAAAGAAGCTGAGGCCCTCTCATTCCCTTTTGCCAACACCGTCCATCCTT
>NC_043704.1:51165610-51185004 GCF_006229205.1 Suricata suricatta
AGAATTTGTCATCAGAAATCATTGTCTAAGGCAATTGCCACTTCTGTTTTGTACCCCATACATTTTTTTCAATAAATAAAGCTGACTCTCCTGTCAGTGCAGAGATGCCTGCTTGGTGATCAGAAAGAAGCTGAGGCCCTCTCATTCCCTTTTGCCAACACCGTCCATCCTTCAGGGAGCCCTGGACCTGCTGGAGCTGGACTCCAACAAACAATATATACAAATATATACAAAACAAATATATAAAATTATTTATGAGATATTATTTTTTGGTACTACTTTCAAAATCAAGTGTCTATTTTATACTTAGAGCACACCTGGATTGTAACAACCACGTTTTAATTAATTACTAGCTATATGTGGCCAGTGTGTGTTGTACTGGACATGCAGTTTTAGTAAACTCTTTAATATGTGCACCATGAAGCATTCACAAGAATGTTCATAGTGACATTATTATTAATAGTCCATATTGGTCAATGTTGAGTCAGTAAAACAGAACCCGTGGCTGTTATCCAATAGAGGAAATGTAAAATACAAAGCTACTTCATTCATGTTGTAAGTGTTGAAAACCCTCCAAATCAAATAAGTAAGCAAGCAAACAAGCTGTGGGCCAACCCAGAGATAAATAACAGCGGTAATTGGGAACTCATCAAACTAAAAAGCTTCTGGACAGTGAAGGAAACAATCAGCAAAACTAAGAGGTAACTGACAGAATGGGAGAAGATATTTGCAAATGACATATCAGAAAAAGGGTTAGGATCCAAAATCTATAAAGAACTTACCAAACTCAACACCCAAAAAATAAATAATCCAGTAAAGAAATGGGCAAAATACATGAATAGAATAGACAGTTTCCAGAGAAGACATCCAGATGGCCAACAGACACAGGAAAAAAAAAAAAAACGCTCAAATCACTCATCATCAAGGAAATACAAATCAAAACTACAATGAGATACCACCTCACACCCATCAGAATGGCTAAAATCAACAAGTCAGGCAACAACAGATGTTGGCAAGCGTGCACAGAAAGAGAATCTCTTTTTCACTGCTGGTGGGAATGCAAACTGGTGCAATCACTCTGGAAAACAGTATGGAGGTTCCTCAAAATATTAAAAATACAACTACCGAACAACCCAGCAATTGCACTACTAGGTATTTATCCAAGGGATATAGGTATGCTCCATTGAAGGGGCACATGCACCCAAATGTTTATGGCAGCACTATCAGCAATAGCCAAAGTATGGAGAGAGCCCAAATTGTCCATTGTTGGATGAATGGACAAAGAAGATATGGTATATATATAATGGAATATTACTTGGCAATAAAGAAGGACACCTTATCATTTGCAACTATGTGGATGGAACTAGAGGGTATTATGCTAAATGAAATTAGTGAGTCAAAGACAAATATATGACTTCATTCATATGAGGACTTTAAGATATAAAACAGCTGAACGTAAGGGATGGGAAGAAAAAAAATAAAAACAGGGAGGGGGACAAAACATAAGAGACTCTTAAATATGGAGAGCAAACAAAGGTTACTGGGGGCATTGTGGGAGGAGACATGGCCTTAATGGGTAAGAGGCATTAAGGAATCTACTTCTGAAACCATTGTTGCACTATATGTTAACTAACCTGGATATAAATTTAAAAAATAATAAAAATAAATAAGCTAATAAAATGGGTTCAGCAAGTTCTCAGGGTAAAAACAAATAAATAAACAAACAAATAAATAAGTAAATGACAGCAATAACTAGCTGCATCTCTCAGCCTGCCAGAATTAAAGAAGACCATGTCTTCCTAAGATCCAAACTACTTAGTCACTTACAGAGCTTTTAATTATCTTGCCCCTAACTGTTTCTCCATTTCCAATTTAAAAAAAATGCTACTTTCTCCATATGTGCTAACTGTATCAACAATATAGAGTTTCCAGAAGATGCTCTTTTACTCTTTTATTTCACACCTTTGTGCCATTGTGTATGTAGTCTAAGTTGCCTGCTAAATTCTAGATAATGCTCCTTCCAATCAACTTTCTCTAACCACAGGCAGATGCAAACTTCTTCCATAAGAAGATTGCGTCCATCTTCTTAACTCCCACTCATCACACTGCGTTCATCACACGTCTATACAAGGCCAGCACACTTAAGCATTCTCTCAATTATCTTCTTGTATCTTTTTATAATATGAGCTTTGCTTTCTGCACTGTATCATAATGTATTTAAGAATTGGTATTTCAGTACCAGCTACTGGTACATGATAGGTATGAAAATAATATTTAGGAATAAACTGAACAATTGAGATGTTCAAATAAAAAAATTAATACAAACACATTTCTTGAGTGAAAATAACTTGGTTTATAATATGCCTTCCAAAACTGCATTAACTGCAATGATTTGGACTATCTCTAGTGTAAGCCAGGTCACAGCTAGCTAGGACAGAGAACAAGATTAATGAAAATTAAAAGTTTAATCAATATAATCTGCACACTATAATTTAGAAAATATTAATTCTTTATTTGATATATTTATAACTGCATAGCTCACAGTTCATGTACCACAAGTAATGTAATACAGGAGAAAACATAAAGGAATTTTTACACAGCAGAGAAATAATAAAGCAAATTTTGCTTTTTCCTCGTAGCCATGACAACTATCCAAAAAAAGGTAAAAGAAATTTCCTTCTTTTAAGTAGTAAAAGATTGAATTTGTTTTTGAAACTTTTTAGTAATTGATTTCATTATTTTTTGTAGTTTAAAGTTTTTATTTAAATTTGTTAGTTAACATACAGTGTAATATTAGTTTCAGAGGTGAATTTTGATTCCTCGCTTATATACAACACCCAATGCTCATCACACCAAGTACCCCCTTTAATGCTCATAATCCATTTAGCCCGTCTCCCACCCACCTCCCTCCATCCCTTCAGTAACCCTCCGTTTGTTCTCTATAGTTAAGAGTATGTTTTATGGTTTGTCGATTGTGTTTCTCTTTTTTCCCCAATGTTCATTTGTCCTGTTTCTTAAATTTCACATATGAGTAAAATCATATGGTATTTGTCTTTCTCTGAAACGTTTTTTAAAATTTTATGTTTCTTAACATTTCTGTTGGTTCAAAACCTTCTCAGCAGCATTCCAGGTGAAATCTGAAACTGTCCTGGCACATGAATGCAGGGAGAGACCAAAGACAGAGGCAGGTCTGTCCAGGTTGGTAAGTGGCAGTTTTAATAAGGAAAGGGACTTATACATGATGCTTATCTTGGGCGGGAATAAGATGACTGCACCTCTGCACCTGCCCGCCAAATCTGAAAAGTGCATGAAGCGGCCTTAACTGGCTTCAGTCACTGATAATGTGGCGCAGGTCTTCTCAACACCATGCCACTGCCACAGTTCCCTGTCCTTCGACCTGTCTGGAAATGCGAGAAGCAAAGACAGGGAAAGGATAAAGGGGCCTCCGTCTGGGTCCAGCTCATGGTCAGTCAGCAGTCAACTACAAAACAATAATAATAATAATAAGTTCTACTGGAAGCATTTATCATTTTTATTGAATTCAGTGTGGGGGAGAAAATTTTTCAAATAAGTCAGCCAGTTAGTATGACTAATATAAAATTTTGGAATCAAAACTGAAAACTCATTGTGTTTCTCTTCTGGAATTAAATCTAAAAGAGATTCCAAATATCTATAAAATGGCTGAAAGACTGAAAGAACCTGTAGAAAAGTAAATTATATCTATTTTGGTACAATAATGAATTTGGGAATCACTGCTTCTGTATTTAGAAAAATAGAAATATACATTGGAGTGCCTGGGTGGCTTAGTTAAGTGTTCAACTTTGGCTCAGGTCATGACCTCACAGTTTGTGAGTTTGAATCAAAAATTATTTTAAAAAGAGAAATATGCATTAATTCTTATCAGAAGCCATTACAAAATATCAATACGGTTAAAAAGTATATATGCTTTGGCTAGGTTTATCAAGATTTGTCATTTTCTTGGGATTAAAACCAGTAATATTTTTTCTAGCAGATATGTATTCTGAAGCACTGGCCAAGTGCAGACATTTGGAAGCAATGCTTTTATGTTGTTTGTGTGGATGTGCATGCATGTGTGAGTGTGTGTGCACATGTGTGTATGGTGTGCCTGTGTTACAGGGGTCCACATAAATGAGCACAATTCTGAGCATTTCTTAAATTCTGATCTGGGAACTGAGGATGGTAATATGCATTTACATAGCAAAAACAGAGAGTTACAACCATTGTCTCATCACTTTCATGAGTCTGGGTAGTTTGACTTGGTTATTTCTCTTCTAAGCCTTTTTCTATCCTGCATTCTCCATCTTTCCCTTCTTGGTGATGTTGGTGCTAGTTGTTGAGTGGTTGTCTTCTTCCCTGAAGTTACTCAGAGAAAATTATTGCTTACTCACCAGTCTCCAGAGAAAGAGACCCTGTGAGAGGTTTTCCTGGTGCCACAGGACAGGGCTGGGGACATAGTCAGATAGGATACCATAAAAACCTGTGTTTTCCATGGTCTTATTGTGTAAAATGTAGTTTTTCTGCACTTCAAATTTTATTAGTTTGATTTGTGTGGTTGGAATTCCTATAGCCTATATTAATTTTGATCATTTTATTTTTTTAATGCCTCTTTTTGAGAGGAGAAAGAGAGCATGAATGGAGGAGGGGTAGATAGAGAGGGAGACACAGAATCTGAAGCAGGATTCAGGCCCTAAGCTGCCAGCACAGAGCCCCACGTGGGCCCTCACGGAGGGTGAGATCATGACCTGAACCGATATTGGATGCTTAACTGACTGAGCCACCCAGCACTCCAATTTTGATTCTTTTAAGAATTCTTGTGTTTTTTATTTAAATTTTTAAAATGATTTGGTTATTTAAGGATTAATTGTACTTGGTTTTCTATGTGAATTGATTTGAAAAACATGAACTGTATAGATCTTCTTCAAAATTTTGCAAAATAACGTCTTCCCAAATTTAACACTGATGTATGTAAAAATGAATGTATATTGATGGCCAAGTCCATCTCCAACGAAAATTATTCTGATGACTCTAATTTAGCCTATCTCAAACTCCTGAATCATAGGAAAGATAGAGAATATATGTAGTCTGAGATATTCTGTGTGGAATGATTTTTCGAGGAGTGAAATGTAGGAAGTTGAATTTAAAACATTACATATTTGGAAGAGGAAGAAAATATAGAATACAAAGCATCAAATTAATTTTTAATTAATTAAAATTAAATTTTAATAATGGGGTCATATTTCAAATGATTTATGAATCAACTCAGAACTAGATTTTCTAACATTTACTGTGTGTGCTGCCAGTTTAACAAAAATATTTTTGTTAATTTTGATGGATATGATTTTGATGAGACTGCCTCGCCAAAATATGTATTTCTTAAAGCTTATTAAATTGAAATTGCCACTACTCCTCAGAGAAAATTTGCAGGAATGAACTTGGTTAAGATACGAAAACCCTCACTATATCAGGTAAAAAGGCATCTGCTGATGTCCTGCTACGAAGAGCAACATGCACGCAACTCAAGATGACGCTCTATATAGATTTAAAAAGAGAAACAGAGACAGAACAAAATCCTGTAAGATATATTGAAGACATAATTAAAATACAAGTTTGAATAATATTTTATCTTATTATTATAAATCTTTTAAATAAATTTAACCAATATATAATTTATACTTTTGACTTAGCGGATACTAAAAATGCCCCTGTTCCTTCTGATTTCTTCTGTCTGTGCTTTCCATTATAGCTGAGAAACACTCAAGATATCTTGGGAGACTTTATTATTGTTCTTTACTGTGTCAGATTTCCTGTTTATTTACACTTGTGAAGATGGGCCAGTGGCAAAAAAGTGCCACAGGAAATCTTTTTTTTTCCCTAGAAAAGAAAACATGTTCAAAAGGAGAAAAGTCTTCTCTCAAATATCACAGGAATTCTCTTCATTGCAGCTGTAAGAATCTTTTCTTCATTCATCTCCAGCTCAGAAAACTAGCCATACCATTTTTGTAGTAAAGGTTTGGATTTTTTGTTATTTGTTATTTCAAATGCCAGGTTATTCTTTAACTCCCATAAGAAAAAAAATCTATATCATGTTGAGTTGACTACCAAAGGGATTCCAGCAAAGTCCACAGTGATGCACTATTTTTTATTTTTGTAAACAAAACTGTTTCTTTTAGCTTTCAGATCACCAAGAAATCAGCTCCGTGGAAATATTTCCAAAACTAACTGAAACTAATGTAATTCATGTATTCATGTCTATATACGACGTTTATACCAGGTTAAAATTTGTGAAACTGTATGAAATTTAAAAGTATAATCTTTTGCAATCTTCACATTGTGCTCTGACTCTTGCATTGTAAGTGAAATAATTATAGCATTGATAGGTAATCAGCACATATAGTGACTCACTATATGTTGGATGCTGTATATTAACTCATTTATTCTCAAAAGACAAGATACTTAAAGTATAATATTTCAAGTATAGTCCTATGAATACCTTTCTAGCATTGCTTTTATGTTCAACATTTCTACAAAGTACATATATTACTTTGACTTTTACATTCAGAGAAAAGAGGAAAAGACTGCAGTAATTATTGAATGCCTCCTAATAAGAATTTAGCTATCTTCTAGTTACATTTTAGTATATTTAGATAATAATCCAATTACAGTGTCCAAAATTCTACAAGAGTTTAGAAAATTTAAAAACAGAGGAAGCCAGTAATCTAGGAAAATAGTTTAAAGATTAAGGTCGGAGTCTTAGCAAATATAATAAAAAAGAAAGACTTTGACATTTCTTTAGGTTAAAGAGCAAATAATCTTAGCTCAATATTATTTTTATTAATATTCATTCTTATCTTGAAAAGAAATTGTTTTGATATGAATTTCAAATACCAGTTTTTGCTCTCTAAAAACATTTACAAAATCACTATTAATTTATTACTTATCTAAAGCACACAATTAAGTGAACATAATTAACGACAAAATCCACCTAAATGCTCTATTCAATTGTGTGCTACTGAAAACAATATGATCTATCAGGTAACCCAGGACAGACAGATTTATTGGCAATGTGGGAAGAAGACTAAAAACAATAGCTGAGTGAATATAAAAATATCAGATAAATTCTAGGATTATATATTATATCATATAAACCTTCTGGACTATGTCTCCAAGCAAAATATATCTTTGCTGTCAGCTTTGTTGGTACTAAGCTGTAGAATTTGGAAAGTTATTCCAAAATTTAAAATTGAAGGGACAATTAAATAATTGAAAGGAAACATGCTGCCTAAAAGAAATAGGCTAATTTTAAAAGCACACTTCACCATTATTATATTTAAATGAGGTTCTCGATCACTTGATCTGACCCTGGGTGGTGCATAGCAATTGCAGTTGCACAATATATTTGAATGAGGATTATTATAATTTACTAAGAGGTGCTGCAGGGGATTAGGAAACTTGGAAGGCCAGTGCCGCACTTCCAAAACAGACAGCACTGCCAGATAATTAACCTTGCTGTTTGTTTAGCATCCACCGAATGCTTCATTACTGATTCAGTCAATTATCTCCTGGTAATGACCGCTACAGAAGGTAGAATTGCTTAATTAAAATTATTTAGACCAAGGAGGAACTTTGATTGGGCCATGCATATTAGAAACGCTTGATTAATCTTGATGAGATACACAACTCATTGAAAGCTTTAACTTTATTGTATCAAAATGCCAAACTCATTCTTTTTCCAATCAAAAATAAAGTATTTTTTCCTTTGCCAATTTACATTTAAAAAATAAGTCAGCGGCAAGGGGGTGGGTGAAAATTGGCCTTTTCAGTGCCATTTTTTTACTAGGGTGAGGCTTGAAAAATGAAAGTAGAATCCTATTTATTTCATAAGATGCAACTGATAAAAAAAAAAGAACTCTTTATTGCTTGAAGAAATGGTATATACAAAGGCAGACAAGAGGCACTGTGGGCACACACCAGTTAAAAGATGCAAATGCATTTCATCTTCGCCTTTCTTCATGTGTGACACAAGTGAGTTCCTTGGTTCTTCCTCTATGTTAGCATGGCCGCCTGATTTGAGAATTGGGCAGTTGTGCTTTGGGCATGAGGTAGAATACACTGGGTTTAGGATAAATCTCTTTCATTTCAGCAGCAGAAGTTCTAGAGGGTTTGTTCATATTGCCTGGTCGTGTTCCCTTGAGAAAAGAGCCCCTCTTTTCCTGTTTTAAATGAAGACAGGGTTCATTGTTCTGCCTCACTTCTAACTGTAGTGAGATCAAAGAACAATATTTCATCTTCTTGGCTTCTCAGGATAAAAATTCCCAAGTGAACTCTATACAGTGTAGTCATGTAAAACTACATTTTTAATTTTTTGTTTGTTTTTGTGGGTAGAGGGATTTTTTTTTGTTTGTTTTATGGTGCCTTATTTCAAAGCTCTTTAAAATTCAGGAAGATACTGATAATTGCTACAGAAACTTTCCAATAAATATGTTTATTGTTCAATGAAGTAAAAGTTATACTTGATTATATATATTAAACCACAAATATATTAAGTTCTTATAGGATAACTTGAACCTATTAAATTTAGGAAATAACTACTTGAAGTTAATAAAAAAGCATCCCAAAAATTTTTAGATGTGATATAGATTTCTCCGAAACACTTCCCTCCTGTGAGGCCCAATCGTTAAATGGCACATTTGAAATGTGGAAATATTGACAACATAAGAAAAGTATATTACCTGAAAGTCAAATAAAAACAGGTAGTGAAATAACTGTTCAACATAGAATCTTCACTGTGATTATCATAGATGCTATATCTGTTATTCTTATTTGGAAATACGCACACATGAGATTCAAGAAGAATGTTGTGGAAGAAAACACCATAGAGATGAGCCATAATTCAGCATTAAGAACTTAGTGGTAAAATATGTTTCACAAATGACCAGATAATTGCCAACATAATTTCTAAGAAATGAATGCTAAAAACAAAAAAATAAAAGGTCACCAATTATTTATGTAGTATTCAGTGTGGTACCCGAGGCCTCCACAGTCTGGTCTAACTCATCTCTGCAGACCTATTCCACTCCTCAGGCTTATGGTGCTGGACCCAAAGGGCCTCATCCTCAAATCAGGGGGCTGCTACCCCTTAACCATGTGTTCTAAAGAAGTCACTTAATCTGTCTGGGATTTTTTTTTTCATCTCTGTACTGTGCATCTAACAAATTCATAAGAAATGACTTAAATGGCATACTTGAAAATACCCGATCATATTAATTCCATGAACAGTGTATCTAATCAAGGCTTAATCAGGAAAATAGAAATGATATCACATGATTACAATAAAGAAAATGCAGGGGCCTACAATGATAGAGGAATGTAGATACCATAAAAGATAGAGTAGAAACTGAGAGATTCTCAACAGCCTGGAGTCAATGCCACTGTCAGGCTGGAGACACAAAAGGAAGAATAAGTGTTAGTGGCTCACAAGGCTGAGGTGCCCTAGGAAAAGCTGGAACCCATGTAGGACGGCCCACCTAGAAACTCAGAAGAGATGTGACCACTGCTAGAGATGCCAGTTGAGTCCAAGAGAGTCCTGGAGAAATACTTGTTTCTCCCTCTCTCACATTTCATTCTCCAGCCAGTGTCATGTGTTTCCAAAACCAGCAGGTAGCCAGCTGACATAGTGGGTTTAGTAATGGGTCTATAAGGGGTTAGTGTTATTATCTAGATAACAAACTGGTATAGTTCCTTCCGTAGGTGATATGTAGATGCTGCATGGTAAGCATATATATGCATACATTTATTATTGATAATGACTTGGATAATCTCTTTTCCATTGATGTGAGAAAGTTTACTAACACTCAGTATGCTTCACAGTCAGGATTTGTAGTGATTGTATAATATTCCATTATACACTTACATTGAAAATTATATATGCACTTCTATACTGTTAGACCTTTAGGGTTCTTCTAATTAACAAGTAATATAAACAACACTGTGAACAAATAACGATTCATATTTTTTAAAAAGCATTTAAATATTTCTTTTCAGGTAAGTAATATTAAGAAACAAGAGTACTCATTCTTGGTGAGGCTGAAGAAAATCACAGTCTTGTATGTATTGAGTGAATGATAACTGGTACTATTTTTGGTAAAGAATTTTATAATTTATTTCAAAAATCCTAAACTAATCTAAGACTTTGACATAACAAATTACATCCAACCATTTATCTTTGGAAAATTATGATATAATGGTTCAAATTACAATATATTTTATCATAGTAAGATTTATAATGTGGAAAGACAAATATGTGACATTGTTAGAAGTATCAATTAAATTGGAGTGTCCCAAATTTATATTTATTGAACTGTAAAGGCAAATAAAGAAGGTATAGAATGAAAAAATGTATGTAAATGTGTAGTTACGTGTTCGTGTATTCATGTGTATTTTTGTGGTCCTGTAAATGCACCTGAATCAGGTAATAATCTCTTGTCCTCTCTTGTCTTCCATTAAACAGAATTATTTATTTATAACTTGCACATCTCTGGGTCCTTGGAAAATTTTAAACATTTCTCCTAGCTGATGTATAATATCATATAATTAAAACTATCTGATGAAAAGGGAGGAATCATACTATATTTTAAGAGCTAACATGTCAAGTAAGTCCCAAGTCACCAAAAGCATATGTAAGCATAAATGATGAATAAAGGAAAGGAATAATAAAAAGACTGCAGAATTTTATCCATAGATTTGAGGAAGAGATTTTGATTCCTCCTCTGACGACGCACCCCTTATCTTCCCACATTTAAAAATTTTGAAAGTGGCTAAAATTGTGAAAAAATGAAAATGTAAGAAAGCTTTCTGAAATCTGTGTACGTCTTCAAGAAAAATACAGACATATGATACAGGCTTAAGATATTTCCCTGCTGGCCTCCCATGTGGTTACTTGGCTTCAGGGGGATGGTAAGGTATTCAGAGTGTATGCCCTACACTATAGTATTTTTTCTTCATTGAGTTATCAACTCTGGTCCTACAGGGAACAAAGTGCAAGTCAAGCAGGATGTACTGCAAAATGTTGACAGTGGTTATCCACAGGGAGTAGGCTTAAAAATAACTTTACTTTCTTCTGCATGGCTCTGTACATTTGGTGATTTTAATTTTTCTTGTTTACAAAAGCAAGATTGATAATCAAAGAAAATTATTAAATCTATTTTATTATGAAAAAATAGTAGGTATGGATTTCCTTGTTTTCTCCACTTTTTAAAATAAATTTGAGTTTTTTAGTATAATTGACACACAATGTTACATTAGTTTCAGGTGTATAACATAGTGATCTTTCTATACATTAAGCTATGCTCACCACAAGTGTAGTTATAATCTGTTACCATACAACACTATTATAATATCATTGAATATATTCCCTATGCTTTGCCTTTTATTCCCATGACTTAGTCATTCTATTACTGGAAACCTGTATCTCCCAATCCCCTTTACCCATTTCACCATCTTTCCATCTCCCTTCTCTCTGGAAACTGTAAGATTGTTTTCTGTATTTATAGGTATCATTCTTTTTTAAAAATTTTTGCCTATTCATTTTTTAGATTCCACATTAGAGTGATGTTATATGGTATTTGTCTTACTCTGTCTGACTTATTTCATTTAGCATAATGCCCTCTAGATACATCCATGTTGACATAAATGACAAGATCTCATCTGTTTTTATGGCTGTATATGTGCATATACACACTATGTATCCACCTTTATCTATTCATCTATTGATGGACACTGAGGTTGCTTCCTTATCTTGGCTATTATATATAATATTACAATAAACATAGGAGTGCATAAATCTTTTTGAATTAGTGTTTTTGTTTTCTTCAGGTAAATAGTAGTGGAATTATTGAATCATATGGTATTTCTAATTTTAACTTTTTATGGAATCTCCAAATTGTTTTCTTTTTTTAATGTTTATTCACTTACTTTTAAAGAGAGGAAGAGAGAGAAAGAGAGAGAGAGAAAGAGAGAGCAAGCATGTGCATATTCGTGAGTGGGGGAGTGACAGACAAAGAGAGAGAGAAAGAATTCCATGTAGGCTCATACAATTGGTATGGAGCTTGACTCAGGGCTCGATCCCATGACTATGAGATCATGACCTGAACCTAAATCAAGAGATGGATGCTTAACCAACTGAGCCACCCAAGAGTCCCTCCAAACTGTTTTCCATAGAGACCATACCAATCTACATCTTCCCCAACAGTGCAAGAAATTTCCTTTGTCTTCACCAACACTTGCTATTTCTTGTCTTTTTTATTTTACCCATTCTGAGATGTTGTTTCCCCCATTTTAAAATCCTGTCTGCCATTTATTTCCACATTCTATTCTCATTTTATTTGTTGTTTACTTTCCTCAGAATACCTTAGATTTTCTCAGTCTTCAATAGGGTCAACCTAGCAGCTTTTCAAATCATTTCCTGAACACTTTAGCTCTTAGTGATATTTAGTTTGTTTGTTAAGACCAAACACACTTATCATGTACTACATAGTATATTATTTTCTGTAAATGTATACACTCTCATCCATACATATTCCCTAGTATTGTGTAAGAAAATCAAATGTGGGGGCGCCTGGGTGGCTCAGTCAGTTAAGCCTCCGACTTCGGCTCAGGTCAGATCTCACGTTCGTGGGTTTGAGCCCTGCATCAGGCTCTATGCTGACAGCTAGCTCAGAGCCTGGAGCCTGCTTCCGGTTCTGTGTCTCCTTCTCTCTCTGCTCCTCCCCCCCTCATGCTCTGTCTCTCTCTGTATCAAAAATAAAACATTAAAAAAAAAGAAAGTCAAATGTGTATGGGGGAATCCGCTGTCAAGTGCCAACATGATGTCTTAGTGTAAAACATTCATTGCTCAAAGGATAAAAGTCCAAATGCTGCATGCGAAGTGATTTATGTATGTGTAGTACAGAAAAGTATAGGCTGTGGGAGAATTCAATCTAAAAAATAGGACATATGCTTTTATTATTTATATCTTCTCCACTGTCTAATAAATTAAATGACCTACAAAATAATAATTTACTCTTGATTATCAGTATTAATGGCAAGAAGAAATCACTGCAAGATAGCTATGAATTGCAGATGTGTGTTATGTTTTCTCTATGATTCACATAATTGCATTAGTAATTTTATTAAAAGTAAAGCTTTCACAGAAGATATAACATTCATGACACTACATAAGCTCTCATCATTTAGGGACTAATTTGCAAAACAGTGTCCATCTTCATTTTTTTTGTTTTTTGTTTTTGTTTTCTCCAAAATACAATGAACTTAAAATAGAAATTGAAGAGAGAAAGTACAATAGCTTCAAGTACACATCAAATCTACAACATATATATATATATACATATATATATATATATATATGTAATGAACACAATACAAGGCACTTCAGATCTTATTTCCTTTAGAAAGAGAGTGTAATCAGAATATAATCACAAAATAAATTAAAAATAAACGTCCATAAGAGAAAAGAATGTATTTCAATCAGTCTGTAATTATGTTTTCAACATTGTAAATTAATTCCCCAAATGAATATTTTTCAATGTGCCCAATGTATTATCCTTTCTCTAAAGTTCAGTGTTTCTAACTTGACTAAACACATTATTAGAAATAAAATGGGGCACCTGGGTGGCTGAGTTGGTTGAGTATCTGACTTCAGCTCAGGTCATGATCTCATGGTCCCTGAGTTCAAGACCCACATTGGGCTCTGAGTTGACAGCTCAGAGCCTGGAACCTGATTCTGTCTTTCTCTGCCCTTCCCCCACTCAAGCTCTGGCACGTGCGCGCGCGCTCTCTCTCTCTCTCTCTCTCTCTCTCTCTGTGTCATTCTCTCTCACTCCTGCTCTCTCTCAAAAATGAATAAATGGTAAAAAAGTAAAATAAAAGAAATAAATTAAGAAGAGTTCATTAAGGCACTCTGAGATTCTATTATCTCAATTTTCTTGCTGATTTTAAACTAGAGTATATAAGGTTTTTTTTTTTTTATGATAACAGAAACAAATGGAGCCACCTGTAGTTTTAGATGGACAAACAGTAAGGACATTAGTATTGAAAAATGAATAAGGATGATAAATAAGGTGAATGCCTATTAAGTAAGTAATTTAAGATACTCATTTTTCTATTAGAAGACAGGTTAGTATAATGGTAAATTTGGTCTGAAGTCAGTATCTTAGCGTTAATTTGTAGATTTACCACATACTGTGTTATGAATAGGCTATTTCCTTCCCTTAGTTCAGTTTTCTCATCTGAAAAACCATGAGAAAAAAAAAACTCTTCATAGAGTCATTAACAAAATATTTCAGGTAACTTTTAAAACCTTTTATTTTTAGCCCTATATCTGCCACACACTAAGCATCACAAATAACTACTTTTAGTATGTAAAGTAATCACTAAATTAGTTCTTTATGTTACATATCTCTTCTGTTTTGGTAGCTACTCTGTGAGTAGATATCATATAAACAATCATCCTGGATTCCAAGGTTGTGTGGGCCTATAAAAAAACATTTCTTTTTTTTAAGCTTATTTATTTATCTATTATTTTTTAATTTTTTTGAGAGAGAATATGTGGGAGGGGAAGGAAGAAAAGGGGAGAGAATCCAAATCAGGTTCTATGCTGACAGCATTGAGACTGATGTATGTAGGGCTCCATCTCATGAACTGTGAGATTATGACCTTACCAAAAATCAAGAGTCAGATGCTCAACTGACTAAGCCACCCAGTGGCCCAGTGAAATATTTCAATAATGATTTAGACAATGTGAATAATTCAGTGATTCTAAAACTTGGAGGAAAGGCATAAGGTGTCCAGGTTCTGAAAACAATAATAGAATGAATGCTATATAGGGAAGTGCATCAATACAGTAAGTAAATTTAATGTGCTTTATTGGAAGCAAGGAAAGATGATAAAATGGTAGAATCCAGTTTAGGGTCAGAAATTAATTTCACTTTCAGATGTAAAGATTGACTACTAATTTTGTGAGATAATTTAGCAAGGTTCTAGGAGGAATGACAGTGTTATAGTTTGTGAAATTATAATTTATTAATTAGATGAAGAAGGAAGTCTATGTAAGTCTCTGGCTATGTGTATTATGTTTGAAAAAGCATTAGAAAAATACTAGAATATGTGACCTCAAAGTCCTGTTCTAATAGGAACTTCAAAAATTCACCTCTATGGACCTCAGATTCTTCTAATTAAAAGATTTGAACATAAAGCAATGAATTTGATAATATTATTAGAACCTAAAACAGTAGTTCTCAAAGTGTTAGCTGAGAACAAATCATATATGCATGTGAGGTGGGATTTTCATCTCACAGAAAATAACAGTTTATTACAAAACAGATTATTATTTACATACAGAGGCAAATAAGAGAATCCAGCTGCCTCCCATGAAGCTGAACATTATGGAGACTTGCAAAAGTCTGAAAGAATGCCACAATTCTCACAATTAAAACATTTTTTTATTTTGAAAGTTATTGTTCTTTTCATAAAATTATATGATTATATAGTGGGTTTATTTTTATTTTTATATTTAAATTATTGAAAAAATTTAAACCTTTTCTCATTAAAAATTTAATATAGATATTGATATATCATCAACATAAAATAATCAGGGACCTCCAATAATTTTTGTCTGTAAAGAAATGTTGAGTTATATTTGTCCTTTTACTGAAAGCTACTTCTTTACCTTTCTACTCATTTTTTTTCTACTTCATCTTTCTTCCAGTGATAATTTATATTCTGAATCTCTACTGCCTTGCAACAAACTCAACTTGATGTTTTCAAATGCAGCGGTATTTCTGAAAAGGTAAAATCACTGAGTATTTTCTTAACTACCAACTATTATTGAATTACATTTGGTACTTTACCCTAAGGGAAATTTTCATTTCCTCTACAGATACTGGAAATATAAGGTTATCATGAAAAAATGTATAATTTGTTTATAACATAGCTTATTATATAAAGGAGAAGGTCTTGCATATGAATTTATGGTTATAAGGACATTGTTACACTGACTTTTTCAGATTCTAGTATCAAAATATACCACAGGAATCCAAAAGGAGCAAACTTACCAATTATTTTTCGATGGTCTTTAGAGTCTAGTTTTTCTTTCTTTCTTTCTTTCTTTCTTCCTATCTATCTATCTATCTATCTTTTATCTATCCATCCATCCATCCATCCATCCATCCACTTACCTATTTTAAAAGTCTTGGGAATATGGGTTAACATGAAAGAATAGGATCTAAGATTAGGCCTGGAAGGACTTAAGTGTAGGATAATTTCTACTTGATTCTCAGAAGGAGACTGAATTTGATAGTGGCAAGACTTGGCTTGATGAGGTTTTTATTTCCACTGCTGACAATGTATCCAATTGATCTGTTTTATATCACTCTTTTCTTATTTCTTATTATCAAAT
This sequence comes from Suricata suricatta, assembly GCF_006229205.1. NCBI lineage: Eukaryota > Metazoa > Chordata > Mammalia > Carnivora > Herpestidae > Suricata > Suricata suricatta. The sequence continues at coordinate 51,182,082 of NC_043704.1, forward strand.
AGATCCAATGGAAAACAGCATTAGAAAAACAATTGGCTTTTATTTCTTTAACCTATAAATTTCAGGATCCAGGTAGAAAACTAATAAATTCTTTTTTTATAATCTTTCATCCTAAAATCTAAATGTTATTAAGAACTCTGAAGGGTCTGAGATTTTACCCTGCTTGCAAGATAATATGCTAGCCAACCAGTTTAATGGATGATGACCCAAGAATGGGGCTCTTTTGTTCAGAAACAGAGAACTTAATCACTTATGGTACAGTAAACATCATGAACATGTTCACACCTGATCCTGTCCTTTTATTGAATGCCACTTTATTCTCTTTGCATTCACTTTTTCCCATTTGGTTTTCCCCACAATGGGAAGTGTCACAGACTCAAATGATGCAATCTAGTGGTTTCTACACACACAATAGATTTGTATCACAGCTGAAGAAAACAGGGTTTAGGGCATCACCAATATTATAAGGATGCTACTAACAAACCTGCCCAACGTTTGACCCCAAAGGAAAAATCATCTTTATTCTCCTAGATAACAAAATTTCTCTTTGCTTCCTCTACCTGAAGAGACATGGTCCCTGCCTTCCAAGGTAGTTTGACATTCAAATACCCTTGACTATATACTGCAGAACAAAGACCATCAATACTTCTGCTCTGTAGGAGAATATCATGAAGAAAAGGAGAAATAGGAGAAAACCATTTCTTCCAAGACTCCAGTTGGCCAGAGATCCTGCTGCTCCCATGGAGAATATTTCTGGAATTTTTCTCCATCTCTCTTCTACATCATTCCAATATTCATATAAATGCTGCCCAGTGGGGGCCTAGACAAGCAGATGAATCTTAACACTTAACCAGGCAGTCCCCCCCAAAACAAGAACCATACTCAGTTATTCAAAATGAATCTGCAATCCTAACTTCCATCTAACCAAGAGACCACATTGGAAGAACAATCAACCTGTGTTCTCCAACTGATATAAAGTACTACCTGGAAGACTCCAACAATTATAAACAACATTTTGTTTCTAGAGTCACTATGTGTGTCATTGGGATTGCCTTTCTATGTGGCAGGAATTATTCTGCCTCCTTTTCAAAAACATAAATATTTGCACCTACAGAGAGGTTATAAGAAAATCTCAAGCGGTGACGAAATATCACTTCAGACCTGAAAGTCATTAAGATCAGCCTTAATTAACTAGCCTGGGTTTTTATGGATGATAAATTTGTTCCACAGTTTCTTCTTTCAGGCAAAGGTGGAGTCTGTGCATTTTCTAATGCACTCTGCTGCTTCTAGATTAATGCCTTCGGCTAAATGGAAAGTTCAATACAAAACATAAGGAGGAACCATGTGGTTTTTTTAAGGTAGACTTTAATGGTTTGGAGACTGATGATTTTAAAGTAGAATCTGATGGTTTTCTCAGCTGGAATGTTGGAGTGATATGGCTGAGGTAAAAAATGCAGCTTAGTTTCAGCCTGTTTCATAGTTCTGTTGAAAATAGCCAAAATTAAATGCTGCATGAAAAAATTAACAAATTTTGTCCCAGCCCATCAGTCAGACTTATCGATGTGGGTGGTGAACTGGTGTATTCACAGGAAAACTTACTGGAAGACAAGACGATGTATAAATGAGTGATAGATATTGTTGTGTGACAATTTTCCTTAGGTCCTTTATGTTTCCACACTTTTATGAGCAGATACACTGACAGCTTTTGTTCTGAAATAATTGTTCAAGAACTCTTACATAGAAAAGAACATAGTTGTCTCCATGGCAAAGGGTTTGCTGTTCAAGATAATAAGGATAATATCTCCCTTCTAGCAAAAGGTTTGTTAGCAGACTCATATTTAAAGTCTTAACTTATTAAGACTTAATTTAAGACTTTAAATTATTAATTGAAGTCTGGTTTTCCTCCACTATAACACAAACTTATTATGTATTTAGTGTCTACCTGGGTCACTACACAACCATTTTCAGTGATTATGAACATCACAATGTTTGTTGTTCCATGAGTTACAAAGTCCTCTGTCTTTGACCCGAAAATCTCATGACTTTTTCCAGCATCCAAAAACTGGCAGACTGACTTGTTAGCTTTTTTGTTTGTTTGTTTTTGTTTTTGGCATGATAAAATCTCACATGCATCAAATTATAGACAAACACTTGTCAATATTGATTTATTAATGACACAGTATTAATTAATTGATACAGTATTGCCATCAGGAAACCATGAATGTGTTAACTCTTTAGTAAATTAAATATAGTAGGTAAGTAAAAATTATATACTATTGATCTCCTATAGTCCCTACATAAAATATAAACTATTGAATAAGTAAACACTTAACTTTTTTTCTCTTGAGACCTAACAGAAGAGAATGCATGTTGTTATTGTTGTTTTTGTTTTTGTTGTTATTATCAAGTGTTGTGGATAGGATTGACCAATTTGTTTTACTGTAAGTCTATAATATGTGGAGGCTTTATATTCCTTTGAGATATCAAACCTTTTAAGACACAGGAATTTTCTTAATGTGTTCAATCAAATATGTACCACGTCATAGGAGATAATTATCCCAGTTGCCTCCTTTATTAAGATAAGTTCTATTCAACCTTGAGGATTTTACAGAAATACCAGTTTTACTACATCCTGCCTATCTACGTTAGTAAAGATATTTTTAATACCTATTTGTTGAAAATCTGATAAATGACTAACTCCAAGTCCTGATTTTTCAAATTTATATACTGTGCTAACATGGTTGTTCTTCACTGGAAAATAATCAAGAAGTGTCTGAATTATTGTCATTTGTATTTTTTTTGTTTCAGTTCCCCTTGGCAACTTAAATAATCACAGCAGAGTTCTGAAAAACAGTGTGATTCCTTACATCTCTTTCTTTTCTGAAGAAAACTTGTTTCCTATCCATGAAGTCTTACTGACATA
>NC_043704.1:51185104-51213469 GCF_006229205.1 Suricata suricatta
AATCAGCTAGTTTGAAGTCCTGGTCCAAGGAGAATAAGAGACACATGGGATACTTGTAGCTTAGAACTGACGTTAAACTTTATTTAACTTCATCTATGTTGCTGGCAACAGTTAAAGAAAAACTCCCAATCTTTGTGTTCCAGAAAATGACTTGCTGCAAAGAACCACTCTTTTCAACATGGTTTAGATAAGATTTCTGGACACTCTTCCTTGTTTACTTATGACAAGGCCAGGCACAGACCCTCCATTCCTTTCATTATAAATGATTAAATGAATGTTTGTACGCACTGACCAATCCTAACAAAATGCCAGTGAACAAACTTTATTTAACTAACCGTTTGACTTTTCTCCAGTTCCTTAAATTTGTATCCACTCAGCCTGAAATTCAACCTTTCCTTTATGACACTTCTTGAATATAAGCTCACTACTGAAAGAGATGTTCTCTGATAAACTGTCTAGACATGCCATCCACTCCCCTGTGCCTTGTGCTTTTTAACACTGTTTAATCATCCCTGTAAAATAAGAGCCCTTTTCTGCCAGAGACACTTTCTCTTTGTGACATTTGCAGATATTATACTTGGGGTGTTGTCCCTGTTGCAATAGCATCTTTATCCCTATTGCAATAATTTTTTTGAATAACGTATCTCCTTACCTAAGTCTAGATTTGTTTCTATTTAACAGCTTTCTGGAGCTGTGATTCAGATGCCATACTATCCACCCCTCAGACCCTGATGTCTTCACCAAAGTGGTAGTTCCACTTTCTTGGCCTCTGTGCCCTGGCCCAGCTGGAGAAATCCAGATCTATGGTCATGAGTTGTAACTCCTAATCCAGTGCTCCAGACATTGTCTGTTGTAGAACAATCAGGAGTTATTTGGACTTATATTCACCTTTGAGGAAGATAATTTTTTTGACCTTATGTAAACCCTCTTCTTTATAAGCTCTTTAAATAACATGGATTATCGAGGCAGTCACACTGATTCCTCAAATTCAGGGTTTAGACAGGAGTACCTCCTCATCTTCCCGATCTGGGGATTGGGATTGTGTGAGGAAATTAATTAAACAGAGCTCTGTCCTGGCTTGATTAAGGTCCTATTTCTGATTGAATGATCTAATCCCATGGGTAACTCTCATTCTTTTCACTGATTTTGGTGACTACATGCTTTACTATTATGGCACCCATTCTGTTAAGTATCTTCAAGCATGCCAAAATTTTATCAAAGATAATTCAGAATTAACTTGGATATCATGGGAAACTTGGACACTTCCCAAACTGTTTCTCCTTTTCCTTTCTCCTCTCTCCTACATTTCACCTCTGTTCAGCTTCTTTAAATCCTTTGGTATATTCTCTTGTAACATCTCTCTTCCTCTGCCCCTCTGTCCACCTCTGTGAGACTTTTCCCTTTGCACAACAGACCCTGGAATAGAGTTACTTCCAGGTCAGGCTCCTTTGTCCCCACCGAGGGCTATCAAAAGGGGCTCAGGAGCCTCAAGAGCAACCACTTAAAGCTAAAAGGGTAATTGGGAACAAGTGAGATATTTTATCCTTCAGTATGAGTTTTGGAGATGCCCAAGTGGTCATTTGGTCTCTCTTTAGTCCTGCACGCACAATTCAGTCCAGAGCCTCCATAAGGTTACATATTAGGACACAGGAAATTTTGAAGGTCTCCTTCACTAGTATTGGTGGGAATGCTACTAAGTAGGTAAACTCAAGTTGTCCCATCTTCCAGAAATACAACTCTGGTAAAAATGTTACGGTGAAATAAGGACAAAAGAGGTTTTTCATAGGAAGCAGCGAATTATATAAATAAAGCTATACACTCTCCATTTCTGCCTATTTTTCTGTTATATGTGTATGTATGTAAGTTATGTAACTATAAATGTTATGAACGTATGAGTTTTATCAACCTCTACTTGGTATTACCAAATTATATACTAAGATTATTTAAATTTTTTTAAGTGTTTACATGTCTTTGAGAGACAGAGAGAGAGAGAGGGAGAGATACAAAGAGAGGGTAAGACACAGAATTTGAAGCAGGCTCTAAGCTCTAAGCTGTAAGCACAGAGCACCATGTGGTGCTCAAACTCACACACCGTGAGATCATGAACTGAGCTAAAGTCAGTGCTTAACTGACTGAGCCTCCCAGGTGCCCCTATACTAAGATTACTTTAAAGAGTTCTATTCTAGAAGGTTTATTCATAATCACACACTTTTATAAATTCAATATTCCTAAAATTTCTAGAAATTAAATACACTTAAACTTCAATATCTTATAGAAACTAATGCAAGTATTTTACGAATTCAATTTCATATAATTTATGTAAATCTTAGGCAGCCTCATTTAATATTGTTGGTTTAATAAAAACAGCTTTGTCTACTGAGTTATCAGTGTTAAATAAAAACAAACACATATTTTTATTCTATGCCTTACATTTCCACAGATCTAAAACACGAAAAATGTTATGTACCTCCTTTATTTATATGACAAGTTGGTTTTCACCCATCAGCTTTTGGCTAAATTCACCATTCAGTGAGTACTTGCCTAGTACCCTAACTAACTTAGATAGTAAGACATTCTTAATTTATGACATTGTTTTACATTATGGTAGTTATATGAAATTAAATTTGTAAAAATTCATTTTTAATATTTTTACTCTTTCTCAAACACCAAATGAAAACTCTCTGAAAGAGAGACTCTGTCAAATTTGTTTTCCCAAGGCCAATCATAATAGCTGACCATTTACTACTTAAATGTGCAATAATACAGACTGTAAATGATAATATAATTTCTATTTGAATAGACATATTTTTATTATAAAATGATAATTTAGTAAAAAATTATGGTCTTTGTCAGTAAAACACATGAAGCTTGGCTACTCAAATCAAATATCACAGCCAAGAAACCAGCTGGAGACAATTTAACAGTGATGTATAAAGTATACTTGGGAGATAAATATTTGTTTGATCCTTCTCTGTACAAACTTTGACCAGCAAAGTGACAATAAATAACACAAGAATAATTCAATCAAAGCATTCAAATCAGAGGGGCATGTAGATGTAGGCATAATCTCGTCCCTGCCTCTTCCTTTTAATGATAATTTTTGAAATCCATAAATCTTCTATCATTTCCACAATAAGCATTTGGAGAATCAATTATTGAAAATGAATCCAATTTCCTATTATGAATCTTCAAGTAATAGATTAAATTTGGTCTTCTCCACCCATTAGTAATTGAAACTTCAATGATAACTTGTCTCAATCTGATGAGTTTCTGACAGAATTGTCAGTCTTATTCTAAGAGTTGTATGCTTCTCCCCTCTGATATTAACAGAATACTCTTTCAACTATTGACCTGAGATTGAAGAGAAATACTCTGACTTTGATTACAGACTATGCATTTATTGGCAAATACGCATAATATTTTAAATTAATTTTTATTGTTGACAAGAAAGATTAAAATATATGATAATAGGTATACTTTAGCACTATACATCATTATGATTTTATATAGTATTTTATAACTGTCCTAACTTGAGTACCATTGCTAAATCTGTGACAGGAAGAGTAATAACTGATCATAGCTATCTCAGAAGAAAATCGAAAGCATCAGTTAAAAAATGAATTTATGACTTTAGGATACCTAGAAAACCAATCCCCAAAATGTACTGGTTTATTTATTACTAGCAATCTATCAGTTAAATTAACTATAGATGCTAGGCTTATAGAATATATAAAAAATAAAATTACTTTTAGTTGTAAAACAATTCTCTAATTTTCATCAAGAATTTAAATAATAGACTTCCAGAAAAAATGGCAGAGTAGAAGGATCCTTGACTCACCTCATCCTATGGATACAATTACATATCACCCACATCAGTATGAATAATAAAGAAATTATATGAAGACTGGCAGAACAGATTCTCCACAGCTACCTGTAGAGAAGAGGCTATATCAGAGGGTAGAAAGGGCAGACACATAGTGGGGAGCCAAACAAATCCCTAGACCTTCTGTAGGAGAGAGCAATGTGGCCGGCTCAGAAAGGAGAGAGAGAGCAGACCCCATGTTAGACAACCTTGGCACAAGGAACTCCCGCTAGAAAGATAAATATCCATAACATTTGGCTTTGAAAACCAAAAGGGACTGGCCTGAGGAATTATTACAATCAGTGGGGCTTCACCCTTGGAACTTTAAAAATCAGCAGGCTTGCCTGTGGATGAGCTGGAAGGTGATAGGAAACTGAGTTCCCACCTTTAAGGAACAGTCCATAGAACAGCCCCACTGAGATACAGCAAAGAAAAAGTGGTTTGAAAAATGACTGGTGTATATGAGAAGGAGAGTCATTTACTTATATCAGAGCTTGTGCTGAAGGGGCAGGGATCTGTGGGAGACTTCTCCAAAAACGAAGGAGTTGACAGGTGCCATTTCCATCTGACCCTGACTAGGTAGAAGGACCCTTGGGGGAACCAGTGCAATGTGAGCACTCTCCCTCTAGCCTGCTAACAGCACATCCTGCCCCCCACAGCCTTCTACCAGTCCACCCCATTCAAGAAGGCTGACTCAGAAGGCGTTTTTACAAGTAGCAGCAGGGTCCTTCTTACAGTGAACCAGTATAAACCTTGCTGGCACAGTGCACCTTGCCCCCATGTTCTACTACAGACCTGCCCTTTATAATACTTCCTTGACCAGAGCCCACCTAAAGAGGTGCAAAAAGCCTGGCAGTTTGTAAGCAGCCCAGACAAGGGCCAGCACCACTCCAAAGTGACTCCTTTCCAAGGGAGAGGATAAAATATCCACACACTCCAGCCTCACTGAAGCCCCAGCAGTGGGTTAGGGGTAGACATCTGGTCTGAATTGCAGGCCTCACCCACCAAATCTTCTCAGGGAACAACACAAAGAAAGTACTTTGATGTTTGCTACATCAAAGTTGGTCTGACTCAACTCATGACCATGGTGGCCCCAGACTAGTTTACTAATAATTTAGGGACCAAGCCCTGCCAACAACAGACAAGGAGGGCCAATGAAGACAACTGAACTAAAGGTAAACATGGCTCAGCCTAAACAATTGGGCACACATAACGCACATAGGAGACACTCCTAAAGTGCAAGGTTCTGGTGAACAGGAGACACTGCACTGAAGGGTACCACAGGATCTTTTCTTCTGAGATCACTACTTTCAAAAGTAGGATACATAGATGACTTTCAAACTCATAGAAATAGACATAGAGAGTTAGACAAAATGAAGAGACAAAGGAATATGTCCCAAATGAAAGAATATAACAAAACCACACCAAGAGAGCTAAATGAATTGGAGATTGGGAATATGCCTGATACAGAATTTAAAGTAATGGTCATAAATATATTCACTGGACTTGAGACAAGTGTGGAGGACCTCAATGGGATATTCAACAAAGAGACAGAAAACATAAAAAAAATAGAGATGAAGAACATAATAACTGAAGTTAAAAATACACTAGAGAGGATAGATAGTAGACTAGGGAAAGGAGAACAGATCAGAAACTTGGATGACAGAGTAATAGAAAACAATCAAGCTGAATAGGAGAGAGAAAACAAATAATAAAAAATAAAAATAGATTAAGGAACTTCAGCAAAACCATCAAGTATATTAAGTCACAATATAGGGATTCCAGAAGAAGAGAGAGAAAAGAAAACAAAACTTACTTGAAGAAATAATAGCTAAAAATTCCTGAATCTGGGGAAGGAAACAGAAACCAAAACCAGGAGGCACAGAGAGTCAGTCTCCAACAAAACTCAACCCAAGGAGGTCCAAATCAAGACACAATAATTAAAATGAACAAAAAGTAGTGACAAAGACAGAATTTTCAAAGGAGTCAGAGGAAAAAAAATAGTTACATATAAGGGAAACACCATGAGATTATCTGTTTATTTTTCAGCAGAAACTTTACAGGTCAGAAGGGAGTGGCATGATTTTTCAAAGTGCTGAAAGAAGAAAAGAGAAGAAAAGAAGAAAAGAAAAGAAGAAGAAAAAGAAAAGAATGAAAGAAAGAACAGAAAAGAAAGAAAGAATCAACCTGCAGCTAAGAATACTCTATCTAGAAGGGCTATCATTTAGAAGAGGATAGTTTCCCAGACAAAATTAAAATAATTCATGACCACTAAAGCAGCCCTTCCAGAAATGTTAAGGAAATTTACAGCCAAGATGGCGGAGAAATAGAGGGATCCATACTTCCTGCCTGCATCTCTCAAATAAAGAAGGGCTGAAGTCAAAGGACTCTGAACCTCAAGAGTCTGGGAGGAAAGAAGTTGGAGTCTACTAGGAATACAGCCTCATAGGTGCGTGATTGCAAGCTTGTGCAGATAAAACGGACTGGGACATGGAGGCATGGAGGGGAAGAAGCCTCTTCTGTGGAGAGACAAAGAGAAGAGATAGAGCAGCTGGAGAAGGGTATCTGGAGAAGAAAAAAACCTTGGCCTGGGATGGAGAGGGATCCTATAATCCCATCTCTAAATGCAAGACTTTTAGAGAGAGATCCTATTTCTAACTGTGGAGATTTCTTTGGACTGGGTGCACTGGTCCCATGCTGGGCCAGGGGACAAAACAGATTCCCCCAAGTTAGGAGGTACCCAAGGGGGGCAGTGACCATAGCCCATGGGACTAAATGTTGGGTGGCATCATTAATAAGCATGGAGTGAGAACCTGGATCATTGCTGGGCATGGGGCATGGATGTACCACCTCACCTGAGCCTGCAGAACAGTGAAGATGGATCCAAAGGAGTGATTTGGCACAACTGGTCTGAGGAGAAGGGCCTGGGGATCGCCACTTTTCTCCCCACAACCACCAAGGCGAGGTCTCAGGGATAGGTCCATGGGGCCCACAGTGGAGATGGGACCTGCCTACACCAAACCACATCCATTTGCACTGGGTAACTGCTCTTTTTATGGGAGCAAGATAGATCTGCTGAAACAGACAGCCCCTTTCCCAAGACCAGTGCTGCTGTATTGCCCTAATTAATTCTAGATCAATTCTTGTTATTTAAATATATTCTCCCTTTTCTATTATTATCTCTCCCCTCCTCTGGATTAGATATTCCAGTTATAGGTTTGGTTAAACAAACATATTTAATCCATCCTCCTGATGCATGTTCCACACCTCCTTCTTTACATCTACATCTCTGCCATTATCTTCCTTTCTCTCTCTCTCTCTCTCTCTCTCTCTCTCTCTGGAATAATCAGACTATATAGTTTCTCTAGGTAACATTATCTTCATTTCTTTCTCCTCCCCTCCTACCCTATTATCCCTTTTCTCTCTCTGGATTAAGCCATTTAGTCTCTCTGCCTCGTCAATGCTTATTTTCTCTTCTGCCCCACTCCTATAATTTCTCTCTTTGTATGTGCGCTTCCTTCAGCACTGCCTCCAACCTACTCTTTATTTGTAGTTGCAATTTCTGGTTTTATACTTTTATATTGTCCTTTGTTTGTTTTGTTTTGTTTTTTTATTTTTGTTGGCTTGTTTGAATTTTTTTGTGCATTTGCATGTTTTTGTTCCGTTTGTTGGTCTGTCTGTTTTCCTTTCCAGGGCTTCTTCAAGAAACAAACCAAAGTACACATGGTGAAAGGTCCAAAACATCATTATGAGGAGGTAAATAAAATAACCAAAGGCACAAAAAGAGAGACCAAGGGACACCATTTAAAGAACACTTCCTGAATGGACAGGCCCTGGACAGTGTATGAGCCTCCTTTAATATAGCAGTACTCGCAGGTGCAGAGCACATAACAAGCCTTTAAAACTTACAAGAGAGAAAAGCTAACCAAAATGATGAAACAGAAAAATTATCCACTAAAGAAATTCCAGTAAGAATTAACAGCTAAAGAATTTGTCAAAACAAATATAAGCAACATAACTGACCAAGAATTTAAAACAACAGTCATAAAAGCAATCGCTCGGCTTGAAAAAGGCATAGAAGACAGCAGAGACATTACTGCTACAAAGATCATGGATCTTAAAAATAGTTATGATGAATTAAAATATGCTATAAATGAGGTACATAATAAATTGGAGATGGCCACTGCACAGATTGAAGAGTCAGAGAAGAGAATAGGTGAATTGGAAGTCACAATTAGAGAAAAAGAGGAAGCCGAGAAAAAGAGATAAATTGATCCAGGAGCATGAAAGGAGAATTTGGGAAATGAGTGATGTAATCAATCGGAAAAATATCTGTATCATAGGAATTCTATAAGAAGAACAAAGAGAGAAAGGGGCTAAAGGGGTACTTGAACAAGTTATAGACAAGAACTTTCACAATCTGGGGAAGGAAACAGTCATTGAAATCCAAAAGGCACAGACAACTCCCCTCAGGCATAACTTGAATTGATCTTTGGCACAACATATCATAGTAAAACTGGCATAATATAAGGATAAAAAGAAAATTCTGAAAGCAGCTAGGGATAAAAGGGCCCTAACATACAAAGGGAAACTTATCAGAGTATTTGCAGATCTTATCTACTAAAACGTGGCAGGCCAGAAATAAATGGCAGGAAATCATGAATGTGATGAACAGGAAAAATATGGAGCCAAGAATCCTTTAGCCAGCAAAACTGTCATTCAGAATAGAAGGAGAGATAAAGATTTTCCCAAACAAACAAAAATTGAAAAGAACTTATCATCACTAAGCCAGCCCTACAAGAGACCCTAAGAGGGACTCTGAGATAAATGTTTCATGGAACACAAATACCAGAGACACCACTACAAGCATGAGCCCTACAGACAACACAATGACTATAAACCCATATTTTTCAATAATAACACTGAATGTAAATGGATAAATGCTCCAGTCAAAAGACATATGGTAAAAGAATGGATTAAAAAAAAAACACACAAGATCCTTCTATTTGCTGTCTACAAGAGTTGTAAAGACCCTTCAGATTGAAAGTAAGGGGATGGAATAATATCATGCTACTGGAAGTCAAAAGAACACTGGAGTAGCCATACTTATATAGGACAAACGGGACTTTAAGATAAAGGCAGTAACAAGAGATGAAAAAGGACATTATATAATAATTACTGGGTCAATGCATCAGGAGGAGCTAACAATTATAAAGGTCTGTCCATCGATTTCAGGAGCACCCAAATGCATAAAACAATCACAACATAAGGAATCTTACTGATAATAATGTGCTAATTGTATGGGACTTTAATTATCCAATTACAGCAATGGATAGATCAACTGGACAGGAAAACAATATGAAACAATGGATCTGAATGACACTTTGGACTAGATGGACTAGACAGATATATTTAGAACTCTACATCCCAAAGACATGGAATTCACTTTCTTCTCAAGTACACATGGTACATTCTCCAAGACAGATCACATACTGGGTCATAAAGCAGCCCACAGTAAATATAAAAGAATTGAGATCATACCATGTATGCTTTTGGATCACAATGCTATGCATCTTGAATCGATCACAGGAAAAGTCTGGAAAACATCCAAAACCATGGGGGTTAAAGAACACCCTACTATATAAGAATGGTTTAAGAAAGCAATTAGAGAAGAAATTAAAAAAAATATGTAAACAAATGAAAATGAAAATACTACAATCCAAACTCTCTGGGATGCAGCAAAGGCAGTCTTGAGGAAATACATTGCAATCCAGGCCTATTTCAAGAAACTAGAAAAAGTGCAAATATAGAATCTAACAACACACCTAAAGGAACTAGAAGGAGAGCAACAAGAGCACCCCAAACCCAGCAGAAGAAGAGAAATAATAAAGATCAGGAAAGAAATAAACAATATAGAATCCAAAAAAACAGTTGAACAGATCAGTGAAACCAAGAGTTGGTTTTTTGAAAAAATAAAATTGATAAACTTAGGCAGCTTTTCAAAAAGAAAAGAGAGAACACCCAAATAGGCAAAATTACAAATGAAAACATATCTATTATAACCAATACCTCATAAATAGACACAACATCAGGGAATGCTATGAAAAATTATATGCCAACAAACTCGACAAAACAGAAGAAATTGACAAATTCATAAACACACACACTATCAAAAGTCAAACAGGAAGAAATAGAAAATCTGAACAGAATCATAACTAGTGAAAAAATTGAATCAATTATCAAAAATTTCCCAATAAATAAGAGCCCTGGACCAGATGGCTTCTGGGGGAATTCTACCAAAAATTTAAATCAGAGTTAATACTCATTCTTTTCAAGCTGTTCCAAAAAATGGAAATGGAAGGAAAACTTCCAGACTCATTCTACAAAGCCAGTATTACTTTGATTCCCAAAGCAGACAGAGACCCCACAAAAAATAAATACTGGCCAATGTCCCTGATGAATATGGATGCAAAAATCCTGAACAAAATACTAGCAAATCGAATTCAACAGCATATAAAAAGATTATCCATCATGATCAAGTGGGGTTTATTTCTGGGTTGCAGGGCAGGTCCAATATTCAAAAATCAATCAATGTGATTCATCACACTAATAAAGGAAAAGATAAGAAACATATGATTCTGTCAATAGATGCAGAAAAAGCATTTGACAAAATACAGGATCCTTTCTTAATAAAACCCTCGAGAAAGGATAGAAGGAACTTACTTAAACATCATAAAAGCCATTTATGAAAAGCCCACAGCCAATATCATCCTCAATGGGGAAAAGCTGAGAGCTTTCTCTTTGAGATCAGGAACACGACAAGTATATCCACTCTCACCACTGTTGTTTAACATAGTGCTAGAAGCCCTAGCATCAGCAATAAGACAACAAAAGGAAATCAACGGCATCGGAATTGGCAAAAATGAAGTCAAATTTTCACTTTTTGCAGATGACATGATACTCTACATGGAAAACCAACAGACTTCACGAAAATCTGATATAACTGATCCATGAATTCAGCAAAGTCACAGGTACAAAATCAATGTACAGAAATTGGTTGCATTTTTATTCACCAATAATGAAGCAACGGAAAAAGAAATCAGGAAACTGATCCCATTCACAATTGTACCCAAAACCAAAGAATACCTATAAATAAACCTAACCAATGATGAAAATGATTTGTATGCTGAAAACTTAGAAAACTTATAAAGGAAATTGAAGAAGACACAATGAAATAGAAAAACATTCCATGCTCATGGATTGGATGAATATTGCTAAAATGTCAATACTACCCAAAGCAATCTATACATTCAATGCAATCCCAATAAAAATTGCACCAGCATTCTTCTCAAAGCTAGATCAAACAATGCTAAAAGTTGTATGGAACCACAAAAGACCCTGAATAGCCAAAGTCATATTGAAGAAGAAAACCAAAATGGAGGCATCACAATCCCAGACTTTAGCCTCTACTACAAAGCTGTAATCATCAAGACACTATGGTATTGGCACAGAAACAGACACATCGACCAATGGAAGAGAATAGAGAACCCAGAACTGGACCCACAAATGAAGGGCCAGTTCATCTTTGACAAAGCAGCAGAGAGTATCCAATGGAAAAAAGACAATCTAACAGGTGGTGCTGGGAGAACTGGACAGCAATATACAGAAGAATGAAACTAGACAACTTTCTTACACCACATAGAAAAATAAACTCAAAATGGATGAAGGACCTGAATATGAGACAGAAAACCATCAAAACCCTAAAGAAGAAAGCAGGACACAACCTCCTTGACTTCAGCCTCAGCAATTTCTTACTCAACACATCTCCAAAGGCAAGAGATTCAAGAGCAAAAATAAACTATCGGGACCTCATCAAAATAAAAAGCTTCTTCACGACCAAGGAAACAATCAAGAAAACTAAAAGGCAACCAATGGAATGTGAAAAGATAGTTGCAAATGACATATCAGATAAAGGGCTAGTATCCAAAATCTATAAAAAATTCTCCAAACTCCACACCCAAAAAACAAATAATCCAATGAAGAAATGGGCAGAAGACATAAACAGACACTTCTCTAAAGAGGACATCCACATGGCCAACTGACACATGAAACGATGCTCAAAGTCATTCATCATCAAGGAAATACAAATCAAAACCACACTGAGATACCACCTCACACTACTCAGAGTGGCTAAAATGAACAAATCAAGTGACTATAGATACTGGCGAGGATGTGAAGAAACAGGTACCCTCTTGCACTGTTGGTAGGAATGTGCAGTTGCTCTGGAAAACAGTGTGGAGGTTCCTCAAAAATAACAATAGAACTCCCCTATGTTCCAGCAATAGCGCTGCTAGAAATTTGCCCAAGGAATCCTGGAGTGCTGATGCATAGGGGCACATGTACCCCAATGTTTATAGCAGCACTTTCAACAAGAGCCAAATCATTGAAAGAGCCTAACTGTCCATAAACTGATGAATGGATCAAGAAGATGTGGTTTATATATACAATGGAGTACTACATGGCAATGGCATGGCAATGAAAAAAAAAAAAGAAATCTGGCTATTTGTAGCAAGTGGATGGAACTCAAGGGTGTTATACTAAGTGAAATAAATTAGGCAGAGAAAGACGGATACCATATGTTTTCACTCATATGTGGAACAGGAGAAATTTACCAGAGGACCATCATGGAGTAGAAGGGGAATAAATAGCTAAGGAGTGCAAGGGAGGCAAAACATAAGAGACTCTTAAATGCTGAGAACAAACAAAAGGTTGATCAGAGGTCGGTGAGAGGGGAATTGCATGATGGGCATGGAGGAGGGCACTTGTTGGGATGAGCACTGGGTGTTGTATGGAAACCAACTTGACAATAAACTATAATTAAAAAAAAAAAGAAACTAGAATAGTGGCTACTGGGGCAGGAGAGCAGTAGGAAAAGGGGAGATGATAATGAGAGTACAAACTTCCAGTTTGGAAATGAAAATATTTTGGGGATCTAATGTTCAGTATGGTGATCATAGTTAATAAAACTGTTTAATATACTTGAATGTTAATAAGAGTATATCTGAAATGTTTTCACCACAAATAAGGAATACAAGTTCTGTGATGTGTGGGGAGTGTTAGTTAACACTATGGTGGTAATCATTTGCAATATATAAATGTATCAAATCAACACTGTGTACCTTAAAAGTTACACAATTAAATCTCAATAAAACTGGGAAATGTTTTCTTTCAAAAAATAAAGTATAATTTACAAATGTATGAAAAAGAAATGTTAAAGGAAACTTTGAATAGAAAGGAAAGATAACTAGCAGAAGTAAATAAAATAGGAAGCATAAAAGCAGTAAAATTAAGTATATCTATAAAAATAAGTCAAAAGATTCATAAAATAAAAGGATGTAGTGTGTGACATCATGTATATAAAATCTGGGCAGGAGGTGAGGAATAAAAATGTAGTGCTTTTAGAATGGGTTCAAGTGATTATCAACATATATAGACTACTAGATGCATCTGTTATATAAACCTAATGGTAACCACAAATCAAAAATTGGTAATCGATTTCTAAATATTAGGGAGAAAGGAATCCAAGTATATCATTAAAGAGAGACAGCAAACTATGAGAGAAGAATGCAGTGCAAGAGAAAAAAGGAACAGAGAACTACAAAAACAACCATAAAACAAGAAACAAAAATGGCAATAAGTACATACCTATCAATAATTACTTTGAATATAAATGGAAAATATGCTCCCATTAAAAAACATAGGATGATGAAATGGATAAAAATCCAACACCCTTCTATGTGCCTCCTATAAGAGATTCATTTCAATCTTTAAACATATGCAGATTAAAAGTGATGGGATAGAGGGAACACCTGGATGGCTTAGTCCATTAAGCGTCTGACTTCAACTCTGATCATGATCTCATTGTTCATGGGTTCGAGCCCTGTGTCGGGCTCTGTGCTGATAGCTCAGAGCCTGGAACTGCATCAAGTTCCGTGTCTCCTCTCTCTCTCTCTCCTCTCATTAGTACTCTGTCTGTCTCCCTCAAAAAATAAATTAGCATTAAAAAAAGTGATGGAAAAGCATTTATCATGAAAATGGAGTTAAAAATAAGCTGGAATAGCATACTTAGAGAAAATAGACTTTAAAACAAAAACTGTAACAAGAGACAACAAAGGATATTATATAATCATAAAGAGAACATTCCAATGAGTAGATACAACAATTGTAAATATTTATGCACCCAAAAACATAAGAGAGTTAATAACATACATAAAGGGAGAAATTGATAGTAATACAATAATAGTATGGAACTTCAACACCCCACTTACATTTATGGATAGATCAACAGCAAATTAATAAGGAAACCAGTGGCTTTAAATAACACATTGGATCAGATGGATCTGACACCTATATTCAGAACGTTCCTCCCTAAAAATGCAGAATACACATTCTTCTAAAGTGTCCATGGAACTTTCTCCAGAATACATCATGTTTTAGGTCACAAAGCAAGTCTCAACAAATTAAAAAAAACTGAAGTCATACCTTACATCTTTTCTGACACAATGCTTGAAATAAGAAATCAAATGCAAGAAAAAATCTTGCAAGAACACAAATAAATGATGATTAAATAACATGCTACTAAACAATGAGCGGGTCAGTGAAGAAATCAAAGAGGAAGTAAAAAAAAAATCCTTGAAGAGAAATAAAAGTGAAAACAGGATACTCCAAAACCATTGGGATACAGCAAAAGCTATTCAAATGGAAAAGTTTATAGCAATATAGGCCTATCTCAAGAAGCCAGAAAAAAAATCTCAAATAAACAACCTAACTTTACACCTTTGGAATAAAGCTTTGTCTTTCCATATTCTTTCTATGTTTCTATTTATAATATCACTCAGAGTCACAGATATTATTTCCATCACTGTCCTTTTGTATTGACTTACTTTGAATCCCATTGAGACCCTCAAGATTAACTTAAAAGTAAAATCTTAGGTTATAACCACAATTTCATAGAAATTCTAACAATTAATATAAATGGAGATGTATATAGAGAGGCAAACTCCCCAATTTTACTATATGTTCTGAAAAAAGACTTTTCATTTGTCCTCCACCATTCTCACTAAACACAATAGAGTATTATTGACTAGCCAAGGTTAATATCTACTAGACAGTTGGGCCACTGACAAAAAATGGCATAATGTACACATTTATGTAAATGCAACAGAGAAATAAGAATAGTATGACAAAACAAATTGTGTAAGATTTCCATAGAAATCTTATCTTTTTTTATCTTTCCTTATGTGTTTACTCAAGGAAATTTCCTTGTGTTTACTCGAGGAAATTGCTAATTATGAGGTCTCTGATCTTTTAATTTGACTGTACTTTGGGAGCAAGAAATTATGCCAAAAAACACATTCAGAATCTTCATTTGAAAGACTAAGAGTTTATCCTAATAACCACCTTTCTATGCAAAATAAAATTTCTAAGTACAGATGAAAATAGCTTCATCAGAAATAATTATCCTGAAGTTCATACTAATGGGGCCCAAGGTATATCGGCAAAGAGCTATGTAGTTTTTGTTAAAAAAAAAAAAGAAGGAAAAAGATATTGTCATATTTCTAATGTTTTTTCACATTCATATAGTTATATTAAACTTCATTTATTAAGTATCTCTTGAACAATAAGTCCAGCGATTGCAATAGTATATAACATAGCTCTGAAATAACCAAAACTATTGTTTACATCCCAATGAGGTGTCTGATTTTACCTAATACCAATTCCTTTCAAACCTCCTCTCCTCCTTATAGTAAAGTCACTCCTTCTGGCAGCTAATGCAAAACAAAAGCTTGAATTTGAGATGGTTAGGATGAGAAACACACAGTACAGCTTCATCTCTAGCTCATAATGGAAAAGGTTTATATTATGACTGAAAGAGGGAACCAAGGTTGGGTCCACTGGATAGTTCTGTCATTCATGATGAATCATTAGACTCCCTGTGGAGTTTTTTGAGATGTTATACCAGTTGGATCCAATCCTAGGAATTCTGTTAAAATGGTCTTAAATTATGAAAAAAATTAAAATAACTTGGAAATTTACTATCTGTTATTTTTCCATATTTTCATCACCTTCTCTACGTCAAGAATCTTTACCACTTTCTAAGTATTTTATTGCTTGAACCTAACCAGCTCTTGTCACAGCAAGCAAAAGAAAACGTGTACTGAAAAATACCCTCAAAATGAAAGGTGTGAGTTTGACACAAGCTGTGGTATTTGAATAAGAGAACACATAGTTTAGAAAACAATCATAACTCAGTAATTATAAACCTACAGCAATGATGAGAGTTTATCAGTTCCACTCAGTAAGTTTTAAATATTGTTTCCCTGTACTATTTCTACATGAAAGGACGTAATATGCTCCCATAGAGCTTGCTTGACTTATTGGGAAAAATAATATGTATTTTGAAAAATGAGCTCTGCAAGCATTGATGAAAAAGAACTGAGCAAGCACAGAAGGAATGGTTACAGTTGGCTGTGCAAGTAATGCATTAGAAATCTGTTCCCATTCAAAAACACAAGTAAAATTTTTCTAATAGCACCCCAAATGTTAATTCTTAAACTCTTCCTCAATTAGAAATGTCACTATCATTTTCTACACTGAAGATAATTAAATTAATTGTTTTGAATTTAGAAGAGACCCAGTTTTTAACTAATGGTATTTTTAAAGTGGATTTTGGCATAAAATTATTTCCCGTTAAATGTAAGTTATATATATTTTTTGTTCATGTATTTTGTTATAGAATTCAGGAGCTTAAACACTTGGGTTTATGTTTAAAACTAAAAAACTGATTTAAAAAAATATCCCATAAATGAACCTAGTGAACCATTCCAATTGGGTTCACAGGAAGTTAATATGAATTAATAAGATAACCTCATGATAGGACAATTGTAAAATTAAAAAGTGTAAAACATGTTTAATTTCAATAGCAATTTAGCCAAATGTAATCTTAATATCCCTCCATATTTTTAGAAATTAATAGATAAAAATCATTTTCAAACAGCATAAAACAATTTTTAAACAGTAAATTTTAGGGGCAAGTATACTGGTTTCTCCTAATAGAATTCTCATAACTTACTTAGTATAGTCCTTTTCTTAATTGGTCTTTTCCTTCAATTTGTAAGAAGTATGCTCACTCCAATCATTTCATAATATACAGTAACAGTTTAACTAGAAAAGTCAAATTACAATGCATGATTCATGGTATAAGTTTGTAAAGTACTAGAAATCATCATTATCTATTATTATTTCATTCTGCAATGAAAGTTTATCAATTCAGTATATTTTTTCCATTTTCTGAATTAATTTCTTCTCTTACCCCAAATGGATGTAATCTTGAATTTCTGAGGCTTCCAGAGTCTGTCAAAATTTCATTTCTTTATACTTCTCTACCTTTTAAATGATAAAAACTAACAATTTCAATTTAGGGAAAAAATTCTTATTTTTATTCCTTAATATCCTAATGATGCCTTTCTGAAAATTCCTATCTTAGAACATTTTAGTACCAGTTTAGGAGACTAAACACTAAAGACAGCTACATTCTCCTAGTTGTGAATGATTTGCATTGATATAACGTAGATCTCTTTGCCTGTCAGGAAAGAGATTTTTGTTTGATTTCAACACAGAGAATAGAGAAATGAAACTGTAAGAGTATGTAGCATATATGTGCAAATGCATATAGTAGAAATCTGGGTCCTATTTTTATGATCCCCAATTATTAATGAAAAAGATTCACATGCATTTTTATGTTTGTATGACTAATGAGTGCCTAACTTTGTGCTAAACACCTTCATTAATTATCTTACTCAATTCTTATCTTACTCAATTCTCCCCAACAATTCTTCTTTTTTTTTAATGTTTTATTTATTTTTGAGACAGGGAGAGACAGAGCATGAGAGGGGATGGGACAGAGAGAGACAGAGGGAGACACAGAATCTGAAGCAGGCTTCAGGCTCTGAGCTCTCAGCACAGAGCCCAACGCAGGGCTCGAACCCATGAACATGAGATCATGACCTGAGCCAAAGTCAGGAGGCTTAACTGACTTAGCCACCCAGGCGCCCCCCAATAATTCTTTATTTAAGGCAAGAGTCTTCATTATCAACATTTTCCGGAGCGCCTGGAAGAATGTGCTATTGCCAGTGGCTCTGCTTTAGGAAGACTAGGGTCCTCCTGCTCCAGAGATCACACCATCCTTCACAAATGCAGATAGCCAAACAGAAAACACCAAGCTGATCATAGTGAACAAAGAAGCAAATCAGGAGTAAAGAGTGAGACCACAAGACCCCCTGGAACCACCTGCTTCCTGAGGAAGAAGTGAATGGAAACAGTGCTGTTCTAGCCAGCATGACTTTCAAAAATTCTGAATATCTTGCTTTTCTCAACTGCTTACTTCTTGGCCCTTTTGACATCTCCTGGCCTATTCCTGAATTTGGCAGTTGTTGACTAACAGAGGTGGGGCTCAAATCCAGGCTCTGCTGTTTCTTGGGTGCTGCCACTACTCTGCTCAACTCCAGTGTCTCCTCCTGAACCTGTGGAACTTCTGGGTCCTGACAACAAAGCACAGTAGTACTCAGGATTATTCACAGTTCTAGAGCATCTCAATAATTTGTTTTAAGAAGCTGTGTGGCAAGATGGCAGAAAGTAGGGAGCTCTGTAATTTTCACTCACCCGCATCTTTCAAACTAAGAAGGACTGAAGTCACAATACTCTGATCTACAAGAGTGGGAGGAAAAGACACAGAGTCCACAAGAAGACAGCCTCGTGCATGAGGCTACCTCAAGAAACAAGCCAAAGTACATATGTTGGAGAGTCCCAAACATCACTGAGTAGGGAAATAAAATAAAGGCACAAAAAGAGAAACAGAGAGACACCATTAAAAGAACACTTCCTGAATGGCCAGGCCCTGGACAATGAACCTCCTTTAATATAGCAGTACTTGCAGGTGCAGGGCACATAATAAGCCTTTAAAACTTACAAGAGACAGAAAGCTAGCCAAAATGATGAAACGGAAAAACTCTCCACTAAAGAAATCCCAGAAAGAAGTGACAGCGAAAGAACTGGCCAAAACAGAATAAGCAACATAACTGATTAAGAATTTATAACAACAGTCATAAAAGTAATCACTGGGCTTGATAAAGGCATAGAAGACAGCAGAGACACTACTGCTACAAAGATCATGGATCTTAAAAATAGTTTGAATTAAAATATACTATAACTGAGGTGCATAATAAAATGGAGATGGCCACTGCATAGATGGAAGAGTCAGAGAAGAGAATAGGTGAATTAGAAGACACAAGTATAGAAAAAGAGGAAGCCGAGAAAAAGAGATAAATTGATCCAGGAGCATGAAAGAGAATTGGAGACCTGAGTGACCAATCAAACAGAACAATATTCGTATCATAGGAATTCCTAAAGAAGAAGAAAGAGAAAAAGGTCCTGAAGGGGTGCTTGATCAAATTATAGCCAAGAACTTCCCCCAATCTGGAGAAGGAAATAGACATTGAAATCCAAGAGGCACAAAGAACTCCCTTCAGACGTAAGTTGAATCGACCTTCAGCATGACATATCATAGTGAAACTGACATAATATAAGGATAAAGAGAGAATTCTGAAAGCAGCTTGGGATAAAAGGGCCCTAACATACAAAGGGAAACCTATCAGAGTGGTTAAAGACCTATCGACTGAAACGTGGCAGGCCAGAAAGAAATGGCAGGAGATCATCAATGTGATGAACAGGAAACATATGCACCAAGAATCCTTTATCCAGTGAGCCTGTCATTCAAAATAGAAGGAGAGATCAACGTTTTCCCAAATAAACAAAAATTGAGAAGATTCATCACTACCAAAACAGCCCAACAAGAAATCCTAAGGGGGACTCTATGAGGGAAATGTTGCAAGGAATACAAGGTACCAGAGACACCACTATCACCACCAATCAAATGGCACCAGGTAGCAGAATGGATAAAAAACCAAAATCCATCTATTTGCTATGTACAAGAGACTCATTTTAGACCTGAAGACACCTTCAGATTGAATGTAAGGGATCGAGAAATATTTATCATGTGAATGGAGGTCAAAAGAAATCCAGAGTAGCCATACTTATATTGGACAAACTGGACTTTAAAGTAAAGGCAGTAACATGAGATGAAGAAGGGCATTATAATTATAGGGTCTCTCCATCAGGAAGAGCTAGCAATTATAAATATCTACGTGCCAAGCATGGGAGCACACAAATACATAAACATTAATCACAAACAGAAACAATCTTATTGATAAGAATGCACTAACTGCAGGGGATTTTAATACTCCACTTACAGCAATGGCTAGATCAACCACATAGAAAATCACTAAAGAAACAATGGACCTGAATGACAGCCCATTAAGTTGACCAAGTGCAACAGCAGTGTGGGAAAGTCACTAAGTAGCAATCTATTGGGCAGATGTTTGTGTGGAAGCAAACACACACAACCCCTTAGAATTTACCTAGTGATGCCAGAAAATTGAATTTAAAGTTAAGCCAGGGAATTTTTGGGATTGTTCAGGCACCGGGGAAGCTGCCTCCTTCTCTGGTCAAAGCAATGAAGAATTGTGTATGGAGACCTAGTTTAGGTCTCATTATTTGGGAAGACTGCCTGGACCCACTGCCCAAGGGGAGGAAGCTTATAGTCACAGTTCACAAGGTGGGATAAAAATGGGCCAGTTTCACAATTTATCCTGGAGACTTTACTCACTTCTGTATGCTATACTCTTTCATGAAGACTATAAAATCTATTTTCCAATTTCCTGACGCTTTGTCACTATTCTCGATTTTAACCTAAGCAGAAGTGTTTCCTATGTTGTGGTTGCCCCTTCTGTGATATAAACTAAAATAAAATTCTAAAGAAGAAAATTCTTTCTGCAAAATTCTGTGTTCCAGTATCTAGTTTGAACAGTGGAGAATGTTATCCATTTTTTTTCCTGCACCTATAGACTTGAGAAAAGAAAATCTGAGAATAAAGATAGAAACAGTATAGAAAATAGGTGGTTTCATTTTTGCATTTCCAGGGTATAGCAAATGGCTAAGGCAAAGCAGGTTATTTAAAATGACCGATGAATAAATAAGTAAATTGAATATGTAGATTTTCACAGACATTTTATAACTTTCAGTTTTGATCATAAAGCATTGTACAAATATGATTACATGATGTCACTATGAATAGTACGTAAGAACTTTATCAGGTGATAGGGAGTAGTGGGTAAGAACACTGACTCTCAGGGTTTAAATCTCAGCTTTGGCACCTTATTTATGTGATTTCAGGCACGTTTACTCCTTGCATCTCAGTTTCCTCATATGTTAAAGGGGCAGGAAAATTAATGGCTGAGGAGATGAGGATTCTGAGGTGCCTTCCTGGTAGGGTTGGAAGAGGGTAGGCTAAACTTGGGGGAGGAGGTTGCCCCTGGCTCTGGTCTCATACAATTTTAGTCTGTTTCAAAATGAATATCTGCCTGTCCCTTCATAGTTTTCTTTTCTGAGGTACTTCTTTTATGGAAGAGTAACTTGCTGAAAACCTCAGTTCCCCTCATATAACCCATTTCTCTAGTCCATCTTGAAGGCATTGCATGTATTTAGGAAGCCAAAAACCATAATCTTGAAACAAGATTCAGGGCCCAACTTAACCACTCGTTAAGTTCCTACAAAGGTCGGACCAAACCAGTCAGAGCTGCGAGCTACTCAATTCTTGACCTTTTAACTACTTTCCCCCTATTGTTATGGTACAACTCCCACCCAGAGGTGGAGGCGTGCAAGTTAAACAGATGTGTTTGAAGAAGTATATTCTGTCAACTGCATCTATATGCCAAACTTTCTGTCTTTCCCTGTCCTTCCATAGTTAGACATAACTCCTTTCCTGCCTCTGCCCTTTCAAAAACATTCCCTGGCCAGAGCTCAGGGAACACCCTGGCCCCCTCTTTCTAGGGCAGTCTCCCTCAATCCTGGGCATGAGCATGCAGTAAACAGTGTCAGTACCATCCTTGGCTTCATGTCTGCTTCTTCCCATGAGAGTCAAAGAACACTGAGGTTGGTAACACTGACCTAGGTTTCCTGTTGAAATGAATATAGTTATCATATATACCACACTTAAGACTTAGCTAAAAAATGAACACTAAAATGGTAACTTTAATGGAATTTTTGTGATGTATTCTATCTTGGAGCGGGAGGGCAGTTTGATCATTAGAGTGCGATTCAATGTTTTATTTTAAGACAAATTGTCCTTAAAGGGCATCTAGGTGGCTAAGTTAAGCATCTGACTTCACTCAGGTCATGATCTTGGGGTTTGTGAGTTTGAGCCCCGTGTCAGGTTCTGTGCTGATAGCTAAGAGTCCAGATCCTGCTTCAGATTCTGTGTCTCCCTCTCTCTCTGCTCCTCCCCTGCTCACGTTTGTTCTCTCTCTCAAAAATAAATAAACTTAAAAAAATGTACTTAAACCAGTAGAGATGTTTACTTTTATATCATTTCCTCTACATTCACATACTTCCAGCAGCAAGTGGCAAGCTCAGCTTCTGCTGTACTTTCTCCCCGCATGGTTCTGTTGATGATTTCTTGGCTTAAGGCCCAGTTCGAATGTGATTAGAAAATATCACTGGGATTTGCAGAGAAAAATGAGAAGAGAAAATTAATGTTTGAACTTGAAGTTAGTACATGTCTATCAAGGGACTTCACAAGTACTTGATATCAAGTACTATACATTATTAAATGAGAAAAAAAATCATGCAAATTGAGCTTTGTATGGAACCCATATGTAGCAGCTGAATGTAATGTGTATTTCAAATCTACCTTAAAAACAAGTATTGTTCAAAAACTGGGATTTTCTCTTTAATGATATCTTCAAACTTCTCCCCTATCAGCTGCCTGTTTCCCAACTCATCCCAGTAATGCCCTCAGGGCTTGATTTCCTACCTCCAAGCATCCAACTTCATATGTATTAATTATTACTGTCTGCTATTACTGCCTCATGGCTTTGCCTTTTTATCTTACCTGTTAGCCTCTATGCCTCCTTTTGACCATTTCATTCTGAAAGTATGTGAAACTCAGTAAACAACATACCACATATAAAGTGGATTTCTAAATGATTCCAATCAAAGAAACCAATTTGGTTTTCCACAGAGAAATCAAGATATTTAAATCTATGGTAAATCCTACACAAATGATTACTCAAAAATAATGGAAATTATTATATCAAAATCAAATTGTTTAAGTCATCCTGCAATTTAAAGTTAGTGATTGTTATGTATTTATATCACATAGTGAGCCCTTCTAATTTACATATTATTGTGCGAGTTTTACTATACCAGCTGAAGTAGAAGAGACATTCTCCCAGCTTTAAAGGAACCTGTAATCACAGAGACAACTGTAATTATCATGAACAGGAAATAAGAGCCTGTAGGATAAAAGCCACTGGATGTAAGTGCTATAGGTAAATTTCTAATCTATGTAGTTTATAGGTATACTATGACAGAAGTTCTACGTGTTATGTAACTACACTGGAGGGGTGTGTAGTACAGACTAGTGCCTTTGGATGCAGAAACCATTGATAAATTCTACTCTGATCTTTCTAGGCAATCTTCATGGCAGATGGGATAAGGTGGTCAGTTAGATTAAGCCAGCCAAGTATTCAAACCTGGGTTATTATTCTAGGAAAGTAGACTTCTCTATGAGTTAAAAAGATGAAGAGTGACTTAAGCTTATACAAGGAGATGAGAAGAAAAAGGAGATAAGATGGGAATCCCGAGGAAGGATTTTCTATCAGTAGAAAATGCACTGAGCGTTTAAACTCATTAATCATTTGGAACTTGACAGAACTATATTTAGCCCTTGAATCTAAAGGAAAAGTTACCATGTCAGTCCTATTTGGAAGAATAGATTAGTTTGAAGATTTATTTAAGTAAGGAGGTTTATAGAATCTGGCCAAAACATTACAGAAGAATGGATTTTCTGAATATACGTTTTCAACAAACCTGTTTATCTATAAGGAAATAAAACTTTGACCATTTGCCTCCAATTTCCATTTTTATAAATTCTAAATTATGTATGTATCTAATAATTAATTCAATTATAAAATCTTGCTGATGAGCATTTCAAACTTCTTAATATGCAGCCTTTTCTTATTGAATTATTTGGTTATCTCTGAATCTCTCCCTATTAAAAAAAATATACAGCTTACAAGAGTCTATTTATGTATGTATGTATGTATGTATGTATGTCTGTATGTATTAGATGGAGAGAGTGAGTGTGAGTGGGGGAAAGGGGCCATGGAAAGAAAGAGAGAATCTTAAGCAGACTCCACACTCAGCATAGAGCCCAATGCAGGGCTCAACACCATCACCCCGAGATTGTGACCTGAGTCAAAATCAAAAGGTGATGCTCAACTGACTGAGCTATCCAGGTGCCCGATGTCTTTTAAAGTTAGCTTTTGAGTATGTTTTTATAGGTAATGTTAAGAACTGTTAGCTACAATTTTTATTTCAGTATATGTGGGTATCGGTGTATAGTATTAATAAAAATAATATTCTGCATAGAATATGAGTTCTAATATTTTAAAGTTTGCTTGGTTCATGCAACAGACCTATGAGGTATGTGGAGCACTACAGATAGACTTAAATGTGGGCCAAACAAAGAGGAATATTCACTATTCCCATTATCCATTCCTGTATTTCTAGAGTGCAAATACAGGGCAGACTGCTTATTTCATGACCCAGGATGGCTTGTGGAAATAACAGTCAAAATGCATCTTACTTTAGCGGGCACTGAAGTGACCAAAATCAATAACAAACTATAAAAGCATTAATCAATCTTACATTCTCTTGATAACAGTTGCAACATTTAAGAATCGGAAGAAGAAAACTATGGCACTTCTTTCTTCTGAGAATATGCTTCTTTAAATAAGAATTCTCTACTGTTCACTTTGAGACATTAAGGAAAGGTTGTTTTTATTTGTTTGTTTCACTTTTTACGATTTATTTTTCTTCTCGTTTAGTAATTAGTATCATCTGAGTGGTATTTATTTCCTTAGATACTGAATTTTTTTTTCTGGTATAACCCTGGCAGATAACTGTTAATGGAAAAAATTATTTCAAATGTCAGCACATTTGCTGATAATGTAGGTTTCCATATTTATTGTGTCATAATTTTATTAATTCAAGATGCAAATCTTTGACAGTTGTTAATAAAACATTCACTATTTATATAATACCACCTAATGGTTGTATAGCATATGGTCATTTTTAAAGTATTTTTAACATGCCTTATTTCATACATATACAGGCAGCAATACCTTATTTCCCCTAATCTAGTCAAGGGAGAAAACTGACTGCGGTCTTGCTAGATTCACATGGGTCATAAAGCTTACAATGGGTATGATAAAGGCCAAGGCACCCCTGGTCACCCCGCCTCCTTTAACTTTTCTTTTATCCACTTCCATACTCTCCTCTTCATTCCTGAATATTAATAGAATGGATGCTAATGAGAATTTGTTTCATGGAAACTTAGTTTTATAATTTTATAAAAAAATATAATTGCTACCAATTACAAATGTTCAGAAAACATTCTGTAGATTGTTTCTTTTGGTACCATATATTATGCAGATAATTAGATTTCTACACTTTGAATCAAAGCTTGTCAAATTACTCAAGCCAGAAAATTATTTATTCTTTTTAGAGTTTATTTATTTTTGAGAGAGAGAGAGAGAGAGAGAGAGAGAGAGAGACAGAGCAAGTGTGGGTAAGGGGCAGAGACAGAGATAGAGGGAGACACAGGCTCCAGGCTCTGAGCTGTCAACAAAGAGCCTGACATAGGGCTCTAATTCACAAACCACGAGATCATGACCCTGTTTGAAGTCTGATGCTTAATCAACTAAGCCACTCAGAAGCACTGAAAGTAATTTCATAATAATACCTCATAAATGGATCTTGCTTTAAGATAGAAAAAATAGCTTTGCTACCACATTGGATACTGGCAGGAACACAATGTTATTTGTTTGTTTTGATGAGAAATAGCTTGCAGAAGAGTTTAGCAAAAATATCATCATTATATAATTAGGCAAGGTAGAAAATATCTCCATTTTACCGAAGTCTGAAGCCTCATAGCTAACCACAATTATTCTAGTTCACTTTACCAAGCTTAGTTCCATCTGCTTCTAATTAATTTCTGGTTACTTTCCCCAGTTGCCAATAATTGAATATGCTGGACCCAGCAACAACATGTGAAAAGAATTCTAAGTAGGATAGTACTAGGCTGGAAACTAGTCCATGGATCTTTGTCTAGAAAATATCTAAAATTTTAATGACAATATATTTAATTATAAATTATACGCACAAATTCAATGGAATTTTACATTAAATACTTTAATTAATTATAATAAAGGCAAAATATTGTATATCTGTTTCTATAAATGAGAGGTCTACATATTTATTTTTATAATTTTGTTACACATACATACTAGCTTTATAAAATGAACTGTGGCTCTGATTTTTCTAGATCCATTCTGGAAATAAATAAAAATATAGCTAGATATCTCACACACACACATACACACACATAGATGTATACATATTTTCCCCCTTGAACTATTATTAGTCCATTCAGATTTTCCAACTTTTCCTTTGCCCATATTAGCAACCATTGTCCAAATAATTAGTGGGTAAGAGTTGTCTAAAACAAATAGTGAGATTATTTGCTGGTGTATTGACTTATCTTCCTGGGGAATAATTTTCTGAAAAGAGATAACTCATATTGACATATGTAGTCCTAGTTATCAGTGCTGATAATTGAGTGATGTTCATTCAAGTGGTCTCAATTCTTAGGTCACAAACAAATCCTCCAGGGTCTGGACAGATAAAACAAATTAGTTAATGAGACCGGACATACAAAAATACAGAGCAGAAAGAATTCTGAGAATATGGAGACTGTATACATAACCAAAGGCAATAAATCAGCAACAACAACAACAACAACAACAAACCAAAATACTATGTAAGTGGAACAAAACTTAGCTGCTACCCAAATACACCCTCAGGGTACCAGTTTATTCTATCTCATTTACAGTATACTAAATTCGACTTTTCATCTTCTAGTCATTCTTCATCACACTATAGTCTGTTGTCTATCTCTCACCAATATAAAAAACAAAGAAACCAATAAACCACAAAAGCATAAAAACTTTTCTTGCTTAAACCATCAAATGATCTCATTGGTTAGCTCAATGACCCTTTTTGGAACTTCAACCTCATTTGACTTATCATCAGCATTTGCCATAATAGTTTTAATTTATAAATACTGAATTCAAAATAAAGATTTAAAAATAAAATACTATGTCTCTTACTTATTTAATTTTGAACATTAAATGATTGTTATCATTAAATGTTCTGAACTGTTACCTCTTATCTTTTACGTGGATTATAATTTCTTACCTTTGCTTATACAATTCATTTATTTTTCCATATAATGTCACCATTCATGAAAACAGTAGCTGTTACTATTCATTTCTTTGCTACACATTACTGAATGACTTTCAAGTTCTACACTGGTTGTTTCCAATCTTGGATCTTGTAAGAAGCAAATGTTGAGTTTTTTAAAAATTCTTAAACTAACCCCCTGGAAACACTGATTTCACTGACCTAATATGTTTCTTGTTATCTTTATTTTGCTCTTATTATTTTTTAAAAATTTAGGTGATTATATCTGCGACTGAAAGCTACTCCAAGCTTTGGGGTTACAGATACAAAAAAGACACAGCTTCCTTATTGGAGAAGTTATTTAATCTCTTATTTCTCTCTTTCCTCTTAAATACATAATGAATAGTCTCCATATAATTTGCTTAAGGGATCCATAGTGGAATACAATCCCACAGTCCATTTTGCTTTTTATTTAAATTCACTTAATATGCATAGATATTTGAGTCAAACATCCATTATAATGAAAGTTTTGCAAAGAGTTCTCATTGATGTAACCCTCTCTCTGTCCTTACGGATGTACCATATGCCACTGATATGTTGATCTTGTTACATTAAAATGCTACTATGAATAAGCAGGTGCTAATATTTAGTAAAACTATGGCTTTGGTTTTGCAAACTTCATCAATTTTTTTCTCTCAATATTTAAAAAAATGGGTAGTTTTTGCCAAATGCAGAATGATGCACTGGGAAACCAACAAATTAAAACATGTTCCTCATTCCTTTTTGAGAGCATTGCCATTAATGTATGCATATTTACTTCCATTTGACTTTTACCAAAAAGAATAAAGAACAATGAACACTCATATACTTATCACTTTGCTTCAACTGTCAATATTTCACCATGCTTGTTTCATCTATTTTTCTAGCATATCTGTTGTTGAAATATTTTAAAGTGAATTCAAGGTATTTTAACATCTCATCCATAAATGTTACATTATGCAGCTCAAAAACGCATTTCATTA
>NC_043704.1:51213569-51254718 GCF_006229205.1 Suricata suricatta
GAATAGCCAAAGCAATATTGAGGGAGAACAAAGCTAGAGGTACTACAATTCCAGATTTCAAGATCTACTACAAAGCTGTAATATGGTATTGGTACAAAAACAGATACATAGATCAATGGAACAGAATACAGATCCTGGAAATAAGCCCACAATTATATGGTCTATTAAGCAATGACAAATAAGGCAAGAATATACAATGGAGAAAAGACAGTCTCTTCAATAAATGGTGTTGGGACAACTGGAGAGTTACATGCAAAAGAATGAAACTAGTCCATTTTGCAACAATATTCAAAAAATTAAACTAAAAAATGATGAAGGCCTAAATGTGAGATCTTGAAATCATAAAAATCCCAGAAGAGAACATAGACAGCAGGTTTTTTTTCTTTGACATTGGCCATAGCAGCATTTTTATAGGATCTGTCTACTCAGGCAAGGGAAGCAAAATAAAAAAAGAAACTAGGGACTACATCAAAATCAAAAACAGAAAAAGACATTGCATAGCAAAGGAAACCATCAACAAAACAACAAGGCAACTTACTCAATGGGAGTAGAGACTTACAAATGATATATCTCATAAGGTGTTAATATCTAAAATATATAAAGAACATCAACAACTAAACACCCCACCCTCAAAAAAGAAAATCCAATTTAAAAATGAGCAAAGGACCTGAGGACATTTTTCTAAAGAAGACATACAGATAGCCAATGAGCACAGTAAAAGATGATCAACATCACTCATCGGCAGGGCAATGAAAATCAAAACCACAATGAGATATTGCATTATACCTGTTAGAATGGCTAAAATAAAAAAAGACGAGAAACAACAAGTGTTGGTGAGGATATGGAGAAAAAGGAACCTTGTGCACTGTTGTTGGAAATGTAAACTGATAGAGCCACTGTGGGAAACAGTATGGAGTTTCATCAAAAAATCAAAAAATGAAATACCATGTGATCCAATAATTCCACTACTGGATATTTACCCAAAGAAAAGAAAAACACTAACTCAAAAATATATATGCACCTCTATGTTTATTGTAACATTATATATAATAGTCAAGATAATTGAAAAATTTTAGTGCCCATCAATAGATGGACAAATAAAGAGGATGTCACTCACACACACACACACACACACACACCATGGAATATCATCAGCCCTAAAAATGATTATATCTTGATATTTTTAACAACATGGATGGAACTAAAAAACCTTATGCTAAGTGAAATATAGTAAGAAATACAGATGCCACATAAATTTACTCATATGCATAATCTAGAAAAATTATTAAACAAAAGGCAGAATCAGACCTATAAACACAGAGAACAAGCAAATGGTTGTTCAAGGTGGGTGGGAAGACAAAAAGGGTGAAGGGGAGTGGGAGATATAGTTGTGGAAAGAATAAGTCATGTGAATAAAAGGCACAGCATAGGGAATATAGTCAATGATATGGTGATAGCACTGCATTGTGAGAGATAGTAAACTTGTGGCAAGTGTAGCATATAGAGATGCTGAATAACTACTTTGTACACGGAGAATTGATATATGTAACCTCGTGTGTCAGCTATATTCAAACAAACAAAAAATAAATGGTCCATATAATGTAGATGTTGGGCATATACTTTAAAATAACAATATTGGGGCACCTGGGTGGCTCAGCCGGTGGGGCATCTGACTTCAGCTCAGCTCATGATCTTGCCATTTGTGAGTTTAAGCCCCCTGTCAGGCTCTGTGCTGACAGTTCAGAGCCTGGAACTTGCTTCGGATTCTGTGTCTCCCCTCTTCCACCCCCTCTCTGTTCCCCCCCGTCTCTCTCTCTCTGTCTCTCTGTCTCTCTCAAAAATAAAAAAGTTTAAAATTAAAAAAATAAAACACTTTTAAGTGGGAAGATATGAGAACTGAAATACACAATTCAATGGATGATTTAAGCAGTATGTTAGAGCTGAAGACAAATCAGAAATTGGAAGATTGGTTCAAGGACAGAAGCAGGGAGAGTAAATAGGATGGAAAATATCAAAAGGTAACAAAATTCACAGGAAATATTTTGCAAAGATCTGTCATGCCTTTAATATGAATCCTAAAATAAATAAGAAAGAAAATGGAGAAGAAATATTTGAAGACAAAATACTTTAGAACATCCAATTAATTATAAAAAAAGACCAAGCTCAGATTCAACAGGCACTACGAAACACAGCAGGGTTGTATTTATGCCTAGATGCCACATCATATATGACAAAACTGTAAATACAAAAGCAAAACCAAGTAGACAAATGAATCTTAACATCAGCTAGAGAAAATGGAATAGTAACTTTATAGGATAATGAAAGGATTCACTAAACAGTGGAAACAATGAAAAACTAACTTCAGAATAATTATAATCATAGCCAACATAGAATCCCATATCCAGCAAAAAGTCTTCAAAAAATACAGAAACTTAAAGGTATTTTTCAGACAAAAAAACAAAAAAACAAAACCCAAAAAACTCAGAGAATTAATAAAAATTCATTTCTTCTTTTGTTTTAAAGTTTTTATTTATTTATTTTGAGAGAGAAAGAGAGAGATAGCACAAACTGGGGGAGGAACAGAGAAAGAGAGAGAATCCCAAACAGGCCCTGCACTTTCAGCACAGAGCCCAATGTGAGACTTGAACTCATGAACCATGAGATTATGACATGAGCCCAAATCAGGTGTCTAATGCTTAAACTGACTGAGCAACCCAGGCACCCCAGAATTAATTTCTTCTAAAGGAAATACTAAAGATATCCAGAATCTCAATACAAATGAGCAATATTTAGGTTCACCAATTAAAAATTCAAAATACTGAAGGTGTAGATTCTTCCTAAAATTACCTATATTTTCAATGCAAACCCAATAAAATGGATTTCATGCATGCATAATAGAAAAGATAATTCTAAAGTATATATGGAAAAATGAAATGTTAATACTAATCAAGATAAACATGAAGCAGAAGAATAAAAATGGAAGACACAGCCTAAAACCTAACAAGGCTATGGAACTCTTGGCTTCCAGACAACCAAATCCTCTGGATTGAGGAGTTATTGCTGGCTCTATGTTGAGAGCAAGACAAACAAAAAGGTAGTTGTCCCCAGTCCTTCCCTTATTGGCAGAAACTAACAGGAAGTTAGCTGACAAAGGACAAAAGTAGATTGCTGAATCCTAGGCCCAGAATCATGAGATATAAATTATGATTACTATAACAGAATATTAACTATATGCCCTAAACACCTGAATGCACATATGTGAATCAAAACAGGGCTGAAAAATATTTGCAGCCCAAACAAAATGAAGAGTAGGGTTGTGAAATATAGGATAATAAATAAACTGTGGCATATTTTTATATAATGGAATTTTGTATAGCAATGCAATATAACAAAATAAATTTGCACACAATGTATAAATGAATCTCACAAAATGTTAAGTGATAGAAATCAAGCAAATAATAAATATTCTAAGATTCCATTTATATAAAGTCTGTTTAGTGTTAAATTTGGAGAGGAGGATCGGGTCATGTTAGTTTCTTAGGGCTACCTTACCAGAATACCACAAACTGGGTGGTTTAGAACAAATTAATTTCCCCACAGTTCAGGAGTCTGGAAATGTGAAATCCAGGTATCATCAACAGAGCTGTTTCTTCCTAAAGATGGTGACAGAGTGTATACCCTGTGTTTTGCTCCTAGCATCTGGTGGTTGCTGGCAACACACATCACTCTGGTCTCTGCCTTTACCTTCACGTGGCGTTCTCCCCTGTGTGTCTATGTGTCTCGGTTTTTTCTTCTTATAAGGATGCCAGATGATGGGTTAGGGGTTCCCTAATCCAGTGAGGCCTCATTATTATAATACGCTTTCTTGGACCTTATTTCAAATAAGGTCATACTCTGAGGCTCCAGGTGAACAGATTTTGGGTGGACACTACTAAACCCAGCACATGAGGGGTCTTCTGGGGCTACTCCTAATGTTAGATATTTTGACCTGTACGATGGTTTCAGAAGCTTGTTTAGTTTGTGATATTGTATAGGGCTGTGCATTTTTTCTGGGTGCCGTTATCTTCAATAACTGATTGAAGATAAGGTGAAAAAATAAAATGAAGCATCAATCTCACATGTTAATAAAGATAAGGAGCAAAGCAAAACTGCTTTCATACATTGCCAGTGTAGTTGTAAATCCACAACAACAGATTGCAAAACTGTTTGGCACTATCTACTCAAGATGAAAGCAACCAAGCCCTATTACATAGAAATTTTACTCTGAGGTGAAATGGTAAAATAATTGTGTACATATGTGAATGAAAGTACACGTAAGAAATATTCACGGTGGCAGTGCTCATGATATTCTAAATCTGGCAACATCAAAGGAGAATTTCAAGAATTCTCTTGAATTAGATTAATTCTTTTATTAGAATGGCTACATTTTGTTATACAACAGTAAAATCTATAGTAATTTAAACCTAACATAAAAAGATTAGAATTTTATTAATACAACATGGATAAATCTCACAACCATTGAGATAGCAGACATAAATCCATATCCAAAAGGATATACACTTTGGTTTCATTTAAAATTCAAAAATAGCTCCCTGCTAAGAGAAAGAGAGAAAAAACGAGCGAGCAAGCGCACCCATGACAGAAAAGACAGAGGTGGTCTTGAAATCATTGAAAAGAGAAAGGTAGTCAAAGGAAGTCCACACTTGATAGTGGGGATCAGGAGACTTTTGTAGTATTTTTATTGTTCTATTCCTAGATTGAATGTTGGTTATATGGGTATGCTCGTTGTATGACAATTCAAGTGCTAGACTCAATGTTGATTCATTTTCTATTCTATACAATTTTTTAATAAGAAAATTTTAAAGTAATCAAAAAATCTATAACAGGTAACTCACAGAAATCTCACTTCCATTACTCTCATCACTCCTAGCCTGTTTCCTCCCTGCTTTTAAATGAAATAATTTTTACTATTTTTTTTAAATTTTTTAATGTTTTATTTATTTTTGAGACAGAGCATGAGCAGGGAGGGGCAGAGAGAGAGGGAGACACAGAATCTGAAGAAGGCTCCAGGCTCTGAGCCAGCTGTCAGCACAGAGCCCGATGTGGGGCTCGAACCCACGAATGTGAGATCATGACCTGAGCCGAAGTCGGACACTCAACCGACTGAGCCACTCAGGTGCCCGAATTTTTACTATTTTTAATCTATCATTTTTGTTTGTGAATCTTACATATGCCCATAATACATATATCCCTATCTCTTACACAAAATGCTGCATGCAGTCTACAAAGTTCTATACCTTGATTCCATCACTTTATTATACATTTTCAAGATAAGTTCCTATATGTGTTCTATTTTACAGATGTGCTTTGTTGCATTGTGGAAATATACTACAGTTTATTCAGTTAATCCTATTTGATGGTACATATGTCATTTTAAATATCTTGTTTTTATAAATAATACCTAAAGTGAATAACTTCAGACATTTTATATTTTTGTGAATATATGTTTTGAATAGATTCCTATTAGAAGTAGGGTTCCTATGTCAAAATGTCAGTGTGAATGTATTTTTGTAACATATTGCCAAATTCTGATTTGGAGTAAATATATAATTTTTCATTCTCATAAAAAATATATGAGAAGAAATGAGAGGAAATAGTTCTGAATCAAACAAGTTCTCAGTGAAGAAATTGTTTTTTACCTATCCCTCAGGGTCTAAGATAGTGCAGTAATTTAGGATTTGGTTTAGTACATGTTTGGTGAAAAAGAAAGTTGAGGCAATTTGTTTGTTTGTATGAATAGAAGGCTTGCTGTACTAAATGTTAAGAGGAATAATCGCTAAAAAAAGAAATAGGAATTCTTGGTTCACAAATGGTGGCAGTCAATGTCCAGTCAGTATTTGTTAAGAAAAATAATATGCTATGAAAGCCACCTTGAAAAAGTCCTGAAAACATATATGGATATCTACCAGTTCCTCAGCAAAATCCAGGCTGATAGCTAAGTGAAATAAACAGAATATGAGACATGAGGGAAATTCCACCTCAAAGAAAAAGTGTGTCTTGGCAAATTTTGCACCCTTGAGGGTTAAAAGATTCATTGCATTTTCTAACAACAAAAAAGATCTAAAGATACTTATCACACAAAGCCTCACTTTTTAGATAAGAAAACAATCTCAGAAAGAAAATTTGACATGCCCATGAAAACACAGGCAATTCCAAAATGACCTGTGTACTTGACGAATGAATTACTATCTCACAGGGCCAGATCCAAACAAGTCAAACTTTTTAATACTTAGATATTCTGGAGATCTACTCTTTCATGTCCTCAGATATATCTATCTTATATAGAGTCTATCAAAGAGGGAAAAAAAAGATACGTGAAGACTATTACATCTGTTTTCCAGCTGTTACCTTCAACAGAGCATGGAGGTACAGCGTCAGTATATGAACAGTTCATATTTTCTTTTCCTGAGATAAATAATAATATCTATGTTACCATAATTTCTGGTTTCCTTAGCAATTGTTCTGTAAATTTGGAGATAGAAAACTTAAATAATATGAAGGCAAGAAAAAGCTGGAAATACAACTACTTGGAAGAAAGTACTTGAGTTTTGTATCTTCTCCAAGCCATAAAACTAAATTAATTGATATATATTAGATACATATAAATGTATTAATTAATTGATATACCAGATTGATATTATTTTTGTCTAAGAGATGAAGTTAGCAATGATAGGCATACATCAAACTGTACTCACCAATATACAAAACTTATTTCAGCTAAAAACTGTATAAATAGCTTTATCCTAAACCATGTAGCTACTAACTATATCTTGTGTACATGCATTCATTTGTTTATTCAGAACATGTTTATTGATTTCTTCTTTTGTGTTACGAATCAGAGGTAGCATCATGAATGTATGTAATTTATAAATTGATTACTTCTCAGGCTCATTTTTTCACTCCAGCCACCGTTTTAAAAATACATTCCACATAGGCTTTTGAGGTTCACATAGTTAAAACATTAAAGTCCCTTTCTGTGTGTACTTCATCAGGTGCTTCTTGTTTCCTTCAAAGGGCTTCTCTGTTTCTTCAAGGCAGGATAAAAAATGGATGCCGTTTGGCATTCATATGTGTGCAACTTGGATGCATACAGAAGCTGAAACACACGGTCTCTTTGACCAATAGGGATAGTACTAAAGAAGAAAAAAAATCTTTCTTTTAATCTCCTACTGAGAGTTTCTGAGATTTGTCAAAATCTTGAAATGTCCCATGGAATTGAGTCTCAGTCTTTCCTAAGAGTGAACAAATTTGTATTAAACCTTTGGATTAATTTTTCTTCAAGTTTCCAGATTGCCAGTGTCAGTCACCTACTTTTTGAAACTATACTGCCAACAAATTATCTTCATTCAAGCCTTTATCTTTGCCTTCATGGTTACCTAGGTTAAAGCAATTGGTAACCTTCAGATAGAAGTTTGAAGTTGGATCACTTGGCTGGCAGCAGAAAATGAGGTCTCTATTTCTTTGATAATTTAGAACGATGATCACAAGGGTTACATAAAGAGTGTGTACCTGTATGCTTTCTGTTAACTTCTCTGGAAGCCTTAAAAACATAAAATAGCAGGTTTAGGATAACCATCAGAACCTCCACACTGTTTTCCATAATGTACGTACCAAAGGACATCACCAGCTGTACACAGCTATTCCCTTTACCTCCTCCAACACTTATCTTTTGCTATTTTAATAATGGGCATCCCAATAGGTGTCAGGTAATATCTCATTGTGGTTTGATTTGCATTTCCCTGATGATTAGTGATGCTGTGTACCTTTGCAGCTTTTCATGTTTCTATCGGACAATATATTTTCTTTGAAGAAATGTCTATTTCAACTATTTTCAAGACCAATGTCAAGAAAATTTCTCCTTATTTCCTCCTAGTAGTTTTCTGGTTCAGGTCCAACAGTTATTCTTTAATCTACAGAAGTTGATTTTGGGTATGATGTAAGACGTGGCCCTAATTTCATTCTTTTGCATACAGACATCCAATTTTCCCAACACTACTTGTTGAAAAGAAGGCTCTTTCCCCATTTTGTATTCTTGGTGCCCTTGATGAAAAGCAGCTGACTCTATATGCATGAGTTTATTTCTGGACTCTCTATTCTGTTCCATTAGCCTATGTCTGTTTTATGCCAGTACCATACTGTTTTTATTACTATAACTTCATAATATAATTTGAAATCAGGAAGTATAATACCTCCTGCTTTGTTCTTCTTAATCAAGATTGCTTATCTACGTGAGGTCTTTTGGGGTTCATATAAATTTTAGGACTATTTTTTATATTTCTATAAAAATGTCAATGGGATCTTGATAGTGACTATACTAAATCCGTAGATTGCTTTGGAAATATGGATACATTAACAATATTAATTTTTGCAATCCATGAGCACAAGTATTTTTCAATTTACTTGTATTTTTTAAAATTTCTTTCATTTATGTTTTAAAATTTTCATTGTATAGATCTTTTATCTCCTCAGTTAAATTTATTCCTAATATTCTTTTAATGTTATTGTTAAAATAACAATAACAACAACAATAACAAAACAAATGGACATTAGCCTAAAAAATTCACTGATCAGAGAAAAACAGTTTAGTCATACATGCAAAGCTTAGTTTAGCTTATTTTACGAAACTAACTTGACCTGGGTCATTTTTTGCTTATGCCTCTTGAAATCATAAGTGAAACTTAAAAGTGTTTCTCAAAATTCATATGAGGTGAGCATATGCCTTTTACTTATTTTTCTTGCCCAACTGCTCTGTCTACAACTTCTCGTACTAAGTGGCTATTCTTGTCAAGGATCCTCGTAGCATCCTTGGAACCCTATCTAGTTCCAGATCTCAGAGGAAAAGCTTTCAACTTTTCACTGTAGAATATTTTAGCTCACAGCTTGTCACACATGACCTTTATTGTGTTGAGGTACATTTCTTCTCAACCTAATTGGTTGAGAGTTTTTATTGTGAAAAGATGTTGAATTTTGTTAAATGCTTTTTCTCCATGTATTGAAATGATCAAACAATTTTTACTTATCCACTGGAAATGAAATCTGTATCTCAAAGTGAAATCTATTCTCTCCTGTTCAGGGCAGTACTACTCATAATAACCAAAATATGGAAACAACCTAAATGTCCACTGATGGATAACTAGATAAAGAAAATGCGGTATATGTATTATACACACATCAGAATATTATTCATCTTTAAAAAGAAGGAAATTCTGCTATTTGAAATAACATAGATGGGCATGGAGGGCATTATGCTAAGTAAAATAAACTAAACATAGAAAAATAAATATTGTCTGAGCTCACCTATAGGTAGAATCTAAAATAGCAAAAGTCATAGAAGTAGAGACTAGAACAGTGACTGCCATGTGATGGTCAAATGTCCAAAGTTTTAGTTATAAGATAAACAATTCTGGAGATATACTATGCAGCAATATGCCTATAGCTAATATGCTATATTGTATAGTTAAATTTTTCTAAGAATGTAGATCTAATGCTAAGTGTTTTCACTACTACTACTACTACTACTATTACTACTAGAGGCAGGAATAAACTTTAGAAGTTGATGGATATATCTGTGGCCTTGACGATGGTGATGGTTTCACAGGTGTACAGCTGTCTTCAAACTCAACAAATTGTATTCATTAAATGCATATTGTTTTTTTATGACTTGATAAAATGGTTTAAAAATAAATTAGTAAAAAATAACTTTAATTTAATTTAATTTACCTAATAAAGGAAGTAACGTAAGGTATGTCTAGAAAGCCAGAAAGCTTCTATGACAGCGTTTAAGAAGACTCTATTCCCACACCGTCTTATGATAGACTGTGCTAAAGATTAGTGCTTGGTTTCACATAAAGTTGGAAGAGCAACAGTAGAACTTGAAGATGCTGCCTCAATATAACGCCTGTGTCAAAATCAAGAACTCAATGGGAGAAGAGTAGAATCCTGAAACTTGAGAGGAGTTTGAAAATACTCATACCTCTAATTCTTCTGCGATATATAAAACTATTCTCTGTAACTGAATGAGTGTGTAAAACAAAGGTAGACATAGGATTTTCTCATCTTAGTATCAATGACTTACGTGTATTTTAGGTTCCAATTCTTACAGTGATAACCTTTGCAAAGGATTAGAAATCTTGACTATCAAGGTGGAATGCTTTCACAAGGGATTATAGACGTAGTTCTGCTTCATGCTTTATCTGCCCTGTGGCCACTTTGTGTTCCTCATGCAGTGGGCCTGTACAGAAAAAGGAGTTCGTACAATGGGGGTTGAAGGGAAAGGGCGATTGACACAGGGCATCATGGGGAACTAAGCAGCTATACAATTGGTGAAGGGAGAGAGTTGTCTAGAATCAGCAAAACATACTGGAACATCTCTTCAAGCTTCCATAATGTTAATCAGCTACTGGAGGAACTAGTAGGTAAGGACAAATTAACTAAAAACTCATTATGGGTAAAGGTTAGAATCATCCCATCAAAAAAGTAGCACAAAACAGCCATGTTTTGACCAAGGATAAAAGAAATCCATAGAGTATGGTAGAGGAGAGAAATGGAAATATCAGTCACCACCTTGGTATCAGCTGCAGTGATGGGTTCTGTGGCTTATTCCATTAACTCACATGTACTATAGTGTTGTGATGGTTTGTATTTAATTTGAGAGTCTACATGATTTCAGGGCACAGATTGCAGGCTATGTCTTATGTCTTTTGCACCACTTCATATCTTCTCATCCACATCCCTTATTCCAGCAACTTCTGTGTCCAATATTTCAGTGTAAGTATTAAATAAGCTGTGCACAGTTGTAATTTCACTGCACCTTGCTTCTGGCACCATAACAAGAACACCTTGTTTTCTGCTGGCTTTCCAGTCTCTGCATCATGGGATGCCACAGGAGCCTATTTCGAATTCCCACATAAGCATTCTAATAATATGAGTGCTATGATGATAAAGCCAAGAAATAAAGACACCCTTATTTTTCATCTCCACTGTGGACATTTCTGATAAGCATTTTCTAGGGATCCTCAGAATATACCTACAGATTGAGCATTAGTCACCAATAGTGATGGTCAGTCTGTTAAGACAACCTCATTGGTATTCCTCATTCTCTGTATATTCCCTCTGTCTCTTCCACTTGTTCAAAGAACTCATTTTTTAAAAATCTTTATTTAAATTCTAGTTAGTTAACATCTGATGCAATACTGATTTCAGTAGTAGAATTCAGTCATTTATTACTTACATATATACCCAATGCTCATCATAACAAGTGCCGTCCTTAATATCCATCACATATTTAACCCATCTCCCTGTGTACCTCCTCTCCAGCAACCCTCAGTTTATTCTTTATCTTTAAGATTACTGGCACACAATCATTTTATTTAAGGTTTGCTTTTAAGGAAACCTAGCCTAAAGGAATGAATAATATAGCTATGGACTCTACCCACAATGCAGTTTATTTCATTCAGGAGACATATATAAAGCTGATAATCACTTGAAATGCAAACTATTAAAATAGTAATCAGGTTGTGGTTGGGTGTCTAATTCTTGATTTCGGCGCAGGTCATGATCTCACAGTGGTCTATTAAGACGGAGCCCCACATTAGGCTCTGAGCTGACAGTGTGGAGGCTGCTTGGGATTCTTGCTCTGCTTCCCTCTCTCAATAAACAAACAAATAAATAAACATTTAAACATAAATAAGATGGCATTTCCAGGAAAGCTTCTTTAATGAACCAATATATGAGTTGAAAAACTAAAGATAATCAAGAGGCAGTCATATAAAGAGCTGCTGAAGAACAAAGAAGGGGTAGTTGAAACAATGAGAGCAAGAGAGCAAGCAGAACAAGTATTATGGATGGCATAATTTGAGATAACTTAAGTATTGATCTTTCTCCCTTAATTCTCTCTTACACATTTTTATTCACTGAGGTTTTGTCTATGCAGTTTTGAGTCAAAAAATCATTTGAGTGAATGTATAATGTCCCGGGGGGGGGGGAAGACATGTTTCTCTGATGACTTTAGAAAAAAATGATTTAGTAGAAAAATATTTTTTAAAAATATTTTTATATTAAGGAAATATTTCTGAGTAGAATAGATCTCCTGAACTTGGGAGACAGTGTTTTGTCTTTTGTTTTTAATGTTGAGAAACTGAGATGGTAAGAATTAATTGCATAATACACAATTCATTTTATAAATATTTTTCCTGCTCAGGCTTGACATATTTATCAATCCATTTTTAGTTATGAAATGTCAGGTAAATTACAAAGATATCTAGATCAATTAGCTTGAGCAAATTTGGTTATCCTACCATGCACATGTAAAATGTGGGTCTTTAATTTTAAATTCACTAAAATTTAATGAAATAAAATATTTAGTTCCTCAATCACCCTAGTCACATCTCAAACTATTAATGTTTACATGTGACTTGCAATCACAGTATTGGGCAAAGCAGATAAAGAATATTTCCATCATCATAGAAAATTACTATTGGAAAGCACAGTTCTTGAACTTTCATGATGAAATTACTTCAACAACAAAAACTTTTCAAAATATTTTTTAATTATTATAAAGCAGCCTTAAGTTTAGATTTAAAAGTGGTCGAAGGGGGCTTGAGTGGCTCAGTCATTTAAGAAAGTGACTTCTGCTCAGGTCATGATCTCATTCCTGTGAGTTGGAGCCCTGCTTAGGGCTCTGCACTGACAGCTGAAGCTCCCTTCAGATTCTGTCTCTCTATTGCTCCTCCCCTACTTGTGCAGTCTCTCCTCTCTGTCTCATATATAAATCAACATTAAAAAAAATAAAAATAAAATAAAAGTAACTGAGACAAACTAGATTTCTAAACTGTGCTTATCAAATGTTTGTTTGCCTTCAAATCCATAGATCAGCCTTTCCTTTTGCACTCTGTAACTAAGAGAATTGGATTTAGCAGTGTCTCTTATCCTTTAGCATGTGGTTGTTGTGACAAGAACAGGAAGTTGCTTCTTTCATGGCATGTCTTGCAGTGGCTACATCTCCTCTCTTCCTCTGGCTTCCCCACCTGGCTCCTCCCTGCATGATGCCCATCTTCTATCTCAGGCTAGAGGTCATTTGCTAAGATTCTAGCTTCCTCTCCATGGCCCCAGCTTCTCTGCCTTAGGAGCAGCACCTCCATCTTTGTCTCTCAACTCTGAAAATTAATGGCTTCCTATCCTTGCAATGTTTGGAGTATCTCACTGTTTCTTTCTTGTCTCCTCAGTTTCCCCGGTGTGTTTAACCAACTCCTTGTATTAAATCCCTCCCCATTTTTTCTCTACTTTTTGAAAAACTAGATGATTTCTGCTTTACTGACGGGATCCTGATTAATACATAGACTGATCCAAGTAAGTCATGAAATTTTGTTTTTAATAAACCAGGTAATTTAGAATAACACATTATTACACAATGTTCTCAAGGCAAAAACACAACACAACACAACAAAACAAAAGCAAAAACAAAAACAAAACAAAAACACTGAGAGGAAGAAAAATGAGCATCTTAAAAGCAATTTTACTATATTTTTACTTTGTATGTTTGTGGAATAAGAAATGACTGAATTATTCTATTCAGCAACAACAACAACAAAATAACTATGT
This sequence comes from Suricata suricatta, assembly GCF_006229205.1. Classification (NCBI taxonomy): domain Eukaryota; kingdom Metazoa; phylum Chordata; class Mammalia; order Carnivora; family Herpestidae; genus Suricata; species Suricata suricatta. The sequence continues at coordinate 51,227,229 of NC_043704.1, forward strand.
TTTATGTTGAGGTTCTAAATAGAAATTATAATAACTAAAATTTCCCAGAAGTCATTTTTGAATCCCTTAGGGGGTCTTTCAGCTAAAGTCTATTCAGTGTTACCCTTTATGAAGATAAAGGGGAGGTTGAGTATAAGAAAAATAAAATTTGTTCATTTTTTCCATTAAAAGAGTTATGAAATTAGTAAGTTGCTTTCCAATGGCAAAACATTTAATTTTTCTTATTGTGATTTATTTTGGAAGTCAGTCAAAGATGGAAATTGGGGATAATTACAACCCTTTGGCGAATGGGAAAAATCCTCAAAGACATTTAGAACAATGATAAAATTTTGGTTTTTAAGATGGACTGGTTTGTGAGGAGTTTCCTAATTATATTAAGGCTTATTTTGATTTAAAAATGCAATTAAAGCAAATCTCAGATAAGGCTGAAAAATAAATTCTTTTTATTGACAATGTGTTCCCTACTTTTCTAAAATGGCACATATTTTCCATAAGGTTTTTTCTCCTAGCACTTTCATATTTCCAGAGGTCTAAAATCATCAAAAATATATGAATTCTGAAATTCCAGGATTTTGCGGTGTGTTCTACATCCACATATTCATCTAAAAAAGTAAATATGATCTTTTTAGATGTGTTTTCATTTTCAAATCTGTGACTATGTATACAGTTGATTTCTAATGTGCTATATGTTGTTGTTGTTGTTGTTGTTACTGTTGTTTTTGTTAACATTCTGATTGCCATTAACTACTTACTGTTGTATTTTTTAAAAGACATTTACTGAGTGTCAGGAAAAAATATCTATCTATCTATCTATCTATCTATCTATCTGTCTATCTATATCTTTTGAACTTGCTCCAAACTCTTCTCAGTATGTTTTTCCCTCTTTAAACTTATTCCAAGACACTAGTTCCAATTCTCTAAAATTATTTTCCTTCTTTTACCCAACACTTACCATTGTTACATAAATGAGCCTTTGTAATATTTACTCTGGGTGATGTAAAAGCTAGTCAGGTAGTTAGAGAATCACAGCTCAGTTCTTGGATCGTTCTTGAGTAAATCATTCATGCTACCTCTTCTCTAAAATGAAGCTATAATACCAGGTAAACAGTAAAGTCTTATCTTTGAGTTTCTATGATTCTATGCAACATTAATAGATAAAGAAGAGAGAAAATATTGATTACAAACCTGTAGTCTTATTAGAAAAACATATATTTTCCTGAGAAACTCAAGTCTAATAATGACCCAGTAGACCAAGATGACTGAGATCATGAGCTCTAACTAAAGAAGAATTGGCGTTAAATCCTCATCTCAGTTTTGACTTACAATGAGACTTCAAAAGTATTCTTAACTTGATTTACCTTATATGTTTAACATGAATAAGATAAAGCACTTCTTCTTTATTTGCATCTATATATGTGTGTGAGAAAGAGAGAAAAAGAGAGTGAATTAACTGACTTAAAACATGTAAAATACTTAGAAAAGTACTTGATACAACTATGTGTTCAAAATTAAATAATTATAATTATTACTATAGTTATTCAATAAATGTGAGTTCAGAGTCTATTATTTGCAGGGTATTTCCCCAGTAGCCTTCTAGAAATGTAAATAAGACACAGTCATTACACTTTGATTTCAATTTTCAATATATATTTATTCAGAGTCTAATGGTTGATAAAGTTATCAGAGTTATAAACATGACAATAGTACATCAAAGAAGGGAAGAGATAATGATGACTTCTTATTGGGTCAATCAATCAAAGGAAATCTTACAAAATAAAGAAGAATCCAAACAGAGTTCTGAATGAATGGGCTTCCATAATTAATAAGGGTTAGGTACTCTGAATAAGGGGGAAAAGGATGGAATATGGCAAAGTAAAACAAAGACAAAAGTACAGCTGGCAAAAATGGTACACTGAGGTGGGGACAGGCTATGGGGCTTATGTTTTATAACATCTGCTATGAAATCTAGCTCCCGGTAATTCAACACAGTAAGGGCATAAGTACACAGAGGTATCTTCTTGGACTTTGGGATGTGAGCTCAGTACTAGGCAGCAGCAAAGACAATAAGCATAGAAAGTGTGCTGGATTTATTTTTTCTATTTTTCTATTTATTTTCTATCAAGATGAGTCATGCATTGCTCCTTAACATAAATGATGGTGCGATGAAAATTAGTTAGTAATAAATTCCTCTTCAAATAGTCAGATGACCAGAAGAACGTCTGTGTTCATAGTAGATGGCTGGGGTAGTGTTAAGCATTATGACCCTTCATGAACCACACTCCTGGTAGTTCCTTTTTTAGTCTCCACCCACATTGATTCTGGCTTGGTCATTGGACTGTCATGGTCTCTGGGACATGCCAATAGCAATCCAGATGTAGGCAAAGACATGTTTACAGACTGGGGCTTGACTTCCTGTAACATTTACTTTTGAAGTCAGCTTCCATGCAGCAAATAAATGTAAACTGGACTCTTGGAAAGACCACACAAGACTGAATAAGGCTTCAGCTTTTGAGCTCTCCTCAAACCAAGATGCTAGATATGTAAATAAACCCATTTTGGATGAACCAGCCTGACTGCTTTCAAGAGCAGGTCCATGAGATACCCTAAAAAGGTCTAGGAGACCATTTCAACTGAACTCTTGCCAAATCACAGATTCATAAGAAATGATAACATGGTTGTTTAAGTTGTAGGATGGTTTGCTGACACAGTCATAAGTAACAAAAACAATGGCAGCAGATGGCAGGAAAAGATAACTAATTTCTGATTATTCAGGAATGAGGAAGTATGTAACCTGTTGAAAGACTCAGAAGATTCTAACCAACAAACATTAAAGGAGCCCAAGAAAGTAAATGTATCCTGTTACCAAAGGAAAGATATTAAGCTCTTTAAAATTAGTCAATAAAGTAAATAAAAATGGCAATGTCTCTTTAATAAGTGAATGAAAATGTTACACTTAAGACGATTATGAATGGCTCATTTGTGGAAACACTTTTAAGACTATATTATTATTTTTTATTAAAATTATTTTTTAGTTTATTTATTTGAGAGAGAGAGCAACTGGGGGCAGGACAGAGAGGGAGAGAGAATCTCAAGCAGCCTCTGCACTGCCATCATGGAGCCAGATGCGGGGCTCAAACTCATTAATCACGAGACTATGACCCGAACTTAAATCAAGAGTTGGATGCTTAACTGATGGAGCCACCCAGGGGCCTTATGATTATACTTTTAAATGCCTATTTGAGTTCTGGTTGAAGAAGTGATTTGAGCAAAATGCTTTATCTTCTCTTTTTCCCTAAAACTTCATTAAAATGATAATAAGGGAATAAAAATACATATCCACAGAAAAGAGATAGTCAATACAAGTTATTTCATTCATTTATGGAAGATGGAATTAGGATGGAAAAAGGACAGATAAAGGTAAATGAAGAAAGCAACTCTTGGAGGTGCATTCCAAAATACAATAGAGCAGAAAGAACCCTGTTTAGCTTCCAGTTCCTGATGCCGCATGTGTCACACACGGAGGTAGAAGACATGTGGATGAAATCGAAAGGACAAAGTAATGTTTCCTTCATGAATTATTTCCCACTTCCATTTACTCTTAAGTATAGAATGATGGTACTCAAGTCCTCATCATAGGAAATAATTCAGAGGCTTCTTGAGTAAGGACATTTAACTAAATTTTTTGGAGGAGGAAAACAGCTAAAGTGAATGTTGGCACCTTATTACTCTAGAATTTAAGGATCCCAGAGTCCCCAAGCCATGTGCTAGGGCTGCATCTTCCCAGAGAAAAATTTGTCTTTTTAAAATTTTAGCAAAGACAATTTATGGCCTTGTAGCTATAAATGGAGATTACACTCAATCATTCCTTCATCTTGTGTCTAAGTATGAAATTACAGACAGAGGAAAATGTAGAAACTAAGAAAGAAAAAATAAATATGAAGATGAAAAAAAGATTAAATTCAAACACATAATTTAATTAACATATTTGGGAAAAAGTTAAATATATTGCATCTAAAGAATAAATAAATGCCATGATTAAGGACTGTATGCCCAAGAAAGAGCTGTTTGAAATTGAATGTACTAAAGGAAATTCCTGAAAATGTCATGAGTATTAGCTTGCTGGATAGCCGGTGAAATTATTGGTTTTATACTTTTCTAAATTTTGCAATTTTTCACAACAAATGTTTATTTATTTTATAATCACCATTTTTAGTGGCCATCATACTTACTAACAAAAGGAATGTTGTACAATGTTCAGCTCGTAGCTGAGGATTTCTTACATGTGTGTGTTTTTATGCAGGTGTGTATATTTCTTTGTACGCATGTGCATGTAGTTACCGGGAATTCATATTTTGATAAATCAAGCTTTGGTGTGTCTCTTAGACATACAAGTAAAGATGTGAAGTAGACAGTTACCTGTATTGCCGTGATTTTTTAAAAATATATAGTTCTGTATTAGAGATAGAAACTTGGAAGTTATCTATTTACAGATGGTAAGGGGGTTCATGCAATTAGATGACTTCAGGAAGAATATGAAGTGAGAAGACATCTCTAGATTTTAAGATACATTCCATAAAGTTTAAATATACATTAAAGGTTGGGTGTCAAATTCCAAAGTTTCACATAAAATCAGAGTTTAATTGTAAAAACAAATATATAGCATTTTTCCTTTTGATACACTGAGAAGAATGCTTGGAATTAAAAAAAAAAAGTCTCAAATATAAATATGCACCAGATTTGAATTTGTTGGACTGACACTAATGAAGATACAGTGTCTTTATAAAAATTGTAATTTCTTCAAGTACTATTACATAATAAACTTGCCTTTTATCTCCATGCTTAATATCTAAGTATTCCTTAAAAATAAAACAGTATTTTACTTGTTGCCATTGTTTGGTATTTTGTATTTATAGACAACTATAGTTCTTTTAAAAGAACTTAGCATGGTGTTCAGGATGGACTCCCAACATGTGGTTGGGTAAAATGACTGAACATTAACTAGATTCCAGAACACAGATGTCTACAGAAATTTCAGGACGTTTTGCCTGCGTTGACATACACTGAAGCTTTTGTTTTGAGGAGCTAGAGGAGAAAATGGATAAGACTTTACACAAAGAAGCATTGTAAGAGAAAGTAAAAAGAGTTAAAAGCAGATTGGACTGCCCCTAATACCATGCTCCATGTTTTTCCCAAAATACTTCAACTCTCTTCATAAAGAAATTATCTGAAATTACTTTTCACAAATTTAAAATAAATAACTCAAGAACTAATTATCACAATTTAAAATCAAGTTCATTTTTCTTATTTGTGACTAGATTTTGTCACAAATATGATTGGGATGCAAGGGACAAAAATAAACAATGTATGAAACTCTACATGGATAATCTGCAAGAGCTGTAGATTAAATTGGTGTTGGAAACTCAATTTAAGAATTCCATATTCCCTCAGGGGAAAAAACTGCCAATAGGACCTTAGGCAAGACTCACACTCCAGATAACCATACGCTACTCCTCAGCCAGTATTTCCAAAATATATCCTCTGTAGTTCACCAGCTCTTCCCCTGTACTTTGGTCAACACTGAACAAGCTTCTATTCTTGCAAGGTACAATACAGCACCAAGTGCTATAACTTATAAATGCACATTTGATTCTCCTACTTGACTATAAGGACCTTAAAGAACACATTTTGTCTTGTTCCTGGTATCTAGCAGGTAAAATGATAATTAGAAGGTACTGAAGAAACATTTGCTACGAATAAATGAATCTGAACGGATGAGAAATGGACATTTGTTGAATCTTGTGAAGATAATTATCCTGCTGAAATGCACAAAAGAGCAGAAATGTTCCAACTGATCTTCTCCCCACGCCTTTACCTGGGTCAGAGAGAGGAACTGGAGTGTAGAAAGACAATGGAATATCAAAAAAATTGAAAAATGACAGAACATTAGAGTTTAAAGAGATTTTTCAAGTTGACTTATCCTATTATCTCCTCTAACAGAGGAGTGGAAATTTTAAGTGAACTTCCAAACCATAGATATTTAGTAAGAGAAAAAGAATTATAACTCGAGATTTTAGACTCCAAAATCCTTTTGTTTACAACAATTTTCAAACTTGATAAAGTGGCTTTTATTATTTTTCCCACAGGTCTTCAGTTTTAAAACATCATTTCTATAAAACAAAATGATTTTTAACTAACAACAAAAACCCTGTTCTTGCTTTATGGTTAACAACAACAGCAATGCTTAATAAGACATTTTATCAGCAGAGAAAATTAGATAGTAAAATCAGTTAATTTCTGTTTAAAAATAAATTCATGTCTAGCCTACAAAATACTAAAAAAATGTAATTTACTTTAGTTTTTCAAAAACATTAAGAACAGTTCAGACCTTTGTGACTAATTTTGCAAAGCTTAGAGGTGCAAAGATTCTGGGCTGGAACTTTTTAAATTTATTTATCCTATTGCTTGCAAATGCTGTTTGCTTCTTACTATGCTGCCAACATTGCCAGTATGCTTGTGAGCAAATTCCTTAACACAGTGTCCTATGGTTCTGAAGTGTTTCTATGCCATTTGTTTTTGAATAACCTGGAATTTTAAATTAATGGTATGTGAGAATATTAATGAATAATGTCCAGTTAAGATACCTAGCAGATAATCAAGAAAATTATTATAATTGAAACTACAATAATTTTCCCACTACAGAACATGTTCATTTGCTATAAAACATGAAAAAGCATTGTCTGTGCATCTTTTCCTGTGTCATAGTACTGGACTGGTTGAAGTGACTATAGAGGATGTTGTGGAACATATGGATAACATTTAACTTCCATTCTGGTGTTTACCTCTCTCTTTACGTAGGTCTGACAATGAATGCCATCACATTCAAATACGTAATAAAAGTCTATATTTATGAATCTCTCTTACTTAAAATTATAAGTCTCTTTAGCTCTTGAGGAAATAACTCAACTAGGTTCAGATGATATCAATTTAAATGTTGAATATACCAAATGTTTTCCAATCCACAGACATCAGTCTCTTTCTATAGTCCAACCCCGAATATGAGATGAAAAAGTCAAAGTATACACTAGATGCTTTGCTGGCAGTAGTCTACCTCCCTCCGTTCACATTTTACTACATAGACCTAGGAGTCATACAGGGCATATGCATTTCTAACTAACATTACATTAGCTAAATAGAAATTAAGTAAGAATTAGAAATGTCACTGTAGCTAAGGTAGTGGTTGCTGTTTTATGCTGCTCAAAACTCTTTGCTTTGGGCCCTCAGTACTAATTTCCTCATTAGCCCGCTAATTTTGCCTACTAATAACTCATAGTTGAATCCTTTTTCAGGAATGACTTCAACTAAAAGTCAGTTAATACCTAGTTGGCCTGAGTGTAAATCCTAACTATAGAGACTTCTTTGAGGGCCATTCAGCTTGATGGCCTCCCATGGGCTATCAACTACATGTGCAGTCAACTTCACCTTTATCCCAATGCACTCTCCTCCCCTACTTGTAATATCATTCCTTGGGATAACCCCCAATAACACTGCACACAAAGCCATATGTCAGAGGCTGATTCCTGGGAACCTGACCTATGATACCTAGGTGTTCCTTAATAGCTGCAATGATTTTCATTATTATTATTTTCCTTATGTGACTAAGGATTTCTTCACCTCAGAGGGGAAGACCTGCTTTTAAACACTTAACTAGATATTTCTTAATTATCTTCTAAAAGCTTATTGTATACATAACTCTGCATCTATCTAATGTCTTATTTATTTATTTATTTATTTATTTATTTGAGAGACAGAGACAGAGACAGTGTGAGCAGGGGAGGGTCAGAGAGAGAGGGAGGCACAGTATCCAAAGCAGGCTCCAGGTTCTGAGCTGTCAGCACAGAGCCCGACGTGGGGCCCGAACTCATGAACCCTGAGATCATGACCTGAGCCGAAGCCAGACGTTCAACCGACTGAGCCACCCAGGCACCCCCTATCTAATGTCTTAATAAGGATTCTTTCGATTACAAATAAACAAGACTTGACCTGAAACAGCTTAAAGAAATTGGAAAATGTTTTATAATGAAAACTAGAATGGAGTTAAGTCAGGAAAAATGGTTATGAGCAGTTAAAAATTGCCATGCCTTTCTCTATCTTTACCAGTTCTGTGAGACTGCTTCTATTTTCACTTATTTATTTTTTTCTTGAAGCTTTATGGAAAACATAGTTGCCAACAATTCCCACAGAGAAATTTAACAGTCCATTCACTCAGAGAGAGAGAGAGAGATGGACTTTCTTTTTAGATTACATTTACAAATATCACAGAAAAGGACTTTCATTTCCATGAGTGAGTCAGATTCTCTTCCCTGGAGAGCAATAAGCAGTGGTCAGGTTTGGCAATGTATTTTATTCACATAAATTATGTAGATCGTGCAGATAGTTATGTAGATAAGGTGTGGGACAAGAGTAATTTGAGATAAAAAAAATAAAAAAAAATAGATACCAAAGTATGGTGTATGCCTTAAAGTGGAAAGGAAAAAAAATAAAATAATTTCTTAGTTTATAGGATTCATCAGGAAAAATTCATAATAATTTTCTCCCTAGAAGACTGTAACACTGACCACTTTGTCCTCATTAGCTAGATAGTGGCAAAAGGCAGTAAGAGTTACTGCTGAATTTCTTAGTGACCACATTTTCCATCCTAAACAGAAGTCCTTAATACCACCACCATTTAAAAAAAATCCTGTATCACTCTAAATTTCTAGGAGAAAGATCTTACTAACTTGTTCTTTCCTAGGCTTGTGAAATGGTAAAGAAATAGAGCATGCCTATGAGTTACCCTGAAGTCAGGAGCATGGGGATATTTATGTCATTCTTAGCTGTGACAAATGGATGAAACCACATCAGAATGGTGGTTAGTGGGAAAATATTATATTGCAATAATAATAGCTACTGGGATACTGCACTCCTTGTGACTGTCCCTACACTATGGTCACAGGCGAGATTACTTTTCTTGCCCCCCTACTGCTCCTGAATATCATGGCTTGGTGGTCTCCCTTTCAGGCTTTCACTCACAAAGTTTAGGCCATGTGAAGATAATTCTGCATCTGTACTTCTTTTTGAAAATGATCTAAATCAAATTCAGCAAAACCTAGTACAAAGAAATCACCAGTTAGTCAAAAGGCAAATTGTAAAACGTGCTGTAGGAATTTGAGTTACTAAATATATGGTATGTGAACTCACTAAACTCATATATGAATATTAAACAGAATGGATGCTAATTTTAATATTGGCATTCCTTCACATGTTGTCCTAAAATTCATATGAGTACATATTTAAATATATACATATATATATACTGCCTTTCTATAAGAAAACTATATATACTTTTTATATATACTATATGTATATAGTTTTATATACTTATCAATTCACACTTATTATATATTTATTTTTTTAGAAAAATGTTTATTCATTTATGAGATAGAAAGAACAGAGTACCAGTGGGGAAAGGGCAGAGAAAGAGGGAGACGTGGAGTTTGAAGCAGGCTCCAGGTTCTGAGGTGTCAGCACAGAACCCAATGTGGGCTCAAACTCATGTATCATGAGATCATGACTTGAGCTTAAGTCAGATGCTTAACTGACTGAGCCAACCAGGAACCCCTATTTATTATTTTTTAATGTTTATTTATTTATTTTGAGAGACAGAGAAGCAGAGAGAGTAGGGTTGGGGCAGAGAGAGAGGGAAAGGAAGAATCACAAGCAGGTTCCAAGCTTAGTGCAGAGCCTGAGTGGGGGCTCAGTCTCACAACTGTGAGATCACATCTCAAGCCAAAATCGAGTCAGATGCTAAACCAACCGAGCTACCCATGCATCCCATTTATTTATTTATTTATTTATTTATTTATTTATTTATTTATATTTACATTTCCACTATACATTACACGTACACACACACACACAAACACACATCTATTGTTTTAATCTAGTAGACTCAAGAATACATTTTCATAGAACCAGAATAAAATCATGCCCTCTTGCTAATCTCAAGCCTAGAAGGGTTCATATATGAGATATTTGGGCATGTATAGACATACAAAATGCTAAACACCAACCCTATTCATACCAGAGAAATGATTTTCCCCCCTCCAGATTTAGACAAAGTGTTTGATGAAGGATTGGCATTTAACTCCCTTTTGTAGTTTCACCAATTGAATTTATTTTCCATGTATAATCACTGTGATAGGCTGAAAGTTTATATGTTCAAGTAGAAAGAGGTGGTTGCAAAGAAATCAGTAAGTTGTACATGGAGGGAAAAGAAAATACTACAGTAGTAATTACAAGGAAAAAAAGTCTATTATCCCACTCCCTGTCATCAATATGCATCTTCTTTTAAGAAGTATGTGGGTGGTAATATTTATATTTCTAAGTAGTATTTAATAACTTTATACAGATTCTGTTAACCATAATGAAAGATTACCAAAAGATTCCTAATCCACTCTAAACCTAATTATATACTTATCTATACTTCATATCTGTATTTGGGAAGAGATGGACAGTATGACAGAGAAAGGAAAGATGTGCTCACAGATAAATATCATAATGTCATACTTCTTAAAACTTAAAAAAATAAGTAAAAAAGAAAAGGAAAAAGAAACTGATGTTAAAAGAATTCTTCAACTAAAGGTAACTGTAACTTCATCTAAAAGGTTAGGTGTTACTTCCTAAAATATCTTTGTTTTAATAATAGTAAGTTAAACCATGGAGTAATTATTTTTCTAAATAATAGAGTCCAAACTCAGAAACAACAGATAGTTTGAAATGAAAAATAATTTACTTAGCACTCTCTCATTTCCTTCCACCTCCTTTTAACCACTTTTCAATTTTGGCAATTTTTATTATTTTTACATTTCACATACTTAGAATATTATATGATGTCTCCTATAACCAAAAGTACAATTGCTTAGTGTTGATTTTATATTAAAGAGAATAAATGCCACTCATAGGTCATTTTCTCAGAGTCTTCTGCTCATATTTTTTTTTCCATTTAAATTTATGTCTAAATCACCTTGATTTCAACGTTTAGTTTTTTATTTTGAAGAACTAAGGATGCCATGGTTTTTGTGTTCCTCTATGTTTCAGTATATTAGTTGTCAATATTTGAATGGAATTTTGGTTGGATAAGTACTGTTGAACTACACTTTCGTTACTCTCAGAACCCTAAAGACACTGATAATAGTCTCTTGACTTTGAATGTCACTGTGGTGAAGTCATAGGGAAACTCGATGTTTTTTCATCATCATGCATTCTGTCCAGTTGTCAAAGAAATCCTTTATATTTCAATTTTAGTAAGTTACCTTGATGTTAGTAATTCTGTATTGCTTTTTCATAGAATGAAATATAAATTTCCATATATTAACATTTAATAACCCACTCTTTCATCCAATAAATATTTGTCAGAGTCTCCATTCTGTAAATGTCTCTGTGAAGTGCTAGAAAAGTATAGGCTGATGCACATATAACAGTGAACAGGATGGACAAGATTTATGCCTTCATTTAGCTTATAATATGTGGAGAGGGAATATAATTTTATTTAATAGTAAATGTCATAAAAGACAATAAGATGAAGTTTATTATCTTATACAAGGAAGTAAAAAAAGATCTTTTGAACAGAAATAAAATTAAATGAAGAAGTAAACCATAAGAAGCAGAAGATGGTTGTGCTAGATTCAGATGGTTCCAGGTGGTTGGTGTGTCTTTCAGTCATTATGTTCCAGTACTGGCTTACAGGGATAGGAGTTTATTTCTCATTCATATGCTATTCATGATTCACAGGTTAGGTGTACCTCTGCCCAGTGATCTTTTAATTCTAGAACTGAGGCTAAGTTAGGAGTCTTTAGGTGAAGTATTGTTGGTTATCATGTCAAGAAAAAAAAAAAGCCATGATTGAGCATGAACCACATGTTGGCTCTTAGATCTCAGAATGATATATACATTGGCTCCAGTGATGTTTCACATGGATGTATTATAAACAATTTTATAAGTAGAGGAACAAGATAACATAGTTTATTCCAATGACACTGAGGAACAAACCATGAGAAGGTCAGAGTGTACCAGGAACAGAATGGTGTTTATAGACTTGTAGTTCATGTTTAATGGTTTGGATATTATTCAGTATGATAAGGATCTGAAATATTCTGAGAAGAAAACTAAAAGGATTCCTTAACTTCTGCATTGAAATATATTCCAGAAAGGACCAGTGTGAAAGAAGAGAAACTAGTCGGGAAACTATGGAAATGAAGACAACAATGATGGGTTTGGCCCAGAGTGACAGTAGTGCCACTGGGGGAAAACTATATTCATAATACTCTAGAGGTGGAGTATCTAGAATACATCTGGGTGATTAGAACCTAAGAAGGATAAATATTTAATTAAAAAGAATAAGCTGCTAGATAGGGGAGACTGGAAGTAAGGGGGTTTAGGAGTTAGCTGAGGTGTCAATAATTTCTATAGAAAGAACATATTGAGTGATTTTAAGTACAGGATACATTAGGATAGAAGCCAGAGGCCTGAGTTTTCCAATATTTAAAAGTCATGGAAAGAATGAGACAGAAAAGTGGAATAGAAATAGCTCCAGTGGGGTAGGAAGTATTGAGAAGAACTTGTTTTCCTGGAACTAAAGTGAAAAACATGTACTTTGAGAGAAGAAATGATTGTTTCACACCACGTGGCATCAGTTAGGGTTTCTTTAAAGTTAATCAAGGACACTGAGGTTAGTTTCATCAAAATATTTAACAGTTAAATAAGTGTGTACGAATAATAGAAAAAAATCATAAAATAATTATGTCATTGGAAGGAGTCAGGGGAGCCAAAGGAGAAGAGACTACTGAAAAGAAATGAAGAGGCAGCAAGCACACCCCCCCCAAGTCCCACCTGCCCCTCTTGGCCTACAAGCTGTTAGAACAACAGACCATCATAGGCTGATAGTCTAGATTTCCAGCACTTGCTTGACTCTCTGCTGAGGCTTTCCTAGGCCACAGGAACATGTTCTTCCTGTATTATGGACCTGGCACTCTGGCCAGAGTGCTAATAACTCCGAAGATATCCAAAGCAATTAGGAAGGTGGAGGAATATCTCAGGTTTTTCCTGCCCACACTGACTCGAATTGTTGTATATTCTACAAAGACTCTCAGAGGATTCAGCAAAATATGAGCCCCAGTTGCCTATGATAGAAACCCACTCATTAGCACTCTCTCTCTGACTTTCCTTGCTGTATTTTCTGAGATCACATCCCAAATATACTACTCGCCCCTTAATTGTTGTCACAAAGTGTGCTTTTGTAGAAGTACCAACTAAATCAAGATAAATATGATAAAATTAAAGTATTATAAAAGTAAAAATTTAGAAATAAATGTATATGCATTGAGCATGGTCAGAGATCTAAGACACTTAGAACTTGAGTGCCCAAAGGATCAGTATTTCTAAGTATTTAAACTTTTGCAGGTCACAGAATGATTTCTTATATTTCGAAATTTAGTAGTGTTGAGAACAAATATTCAATGCCTAGACGTTGAGAATATAGCAGCCTCCCCTCAAATCTGCAGGCATCTCACTTACGGGTAATGAAGCTAAAATCCTAGAGTACTATTCAACAGAAAAAAATATATATATAGTATAAAGTGGAAGATAAGAATTACTCAATAGGATGAAATCTATTAATATAATTAATCAAATTAATAAACATAAGAAGTCATAGGATCACCTGGTTCATATATTTTAAAAATCAGTAAAAATTAAACATCATTCTGGATAAAAAATACTCTAAAAGAAATAGAAATAGGCTCTCTCCTTATTCAGCAGTAAACCTCAGTCAGAACCAAATGAATGTTCTTCTCCTTTTTCATCATTATTACTCAAGGCCACATGGCATAGGATTATTCCTTGATGAAATTTAATATAACCTATAGATTCAAACAGTATGCCAATTCTTATCTCAAAAACTTCTGACCAGTTTAGGGACATCCATATTCCTGCTGTGGATTTGAATACTACATCTGGAAAATTATATCAACTTGGACGAAATGCAACATTGCTTTAATATAAATCTTATTTTCATGAAAATATTCAATAATATATTTTGCTGAGGCATAACAATATTTGCTTTTCTATTTTTTCCATCACACTTCAAGAAACTCTTATGGCCTATGTCACCTACCTTCAAAGTCAGTTTTCTTACTTAAAATATCTAAAACAAAATAGAACTTTAATCCTTTAAATTATTTAAATAATTGCATAAATACATAGTATTTTCTTTCTACTTATTTACTTTTTAACATCATTTAACTCCTGTAACTGCAAATTTAGAAAAAAATAATTGGAGGTAGGAGCAGCTGAGTGCCTAGTGGGTTAAGTGTCCACCTCTTTATTTCACTCAGGTCATGATCTCAGGGTACATGAGTCCAAACCCCTCATCCGGCTCTGCTCTGGAAGTGCTGAGCCTGCTTGGGGTTCTCTCTTTTTCCTTCACTTTCTGCCTCTCCCCACGTGTCCATGTGTCCTCTTGCTCTCTCTCTCTCTGTCTCTAAACAAATAAATAAACATTTAGAGAATAGTTGGAGGTAAATAAAACTGCTTTTGTGCTCATTTGATAAAGCTGATAGCAGGTTAAAATTCCACACGTATATTTTACCTTTTATTCATCTTTGAGATCTGGCACATATTTATATAAAAATATTTCTTCGGGAGCGCTTGGGTGGCTCAGTCGGTTAAGCATCTGACATTGGCTCAGGTCATAATCTTACAGTTGGTGAGTTTGAGCCCCACCTCAGGCTCTGTGCTCACAACTCAGAGTCTGTAGTCTGCTTCAGATTCTGTGTCTCCCTCTCTTTCTGCCCCTCCCCCACTTGCAGGCTCGCTCGCTCGCTCTCTCTCTCTCTCTCTCTCTCTCTCTCTCTCTCTCCCTCTCACTCTCGCTCTCTCACTCTCTCGCTCTCTGCCTCTGTCTCTCAAAAATAAATAAACATTAAAAAATTAAAAAAACATATCTGTTCAAACAACATTATAAGTTGCAGGGGAATGGAAGGAACTGTCCCTGCCTGACCTCTGTTCTCAGAATGCTGGGAACATGGGACTTGATGAAGTCCCAGGAAGGCTTGCAGGATGGAGCCCTCCTGGTCACCAGCCAAGTGCGTCAAGGACCACGACGTAGGAGATATACCCACATAGATATTCCTGATCTGTCCTTTCTTTATCTGTAACTGTTGTCCTGAGTAAAACATTTACTGTAACATTTACTGTGCTCTCCATGCTTGCAAGGAGGGTATAAAGTAAGACGCTATTTCTAATAAGGTTTGCCATTAGCCATCTGCTCTTGGTCCATCTCCATAGCTTTCAGGGACATCAACGTTTCCATTGGCCATCAGCCTTTGGGAACATCATTGCATCGCTGGTCATCTCCCCAGGACCCCTTCCCGGAGGAAGACCTACCTCAATAAGTCCCCATTAAAAAAAAAAAGATTATTTATTTTGAGAGAGAGAGAGAGAGAGAGAGAGAGAGAGAGAGAGAGAGAGAGCAAGCTCACAAGCAGGGGAGGGGCAGAGAGAGAAAGAGGAGAGAGAGAATCCCAAGTAGTCTTCATGTTCAGCTTGGAGCTGGAATCAGGAATCAGAGCTCAATCTCACAAAACATGATATCATGACCTGAACCAAAATCAAGGGTTGGTCGCTCAACCAACAGCCACCCAGGTACCCCCATAAAAATATTAAAATATATTGCTTGCGCTCCTGGTGGGTCAATCGATTGAGTGTTCAACTCTTGATTTGGCTCATGTTATGATCTCACATTTCATGATATTGAGCCCTGAAACCGGCTACACATGTGCGGAGCCTGCATGGGACTCTCGGTCTCCTCTCTCTCTGCTCCTCCTTCTGCTCACACACACACTTTCTCAAAAACAAATAAAATAAACATTACAAGAATAAAATGCCTTTTTCTCTACTTACTAAGCCAATCTCATTGGCATTTGCTTGTGTTACTCACTTACCACTCCTATTTAAGGAATTTAAATTCTTTCTAAATCAGTTTCCATGATTATTTCTCCAATGTTTAAGTATACTGCACAACAACCAATAACAGGAAGTTTTAGCAGGATGGATAAAGGAAAACCTTTGTTTGTTATGTGAAAATATATATGTGTATGCACCAGAGGAAAAACTGGGTAGGAAGAAAGATTATAAAACTGAAGGGACAATGAGTCATAAAAATTAAGTGAACAGTTATTCCCATGTGATAAAAAGTCATAGAAGACAGTTTGGTGGTATGTAATACTTTCTAAACACCTTAAGACTTTACAGATCTACAAGTAAATATATAGCTGTCTTGTTAAAATGTATTATTTTATAGGACATCTACCCATAAATATTCATGTTCATGAATGACCTAACTATGCAGTGTCTACTTAAAAGAATATTCTATTATGAACTTTTCTAAGAGTTCATTCATTGGTTAGAGTTTTACATTAATGAGAATAATATTTCATCTGTTTTAATTATGAAATTTAATTAACCACTAAATTAGCTATACACAAACCATGCATCCTTGTCCAATGTTTCTATCATCCATCCTTTTATTGTTTGCTTGTCATTCCTAAATTGCTAACCTTATAGCCAAATGCTCTATTATCATAATCCCCTAAAACCTACTCCAATCTAGTATGTTCTCTCTCTTACCCCATCTTTCCTCCTCTACTCCCTCTCAGTTTAAGATCTTTAAATTCACTCTCTTCTGATTGGAAACACTTTTCTCTCAACCTGCTTTATCGAGCTAACTTCAAATCATACATGGGGCTGATGTTTAAATATCAGTTCCTCTAACCTTTTCTAAACTTAAAGCTCCCTGTTATACGTTCTCAGATTAACTTTTGCTTCAAAGCAATTGACAAACTTTAAATGCTTAATTTATTACTTTGCTTAATGTCTGCATTCCTCTTAAAGAATAGACGTAAATATTATACGAAAGAAAAACACAAGACTTATAATACTAGGATAAAAGGACAGTGTGGGATCAGGGAAGGTTTCCTTATTTGAAGTTTTCACAAGTTGTACGTATTGGAGTATTATGGTTATTAAACTGTCAATTTTCAGTGCAAATCATATCACTGTAATCATATAATTGATAGCAATGGATTAGACTAGAAATTTAGTATGAGTTACTTGCTTGATAATTAAGGATACTAGACAAACAAAATGTTTCCCAATTGATTGATGGAATTATCAATAAAATAAACATGTATGGATAACGCATGGTTTACATGATAATGATTTTCTAAGTTGAAAATTTAAATTTGAATGTATAATGTTGAAATCAAGTGTTGATATTTTCATAAAATGTAACAGTATTGAGTGCTATAAATATATTAAATGTTTGTATTTCCAAAATAGACATACTCTTTAGTGGGTCTGCTAAGGATAATGTGAGCATGATTTTGGTTCTTGAAAATAATTAATAGTTTAATATTTACTGTTCTTGGTCAACAATGAGTTTAATGTTGGTAACCTGTGAATATCACTGATTTGAATACACTTGAATTGAGAGGACTTTTTGACATTTTTCAGTTTGATAAATAAGTTTTAAAAATTAATTAATTTTTTTCTAGTTTATCAATTTATTATGTGAACACACTGGTGACTAATTTAACTGCATCCTTTTTTTTTTTAAATAATGAGACTTCATTTAGGTGCATTGGAAGAGGTTACAGAAATAATGCATATAAAGCACCTTCACAGCTTCGAAGGAAACCATCCACATAAAAGTAAAGTACTTGTTACTTTGATGCTTGTATACCGAAATATATTATGTAAATGTGGGGTCTAGAGACTATAATATGTCTACCTTTTTATTTCTCAGAGGCAGTAACTCTTTGTTTTTCATTTTTGTTGCAATAATAGTAGGACTTTTTGTGATGTTTACTGAAGGTAGGATTGTTTGTTTTTTTTCTGCAGTAATAAAACCTTATTTTATTGCCTATTCTGTTTCACAATAATAATTATTATACTTTGAAACCCTCTTGGCATTTTGTAAGTAACAGAACAATAAACCCATGTCAACTTTTCTGTGGATTGTAAAATTCTAGTCCTTGCAAGTTGCTTGATGAGGGACTGTGAGGGGCTATAATCCATCTCCTCCACAGTGTTTCAAATATTACCCAAGATAGCAGTGATCAAATTACTTATCACATCAATGATAGTTATCCATAAGGAAAAAATATATGTAACTGTAAATAAAGCTATATAAAACAATTTTGTGTTTACTATACCAAGGAATATAACTAGTTTCCTTCAGTGATGCTGGGTTAGACATATGTTCATATTCTATAAGTAAGATTACTGGAGTTAGTTGTAAGTGAATTCGAATTGATAGCTATCTTAAATGCAGTTTTTTAGCATAAGACATCATTTTTAACATTTTTAAATGGTAGCTGGATCGGAGCATATTAAAAAAACTCTCCTGGTGATCCTGATAAAAAGAGAGTCAGACCCTCTGATTTAAACGGATATAATTTGTCTACATTATCTAGCATGCTGACTCCAAAATGTAAGCGGACAGTTACTATTCATTATTGATGGTGATGACTATAATTTCTGTTCTGTCATCTCTTAGGTTACTTGCCTGAAAGGATGTGCTTGAATTGGTTTTGTTTACAAATACAGTTTTGAAGTATGAACTTTATCCGCATACCCTACTAGCCCTTCCAGAATGTGGCTATTCAGAAAATAAGCACAGATAAAAGGTAATACAATATTATTTATGAGCATCTGTGCAAGCACTCCATTGTGCCGCAGGGTAGGACTTCTCTTTTAAGTCTTGCCAGGCTCACAACATAAGTGTGCTTCTCCAACTTGAGTTGGCTGAGTCTTAGCACTGACCCTGGCTTCTTTCTTCACCAGCCACACAGATAAGGATGACCGAATGACTGCCGTGAGATGACAAGGCCAGCTCTTAGGAGACAGGACCAGGAAATGCAAGAGAGCAGGTCAAGTGCTCCTTTCTTTAGAGAATAGCATTACTGTCCATTCTCAAACCTGGTTCAAAGAGTGTGCTGGGCTTGACTGACTAACATAGCAAGGCTTCCTCTCCGGAAAAGAAGAGTGAGATGTAGGTCCTGCATAGAGTGAAGAGAGCAATTAATATTTGAGGCCAACTGTTAGTCTATGTAGAACATAATCTACAAAAAGAAGAAATCATCTTACATTTTAGTTCCACTTAATTGTTGTAGGTTTTGTTGCTTTGGAGACAATGTGAGAAATAAAAGTCACACATACAAGTCCTCAAATCCTACTTATTTTGCTTACTAGAATACACCTTGAAAATAGTTTTAAAATATCTACTAATCCTACTTTCTATCCATAAGTTGGTTTTAATATTAGTCATATTTGATGAGAATCAAATACAATAGATTTCGAGAAGTAACATGTAAATTATTTATTTACATGCATTAGTGGTAAAAGGGTTCCACAACCAAATATGCTGGAGACAAATTATCTTTATTTCAGTATTTATCAGATGCTTTAATATGCATTATAAATCTCCAGGGGAAAATGTGGAAAAATTTTTCCCCAGAATTATTTATCTGTAGAGCCTCATTTTCAAAGAGTATTTCAGGAATTAATTTGTTGAAAAATCTTAGGGGAACCTTGAGTTAGGCATTATAAGTGAAGTGACTAAGAAGAGAGTTATTGTCTTTTTAAAATTTTTGTTCTCTGATTTGTGAACAGTGCATATTTTGTGTTAAACTATATCCTTTGTATTAAGTTATATTTTTGAAAGGGGAACAACTGAATAAGATTCATACATTATGTGAATTGCAAATTTCAGAAAAGGAGGCTGGGCACGAGAGTTCCACCAGAAAAGAGAAGTGGGCTGTGAGAGACAGGAATGAAAGGCCTTTTAATCTGAATGTTTCTTAATCTGAGTTTTGACAAAACTTGAAGGAGGAAAAAAAGAATTTGGGGGAGGGTGCATTGTTCTTCATGAGTAAAGAGCATCAGGGAATCACAAATCAAAACCACACTGAGATACCACCTCACGCCAGTCAGAGTGGCTAAAATGAACAAATCAAGAGACCATAGATGCTGGCGAGGGTGTGGAGAGACAGGCACCCTCCTACACTGTTGGTGGCAATGTAAACTGGTGCAGCCGCTCTGGAAAACAGTATGGAGGTTCCTCCAAAAACTATCGATAGAACTCCCCTATGACCCAACAATAGCACTGCTAGGGATTTACCCAAGGATACAGAAGTGCTGATGCATAGGAGCACATGTACCCCAATGTTCATAGCAGCACTGTCAACAATAGCCAAATCATGGAAAGAGCCTAAATGCACATCATCTGATGAGTGGATCAAGAAGATGTGGTACATATACACAATGGAGTACTACATGGCAATGGCCATTTGTAGGAAAGTGGATGGACCTTGAGGGTGTCATGCTAAGCGAAATAAGTCAGGCAGAGAAGGACAGAAACCATATGTTTGGACTCATAGGTCTAACAGGAACACAGGAGACACCTAATGGAGGACCAGGGAGAGGGGAAGAGGGAAAGAGAGTTGAGGAGAGAGAGGGATGCAAAACTTGAGAGACTATTGAATACTGAAAATGAACTGAGGGTTGAAGTGGGAGGGGGAGGGGGAGAAATGGTAGTAATGGAGGAGGGCACTTGTGGGGAAGAGCACTGGGTGTTGTATGGAAACCAATTTGACAATAAACTATTAAAAAAAAGAAATAGAGTTTTTAAAAGGGCTAGATTAAAAGAAGACTAAAAAAGGACAGGAAGGAAGGGAGAAGGGAAGGGATGGAGTAGGGAGGGAGGAAGATCCCTAAAATAGAGGCAAGAGAGATACTAGGTTAGGAATTATGCAACTTAGAAGAATCAACAAAATATTCCAGAACAATGAATCTTTCTTAAATGTTTTTTTCTCTTGAATTGTGCGAGTCTATAGACCCTTTTGTTCCATGTATGTGCATCATTTATTTCAGGAAAGTTGTCATAGAGTAAAGTGATATTTAGGTCTAGAGAGAACAGGAGAATACTGTGAGACTACTAAGATCAAAGACTACAGAGAAGACCTTCCAGGTTCTTGAGCAGTAGGAGTTGTGGGTATGAAAATAATAAAAGCTTTGATAGTACAGAGAGCTCCATTCATCAAAATGATGATGTTTCTTCCTGGTGCTTTATAGTCCTCCTTTACTAGGGAAGAATTAACACCTTTGTTTTTTTCTTATTATATCCCATAAACTAAATATCAAATGGCAACACAATTTATTGGAAGTCACTAATTCCTTAGTGCTTCTGTTCTTCTACTTTTATACTACAGTAATAAGATTTAATAATTTAATCATCAAAAACATATTCTGAAATATTAGACCAAATACACACACACACACACACACACACACACACCACACACACACACCACACATACACATACACACACAGAGATGTAAGCTCTTATTTTAACCAAAATCTAGGTTAGAGGAAAATAGACCCTTAAGTTTTACCTTTAAAAACTGCTTCCCATTGTTATATGGCTTCATCTGAACCCTATTCTACTACATGCTGCTGAGTGATTTCACAACCCATTTCCCCACTGCATTCCGTGTAACTTCAATGAGCATAATTTCAGATCTGTTACAACTAGAGTGTTTTGATGAATAAAAAGATATTCTAACGAGAAAAAAAAGAAAGAAAATCTATGATCCACTTCAAGGAAAGTCTGCCAAATACTATTTATTTTTGATACAGAGAGAGACAGAGCATGAGAGGGGGAGGCGCAGAAAGGGAAGGAGACACAGAACCGGAAATAGGCTCCAGGTTCTGAGCTAGCTGTCAGCACAGAGCCTGACGCGGGGCTCGAACCCACAAACGTGAGATCTGACCTGAGCCGAAGTCGGAGGCTTAACCGACTGAGCCACCCAGGCGTCCCCCAAATACTATTTAAAATGCTAGCATTTCTCATCCAGAAACCAATGTAAACTAAAATATAGATGACTTTATTCATGTTCCGTTTAATAAAGTTTCTTAATTCCACAAGGCAAGAAATCCTGGACTGACATTTAGTTTTGTAGTAAGAAGAAGCGCAGTATTGTTGTGCAGAAGCAAATAAAATGCTATTACAGTGCACAATTTTATACTGTTCCTCTAAAAGTCTGTGAGGTAATGTCACTGCTAATTGTGCTGCTAGTCCTCAGGGGTCAGGAACTGCAGGTTCCTGATGTGACAAGTCATGCACACACCAAGATTAATAATAGGAAATGTTAAATATATCCGATTCTTTTAGAGAGAAAGTAAGAAACAAAATCCACTGCTTGTGGTTTTAAAAATATCTATAAAAGTCCCATTGTATGAATAGTTTCTGCATTAGCTCTATATAACCACTGTCATTATACCAGGATTGTTACCAAAGGAAAGAAAAACTGACACTGTAAGATTCTCCAGTGCAATAATGTTGATACAGGGACTGGATTTTTCAATGGTGAATATTTGGGTTATATTCCTGTGGTCTCCTTAGCTCAAAATGCTGCAGGTCCATCCACTGCTTATTGAGGAAAATGAGGCTGTACAAAATGGGTGTATGTCAAAGGATGCTCTGGACACAGTCTTGTGGGAATGCCCCATTTCTCTTTAACCTCACATCAATTCGCTTGCTTCTTTGAGAAAGATCCCCCACTGATATTAGGGAGTCCTCTTTAGCTGCAATAAATTTAAAGCAGCTCCCTTTAGTCCTGTGTTAAGAAGGAGTTCAAGGCCATGTCCTGACTCAGAATTAGTGACTTGGAGAGAAATATTTACCATGCATTTACTAACTCTAATAGACTCTTTACTTCTGAAATACAATTAGGTCTCTTAGCTTAATATTCTTGGTTCTTTGTATCTTCCTACAGCAATAGTTTCAAATACAGTGACACTCTCACTGGTGATGTTCTTTGCTATTTTTTTCCCCATAGACAACTCTCTCATATATCATATGGACATAGAACAGAACTACAAGGCACACTTTTGCTTACCCAATTCCATTGCGGCCCCTTATTAAATTTGCTTCTGCAGTTGTAGGTCCTGTTGTAGAGAGTAGCTTCCACATGTCATCACACACGATGCTTGTGATAGTTTTTAATTTATTGCAGCTCAGCTCCAAATCCACTTATCACTGAAAACAGGGATCTGAAGCTTTTAAATGCATTTTTTCTTTTTCAGCTGGCAAGGTGGAAAGCTTTGTCAGTACAGGGTGATAGAGATAAATACAAGAAACAGAGACTTGCATTCATGATTCTGATGTTTTTGGCAAGCTCCTGCAACACGTTAGGCTGTATCAGGGTCCACTCCCATGGTGTGGCCAGTTTCCTGCTGCCTGGCGCTGGTGCTGCAGCACAGGCAGCCACTTCTGTGCTCAGTGTCTGCAGTGCACAGCAGGCAGGTGCATGCAGTGACAGGGGGCTTCCTAGGATCACCACTTTAGCAGTCTCACAGAGTGACTCTAATGTGACACTACTTCCTATGGCAACCTAGAGGACGCATTTCAATAAATTCCACTGTGCAGCAACATAGCTACATCCCCTCCATCCAGTGAGGAACAGCCATTCATGGGCAAGGTCTGAAACTCAGCCCCTGAGGTCAGGAGGTCTCTTCTTTAAGGTTCTCCTTACGTTTGTTAGTCTTTTTTTTTAAATTTTTATTTATTTTTTTATTTTGAGAGACAGAGAGAGCATGAGCAGGGGAGGGTCAGAGAGAGAGTGAGATACAGAATCTGAAGCAGGCTCTAGGCTCTGAGCCAGCTTTCAGCACAGAGCCCGACACAGGGCTCGAACCCATGAACCATGAGATCATGACTGAGCCAAAGCTGGATGCTTAACTGACTGAGCCGCCCAGGTGCCCCACATTTGTTATTTTTAAATTCTTTAGAGTTCTTATTACTTCTTCCTAGCCATACTGGTTAATTTTGTGTGTCAACTTTTCCAGATTATGCTAAGCAGGTGGTTGGGGAAACACTGTTCCAGATGTATTTATAAAATTATTTTTAGATTTAATTAACATTTACATTTAGTTGACCTTAAGTAAAGCAGATTGTTCTCCATAACATGGGTGGACCTTATGCAATCAGTTGAAGGTATTAAGAGAAGACTGAGGTTTCCTAAAGAGGAAGAAATTCTGCCTGAGTTTTCAGTCTTTGGATCAAAAGTGCATCATCAATTCTGACTTGGATTTTTGGGTCACAAACTTGCCCTACAGTTTTCAGATTTGGCAGCCCCTGCTATCGGGTGAGCTTATTCCTCAAAATAAATCTTTTAGTATTTTCCTCTATCTTATTTTTCTGTTTCTTTAGAGAACTCCGAAGAACCAATTCTTTAATCAAATCCCTTGTCTGACTGAATAATTCCTTATGTTAAGCTTTTCCTATATATAGTACTGTATGACTTCTGTCTCCTGATTGAACCCAACTAATCCAATGCTCTTGAAATACTCTGACAACATATACATTTGTGAGAGAAGTCTTCCCATGATAGAATTGGGATCTGAAAGATACTATCTGGTATCAGGAAAGTTTCAGATGTTTCCTCTATGCTCATCCCTATTTATATTTTTGGGGACTTCTGGTCATCTTGGTTCCAGGTAAGGTAGGTGGGTACAAGCCAGCAGGAAACAAAAATCACTACCTAAAGCAACCAGGGTTACACAAATACTTTAAAAATAGAATGGAGTCATGTGGCTATTGGTTTTGGCATACACTGTTTTTCTGATTTTTATTTTGAAAACATTTGAAACAAAAGAAAATATAAAGAAAAATAATCATTCACTAGAGAGGACATCATATTGTAATAAGGTAAATAAACAGAATTATCAGAAGTGGGAGGGTAATAGAAGATCAACTTGTAATTAGAAATAAGCTTAGAAGAGCTCACAATTGGAAACAAACATGAGAAACAAGAAATAAACTTTAGGTTTTCAATTTTTAAAGACGTAATTCCATAAGAAAACCAACTTAAGAGTTCCCTCGTTCTTTTCTATCTGTATAAATATGCCTCTACTCACCAGATAACTGGGAATACATATATACACACACACACATATGTATATAATACATATATATACACACACATATGTATATAATACATATATATATATACACACACACATATATATATATTTTTAATTGCCTCTTGTAAGTCAGTGTATTCAATAAATTCACCAAGTTTGGTGTCTGTTAGCACAAAAACATATCTCAAGTCAATTCACTTCTACCTAACTATACATATATTATACCAACCCTTAAATTATTAGCCTTAGCTAATTTACTGTCATTTTCCTCCTGGATTATTGCATTGGTTTCCTAATATCTTATCTGATTTAATCATTTCTTTCTTCATAACCTAATGTTCACAGCAGCACTGTCAACAATAGCCAAAACATGGAAAGAGCCTAAATGTCCATCACCTGATGAGTGGATCAAGATGTGGTATATATACACAATGGAGTACTACATGGCAATGAGAAAGAATGAAATATGGCCATTTGTAGGAAAGTGGATGGACCTTGAGGGTGTCATGCTAAGCGAAGTAAGTCAGGCGGAGAAGGGCAGATACCATATGTTTGCACTCATAGGTCTAACAGGAGAACAGGAGAAACCTAATGGAGGACCAGGGAGAGGGGAAGAGGGAAAGAGAGTTGAGGAGAGAGAGGGATGCAAAACTTGAGAGACTATTGAATACTGAAAACGAACTGAGGGTTGAAGTGGGAGGGGGAGGGGGAGAAATGGTGGTAATGGAGGAGGGCACCTGTGGGGAAGAGCACTGGGTGTTGTATGGAAACCAATTTGACAATAAACTATTTAAAAAATAAAAATAAAAAAATAATTTCTTTCTTCAGTCCAGCCTTTATAATCAGTACAAAACAATATTGAAAACATCGATGATATTACACCATTTTGGAACTTTAAATTCTTTGATTACTACCCATACTTTTGTAAAGAAAAACTGGGGTGCCTGGGTGGCTCAATTGGTTAAGTGTCCGAGTTTGGCTCAGGTTATGATCTCAAGGTTTGTGAGTTTGAGCCCTGTGTCAGGCTATGTGCCGACAGCTCAGAGCCTGCAGCCTGCTTTGGATTCTGTGTCTCCCTTCTCTCTGCCCCTCCCCAACCCCTCAAAAATAAATAAACATTAAAAAATTAAAAAAAGAAAAGAAAAACGGAATTCTTTAAAATGAACTAAAATAACAACAAAACAGCAGCAAAAACTACTACTTATTCCCTTTTATCTCAAACCGGAAACTCTTCTAAGTACTCTACATATACCAAAAGATTCATATTTCACGACCTAATGCCTAATTATGTGGATGTTATTATTTGTATTATTATCATTATTTCATAAATGTGAACAATAGGCACAAATAGATTAAACGATTTGCCCAACAACCAATGTCTGTTACAGTCAGAATTCAAACACAGACTGTCTAGTTCCAGAATTGACAATATTAATCTACATGCTTTACCCAGGCTGCCATTCAGCAAATTCTCTATGGGCTTCTCACCCCGTACTCTGTATGCTCTAACCACGCTGGTATTTTAAATATTTCTACAATGTATGAAACTCCTTTCCTTTTCAAGCCTTCCCACATGTTTTTTCATCTTCCTGGTATGCTTTTCCTCCCACTGTCCACATGACCATGTTTGCTCATCCTTCAGGACTAAATTTAAATGGCACTCCTCTAGAAAACGTACAGATTACTGTCCAATCTAAAAAGGGTGCTATATATATTTTTATACATTGCACTTATAATTAAAAGTGCATATATTTTCCTCCATTTGATTAATATCTCTTTTCCCTAGCAAAATATATGTAAGTGTGAGGGTTTAAGCTGTTTTAAAGGCTGTCATTGCCAAGCGATACATAGTTTACGGATGACTGAATAAGTGAGAGGTGGAGGCAGAACTCTTGATAGGAAGCTGAAAGGGTTCCCATCTGGCACCTTCCATTGTTTCTGAACACAGGATCTTTTGCTCAGTGAGGAATGGGAAAGGGTAGGGTGGATGAGAAACATGAGAAGGTTTAATACACTGTTGCATAAGGTGAAGAATGAATATGGAGTGTTAGCAATCTGTCCCATGGTATAAATACATTTTTTAAGTATCACTCATTTTTGGTAGTATGAGGGGAAAAAACCAAGATGACAAGCATTAGATTAGTCACAACTGGGTTTTGGATACATGGTCAAAAAGAAAGGACAGAGTTCAAGCAGCAGCTCTGAACTGTGCAGCATTAGCATTGACATCGTGTATTGGGGATGGAATGTGGGTGTTAAGACATGATGATTGTTTCCTTTGCCTTGCAGAAGCTTTTTATCTTGATGAGGTCCCAGGAGTTCAGTTTTGTTCTTGATTCCCTTGTCTCTGGGGATGTGTCGAGGAAGAAATTGCTGCGATTGAGGTCTAGGAGGCTATTTCCTGCTTTT
>NC_043704.1:51254818-51372062 GCF_006229205.1 Suricata suricatta
GGGGGGCACTTGTGGGGAGAAGCACTGGGTGTTATATGGAAACTAATTTGACAATAACTATTATTTAAAAAAAGACATGATGATCTTATGGTTTAGTGATGTTATGAAATGGTTGTAATAAAGGTGCTTGGGGAACCAGGCAGGAAAGAGAAATGTTGTGGTAAGAGGGGGATATTAAGCTTCATGAAATTCGGGGAGCTCTAATTTCCCCTTGTCTCTAATATCCCACAGCAGGTAGCTGTGGTATAATATTGGTGATAAGTGGTCATGGAATTGAGGGTCCAGTGTGTGTGCTATCTGGGCCATGTTGAGGCTGAAACCTCCATGGATAAAGAGAGAAGTTGAGGTAGAGATAAAAACTGAGATGAAAACATCTTTTTCCAATAATTCGATGGAACAGTGTGGCATTAACAAGAAATTAAATCATCAGTCTCAGCTCTGAGTCATGTGAACATAAAAATAAACCGACCTGATTTTCATTCAGTTGTCCAAGAAATAGTCTTTGAGGTAAATATAATTTTTTTTCTGGCAAAGAGATGGAAATGCTCTCTGAGAGATGTCAAGGATATAAGTGATTACACTAATTAGAGGATGAGAATTTTAGAGAGTAGGGTGATAGATTTGGGGAGAGAAAAGAGACAATGGGGATTAAGTAACTATCATAAAAGGTAGAGAATTGTAAAGAAAAGAGAGCAGAAAATGCTTAACAGTTAATGGAAGGTACAGAGGTTTACCCTTTGTTTATTTCTTAGGAAGATATATGATAGGCCAGGTGAATTTCATCTTGATATTCTATTGTACATTATGAACCACTAAACCTATCATGATATATATACTGTTCTCGTACAGAATGTAAACAAGTTCTTGTAGTTGTGATTTAAGAACATCTACTGCTTTTCTTAATAAACACAGACAATGGCAGCCGCCATGTGTGTTCATGGGCCTGTACTTGGAATATGGGGGAGGGGTACATAAACACAAATAGTCCTAAATACATCAGATTGGTACTTGGTGTGGTTTGGTTGCATCTTTACCACGCCTAGAATAGTAAGACACTCTCTCTACCCTTTCTCATTATCTGCTTAGTTTAAAGTCTATATGCTCTCTAAAATATTCAAGGTTTTTTGAAATCTTGTGATTTTTTAAAAAAATTCTCACTTCGAAAGTCATTATCACTTTTCTTGTATAAAATATCACAAATGTTCCTGCTTTATCCTGTATCAACTACAAATTTCAGCCCTTATAAAACATGTAAATCTATACCTACAAAGCTATGGTCACTTTCTCACTCTCCCGTTCGTTTTTTCTCCACAGCTCATCTTGGGCCCATATGCTACATTACATCTTACATAAATACAAAGTACTTCAACTTTTCCTCTGTATTGAATCCACTTTTCCTATCACTTAAATCCTTAAACCAATTCTCCTTAAAATCCTTCCCTGGCATCTCAAAGGAAGAAGATTCAACCATATATGCCATATGTCTAGGACAACTGCTGCCATAGCCAAGTTCTTATATCTTTGTTGTTGTTTTGTAATTTGTATACAACACTCTCTTTTATCTTCTGTTCATATATTAAATGAATTATGTATAATAGTCAATCAAAATAAATCATTTTGTAAAGACTATATGATGGGTATGTACTATTATATGATGAAAACCGCATGGAATAAGTTTCTAGATAGAAGTATCTACAGGTATGTATATATTGTAAAAATAAACATTATGTTAACTTTGAATATTTACAGAGGAGAAAAATTATGACATAATCCATTTATGAAAAAACTAGTTTTTAAAAATTCTAAACAAAATAATCTATTTTAAGATATTTTTTGGAAATCTATACAACATAAATGAAAAAATAGAGCTTATGATTTATTTCCCCAAAAAATACATCTATCAGTACAATGAATGCTACTGTCTAATATCTCCTTGGAATTCAGAATTATGAGTATAAATAAACACTTACTTGATATGGAAACATTGAAAGATACATTATATTAAGTTAAATGCTAGAAAAGGAGTACGTCTTACATTACATGAATAATTTAAATTACCTAGCTCCTGTCTCTAAGAACTAACACTGGAAGTGCCCCGGGGGGTCCTGGGTGGCTCAGTTGGTTAAATGTCTGACTTAGGCTCTGGCCATGATCTCAAGGTTCGTGAGTTCGGGCCCCACATTGGGCTCTCTGCTGTCAGCACAGAACCTGCTTCATATCCTCTGTCTCCCTCTCTCTCTGCACCTTCCCTGCTCATACTCTCAATCTCTCAAAAATAAATAAAATTTAAATAAAACCTTAAATAAAAAAATTAAAAAGAAGGAAGTGCCCCAAAACAATTCTACTGTCCTAACTTCTATCTACTTTCAAATTCAGGTTCAATCTATGAAGCATCATTCACAAATACCAAAACTACAGAAAATGAAGAATTATATGATCTTCCAACTTGTAACATTGGAGAATTATGGGAATTTTCAGAGGCCACCATTTGAAATACAACTCCCTAAGACCATATGATTCTACTTCTTTAACACTTCACAGTAATTTAAGATTATATTCCAAATTAGTAATCGGATGTATATCTTAGGCCACACGAATAATGAAATAGACAGATATTTGGTTAATACTTTGGTTTTAACAGTGTGATCTTTTGCCAATGTAAAATATGGTCTTGAAAGGCTTTAGCTTCCTCAGCTACAAAAGGAAACCACATCTACTTCACAGCAATGCTTAGTGTATTGAAAAAAGGAGAAGTAAGTAAACATGTAACGCAAACAGACTTTATTAGTAAATTGATCAAATCTCCCTAAAAATGACAAAAAATATAAAGAATGACTTTTTTGAGAGAAGGGTTATACCTCAGGTATAAATCTTACTTCAAAGTGATAAAGGAGGACTGCCTGGGTGGCTCAGTCAGTCAGTTAAATAACTGATGCTTGATTTTGGCCTAGGTCATGATCTCATGGGCTCGTGGAATTGAGTCTTGGCTCCAGCTCTTTGCTGACAGTGTGGAATATGCTTAGGATTCTCTGTCTCTGTGTCTGTCTCTCTCTCTCAATAAATAAATAAACATAAAACAAAAAGTGAAAAAGGAAGTAACTGTATTTGTTTGATTTATATCAATATTTCAGAAGAAAAAAATTAATGGCCTTTAGAGAATAGCAAACAGAATGTGTCTATTTAATTACATGATAAAGTAAATTGAGGACATTTGGCCTCTACTTAGATAAAGTATGGAAAAGTTTCATTCCCATCCACATTACAAAAATATAACAGATAATCTAAAAATTCACAATTTTCTTATATTCCTAAAACAGCTAAGGTCACAGGTCAAAAATCTAGGACAGCTAAAACAATACCGAAGAACAAAGTTGGAAGATTTAAAGACTTACTATAAAGCTATAATGATAAAGCAGTGTGATAATAGCAAATGGACAAATGCATACATAGATCAATGAAAAAGAATAGACAGTTCATAAAAAAAAATCCTCACACAAATACAGTGAACTGATTTTGACAAAGATTTAAAGGTAATTCAGTGGGAGAAAATAATCTTTTTTACAAATGCTGTTGGAAGAATTGTGTGTCCATGTGCAATCAACAAACAAATCTCAACATATACCTCCCAACTTACAGAAAAATTTACTCAAGGTATATCAGAAACTTTAATGTAAAATGTAAAACTAAAGTCTTCTAGTAGAAAATATATAAGAAAATAAGAAAATCTGTGTCACTTTGGATTGGTGATAATTTGTTAGATACAATAGCAAAAGCAAAATTGATGAAAGAAAAAATATATAAATTAATTTTTTCTCTTTATGAAAATTATTAAGAGGATAAAAAGGCAAGTCATCAGGCTGGTAGAAAAATTGCATATTACATATATAATGTTTTGTCCTAGAATGCATTCTACTTATTCCAGAATACATTAAGAAAGTACTTTAATAAGAAAATGAACAATCCAGTGTTTAAAAAGTCAAAAAACTGAAACAGACAGACTCTTTACACAAGAAAGAGTATAGATTGCAAATAAACATATTAAAATATTCTCAATATCATTAGTCATTAGGGAAATGGAAATAAAAACCACAAAGAGCTACCATTTCATAACTATTAAAATGGCTAAAGTCAAAATAAGTTGACCACAACAAGTACTGCCAATGATGCAGAGTAGCCAGAACTTTCCTACATGGAAAACTGGTACAACCACCTTGAAAAACAGTTTGGAAGTTTCTTATATAGTGAAACACTTGCCATAGGAAGCAACCATCTGACTCACAGCAATTTACCCAAAAAATTTACATCTTTCAAAAACTGGTATGCAAATACTTATTGAGGCTTTAGTCATCATTGTCCCAAACTGGAAACCATCCAAATGTCCCTAATTAAGGAAAGATAGACTAGGGTACATCAATACAAAGAATTCCACTTAGCAAATTAAAAAAAAAAAAAAAAGAGCAGTCTATTGATTTGTGCATCAGTATGAATAAAATTTAAATGAATCATGCTAAGTATCAGAAGCCATTTCTAAAAATTTAGATGCTCTAAAACCCCTTTTTACAGTATTTTGCAAAGGCAAAACTGTAGGGATCAGTAGCTCCAGGGGCTGGGGATAGGATGAATGATTGAGTGTGTGGTGGCACAGAGAATTTTGCAGTTAGTGGAACTGTTGTGTATTTTGTAACTCTAGTCATCACAAACAGATTTGCTGATACTCTCAAAACTATACACTAAAAACAGGTGGACTTCACTGTTATAAATTATGACCTAATTAAAAAAAACTGAAAAAAGGGACAAAATATTTCTCTATAAGTAGTACATGGACCACATTAACTATTTCATTTATTTATGAAGTAAATAAAACTAGATCAGCCTGAGAGGCAATAAAACTATAGATGAATAATTTACTATTTTTATATAATAAAACAATAACAACAATCAAGCCATAACTTAGTTTTGGAAAAAATAAAGATAATGATATTTACAGAGGCACACACAATATAATATCACCTGATTGAGGTCTCCTAAGAAAGATTAACTCTACTTCTTAATATGATTTATTCATGAAAACAAGAATTAGTTTTATTTACAGGCACAAAGGAGAAGGAAGATGCAAAAAAAGGAGAGAGAAAAAAAGTAAAGAGGAAGGGATAAAATCCAAATATAAGGAAGAGGGGAAACAAGTGGAAGGACTTGAATGTCTCTACGTAAATGGCACATTTTCAGAATATAAATAATAGAAATAAGATTGACTAAAAAAAAAAGAATAATTACTGGCAAGTTTTCTGAAAGTAGTGTGGTCAAATGTTAACAGTTACAGAAAGGAGGTGATATAGCATGGAATTTGATGAGAAGGACTATCATAGAACCTATACAAAAAGATGCAATTATTTGGAACTTCTGCTCTTTAAGTCCAAATTCTGGGTACAATTCCTATACATTCAAGATTCATGTTGTTCATTAACATTTTTTTCAGAATTATGGCCCATAAAAATAAAAATATTACTGCCCAAAATATTCTATCTTCTTGATGACTCAAGCACTCTCAAAGTTATTCCAGTCTTAGAAGTGAATAAATCAGACCCTTTCCCCAGGTGTGAAGAAGCAGCAAACACATCGTGTATTATTACATGAAAGATTTCACCTTTCAAAACATTTATATCTTTGAGAATCTAATACCTAAATGAAACAAAAGTCATTATGCTTGTTTCCTCCCATTCTATATCTTACTAACATAAATCCACCTAGGACACATCCACCAATATTTGTGCTATGAATTTCCCCGCCAAGATACAAAGAGATATTGTCTTAATCATTTTTTAGCATATAAATGGTGACTCCTGGGTCCTCTATGTTTACTACTCTCTAGCTTTACGGATTCCTGCTATATCAGTTTTAAAATATCTTAAGAGATCACCTTCTCCTATTATTTCAATATGGTGTGGAGAAGTGAAATTGAGAAATCGAATAATTTTTTCAAAATTGCAGAGATACTCTGTGAAACAGGAGTAAAAGTTTAGCATTAAGGCTTCCTCCCCATTTGTCAAAGTGTGTCCATTTTAATCAGCACCTCTAGAGCCAATGAATGCTCCTGTCCTTATCTCTAACTTCAAAGAAATCAATCTACTGTTGGAAATGTGAGGCCAGATGGAAAGAGAAGGTAGTTAGAATAAGCTGGAGAAGATATAATGTCAGTAATATCTTACATTACTTCTCACCTTCCAGGATGCCTAAAGAATGAACCATGGTGGGCCAGTATAATAAGATATGTGAGATGAAGTTTTATCAATATAGTGATTCTGTAGCAAGCTGGCTGGTGGACTCCACCAGAAGTGAATCTGTGTATATGCCCTTTTATATGACCTAGAGTCAGTAATCATTTGTCCTTCTTCCCCCTCCAACTTTATTTTTTTTTAATTAATGTTTATATTTTTAATAGAGAGATAGAGAATCTGAAGCAGTCTCCAGACTCTGAGCTGTCACCACAGAGACTGATGCAGGGCCTGAACTCATGAACCTTGAGATCATGATCTATGCAGAGTCTGATACTTAACCCACTGAGTTACCCAGGCACCCTCCCTCCCCCCATCTTTAAACCAGACTGAAAAGGCCATGGCATTCCATGAGCAACCACTGAGAGATGGTAGGCATCTGGCATTAATTATTTCCTGGAAACCTGATGGACTTTTTGCTGACTACCAGAAAAAAAGCTTGCAGAGACAGCACATTGTCTAAGGGTATTAGTACCTCTAGTGTACTGAGAAAAAAAAGTCTTGAAACATTTAAATTGACCTTTTCCTAGTAGCAAGTTTATAATGATATTGCCAAAGGAATTTGATTTTCATAGAATTTAATAATGTGCATTCAAAAGATTTAGATAGATCCTCGATTTTCTAAACTTTCTGCCTTGGAATTATAAACTGTGTTTCTAGACCCTAGAATTTCTATCTTGGACTATTCTTGATTACTATCTTGGGAAAGTTATTAACTCCTCTCAGTCTTAAATTTCTAGTCTTTAATGTGAGCATGATTACACCTACTACATATAGAATTGCTGCGAAGATATAATGAAATAAATGTATGGAGTTCTTAGCATAATAGATGGCACATTGTGAAAAATGATGTAAGTAGAGACATTTTTAAATAGAACCAGAAAAGCCATTTCAGAGGAACTGCCTTGCACATCCCATTTTCTAAAGTTTTAACTGGGCCAATCCACCAATATTTCAGTAAATCAGAAAGACGAAAATTCTACTTGAAAAGTGAACTTTTGCCTACTGACCACTAGCCTGACCAATCAACAAAGTACAAATCTAATTCTGTTTTTCAGCACCAAGGTCCTCTTCTTAAAATCGCTTATCTAATCTTCTTTCCTCCCCTCTCCTCAAGAAAACCAGAGTCCACCTCCTAAAATCAACACATAAATATCGGTTTCAGTCTTAATCTGCGTGCTCCAAAATGTAATACCTTGATCCCCAGAAAATCACTTTGCCACTTGAACTGGTTTCTTGGTTTGAGGTTGACAACATATTTCATACCTAAGACGTTGTATCTATTGTTCATTGTCTTAGTTCCTTCTGGCTTTCAACCTCAGCATAGTACTTAATACATAATACCTAACACATTGCTCATGTATACTGAGTAAATGAATATGTCTTTAAAATACATCTCCCAACAAGTAAGGTTATGTAATTTCTAAAAATAGTTCTTTTATGTGGCAATATCTTTTTGTGATGAATCCTAAGCAAAAAATGACCTGTTGACAGTCTTTAAGAACAGGAACACTGTTTAAAAGGTATTTGCATTATAACAGTGTAGTAGTTTGATTAGATATCCCATTTCATAATTGCTTATCATGAAAAGAATTCCAACAGAGTTGAATTCTTTTCTCAAAAGATAATAAACTCCATAGGAAACTGTACTGTAAATATATGTGTATACATTCCATTTGCATAAAATATTATGTGATGTGGTTTAAATACTATTATTTTTAGCCATTTCTTATTTGGAAATCACTATATATCATTTTTATCAAGTTACCTAAATGTTAATTTTTTAAGTTAATTTTTGGGATCGTCTCATTGTATGTTTGCTTTGGCCAACTGGTCTGCTGTCTTTTTATTGCCTTTAAAAGCCTGTTTGGCATATGTCCATGCTTGGAACTTTAGTTTTGTTAAAATATGTGTACACAATTTTATGTGCTTATCTGAATTTTACCATAACAGGAAAATCTATATCTTGATTTATTTTATTTTATTTATTTATGTTTTTGTAATTTAAGATGACTGTATTTCCTTATAAGAAGAACATTTGAACTAATTTTATAGGTAGTCAATTAACCCTTTTTCAAATTGGGCACACATCAAATCTAGCATTATGGGAACTTTATTTATTTGGAAGTAAACTTTTAACTATTAATACAAATGTGAAGATACTATACAAAACATTCACAGAAACTTTTTTCATCTTTTTTTAATTGTTTGCAAATGTTTGTTACATTATCCAACATACAACAGAGAAATGGTACATCTTTTTCCTTAGATTTGCGTACAGTGGAAAAAGAAGAGTATACACAGATATATTTTTTAACAAAGTTAAACAAATAGAAACTACCATGCTGACAGTTTGTGAGAAATTATCTAATAAAAAATAATAACTATTTGGGATCAGTCACTTCCATAACCAAGTATTATTCTGATTAATAATGCTTCCATTAGGCTTCTGGCATATACTTATACCATTACTGAATCTGTAGTATTGCTTCACGCTTTGGTTCTCCTTCATAATTACTATTACAAAAAACTGATGAAGATCAGGGGTATTTGCAAGTGCAAACAAAAAAATCCCCAGCTTATTATAAGCATGACTGTGTATGATAGGATTTCCTCCCAAGCAATGGCCTTTCAAATCATCAAGAAATCATCGGAATGGAATTTGTCAACATATCATGCCTATGTCCAAGAAGAGATACATTTATTTATATACAACAGAGGAGCTAAAAATCAAATTTAGTGTTTACTTTGGGGTGGGTTGGGGAACCCAGCCAGTTGAAAAATGATTTTAAAATAATGGCCACCAAAAATAGGTTCACTAAATTTATTTTAAAAATCATAAAAAAAAGAGTATTACATTCTGCACAATGCTCTGGACATATGCCAGGGACATATGTACTACTGTTACTTTTCTTCCTTGCCCCACATCCCAAAAAGCTAAAGGGACCACAAAGCAGAGTGTTCACAATAATTACATGGAGAAGGAAATTTTTCTTGTTTTTAGGTTAGACCACCAACAATGAACAAAAACTAAAACTCATTGACTCTGCTGATGTTTCGAAATTTCAATGTTAATTTTGCATGCCCTTTCCTCCCCATGTAATGTAATGTAAAACATTGCATCTAGTGAACAGCAAAGATTTCACTGTACCTCAAATGCAGAACACCTACAAATCAGAGGAATGTTGGGATTTTGAACAGAAGCAGATTTTGAACAGAACAAGATGCAAGACTCCTTCAGTTCTTCACTAGTCTTGGAAAAACCTTCCAGAATTCTGCTTGACAAGTGTTCTGCAGCAAATATTATGCATTCTTTATTTGGTCCTGTGAATGGATCTTCACACTCTTCTAAAGGTTTGTCAATTTTGATTGAAGTCCCTGAATAATGATGGATTTATTTAATCTGTTGACCATATTTGCCAATAGTAGATCCAGCCAAATCTTTGGGAATAGTTACTTGTGTAGTAATGATAGGTCCATCAAGATCACCATATGAGCCATGACCCCTGCATAGGAATAATCATATCCAGAGCCATCCTGTGGCTCATAGGCCATCTGTCATTTGGATGGGCTCCATGTATCTATTGGAGAGTCCAAAATTTCATAAAAGCCATCATAGTGGTCTCCAGGTCTTTTTCTGTCATAGGCCCTTAGATCTCCTCCACTGCATGGTGGTGGTGGAGGAAGATACCAAGCTCTGTGACCACCCAGCCACCTCATCTAGGAGAAGGTGGAGGAGGTCCTAGACAAAAGGTCATATCGTCATAATCTCTTCTAGATGGAGGCATGAGACCCCCACCCTACCAAAGGCATTGTGTCAAAACTGCCTCTCCCCCACATGGGAAATCCCACAGAACATTCATGGTGGTCATCAAACATCATTGTAAAACCACAATAATTATAAGTTTCATTGTAAAAATTGGGATCATAAGGCTGCACACCTCCTTTGATGGGAGGCTCCAAAGTAAGATCAAGGATGATCTTGATACACTCGAGAAACATATCAGGTTTTCCTCCAATAAGAACAACTCTATCAGAAATGAGGCCAGCATTCTAGGAAAAGAATGATTATCATCTGTGTTTTCTCTTGAAGTTTTTTGATTTTAGCATCTTTGATCCCAATAATTACTCCTGCCAGACTCTGATGAATCAACAGTCCCAACTCACAAAGTCACTTCCTTTAGAGTGTGGGTAACGTAAGCTTTCCACAGCATCAGATTCAGGTGAGGTTGCAGTGGGTGATGTCACCTGCAGGCCGTCTTCAAAGGTAGAGACAATTTTCTTCAGAATTTCTCCAATTGTTTCAGTATTGACACTGATACTCAGTATGTTCTCTGGGTCACTGCTGTCTGTGACTAAGACAGTGGCATTGTAGTCTATATGAAAGGCCTTTTCTTGGGGTTGGGGGAAGAGAGAGAGAGAGAGAAGAGGGAGGGAGGGAGGGAGGGAGGGAGATAGAGAGAGAGAGAGACAGAGAGAGAGAGAGAGAGAGAGAGAAAGAGAGAGAGAGAGAGAATCTTAAACAGACTGTAGGCCCAGTGTAGTGCCTGACTTGGGGCAAGATTCCACAATCAGGAGATCATGACCTGAACCAAAATCAAGAGCAGACACTTACCCCATGGAGGCACCCAGAAGATGCTTAAGCCTTAATATTCTTGTTTTCTTTTCTAATTACAGCCCTAGCATTCTTGCTCTGAAGCAGAATGTGTAATTCAACCATCTCCTCAGTGTTTCTAGACGTTTAACAGCTAGTTCCTCTTCCACGTCTTCTGGAGGGGAGCCTGTGTCTGTTCTCTGTCTAGCTGTGAGTGGCTCAGTGCTGCCTCAGGGCAGCATAGGCACAATGGCCTCACCCTCAGCTCAGGGTGTCAGGTGGTCCTGCCCAGAACACTTCAGTTCAGCTCTGCAAGGATATACAATACCTGACTGGTGTGTCCATTTAACACAAGACAATGGAAACTTGAACAACCAGAAGAAACCTTCCTCAATACCTTGATTTATTTTAAATAAGTCAAATTCTTCTATTCCTACAATCTATTAGTTTTAGCAGATTTATCTTTCTTTGAAATAGTAAGTTCTGACTTAATTGATCTTGGTAGTCATTGTTTTCTGATCTTCAAATAAGAAATTGCATTGATGTAACAATTCCACACATTTATTTTTCATTCCCTCATTTCCCTTTTTTAACAGATGTGATTAAATAATTACTAAAATTCTAACAAAAAATCCTTAGCATTTCCATTTAATATTTTTTTCAGAAATAATTTCTAGCATGTATTATATTAATTTTAATACAATAAATTTATTTGGTATTACAGCCTTTAAAAAAAGACATGAGATCAAATTACATGATAGAGGTAACAATTCTAATATCCACACTAATATCATCTAGGTACTTTTTAAAACACAATATTAAATTAAAAAGCTATTTTAAGATATACCAAGAAATCTAAATTCTATCTGCTTGCATGTAACAAATAACTCTTTTAAAGGTTATATAGACAAAGAATTCTTATTCCCTGCTGTCAATCCGATCGGGTAAGAAAGTAAATATACAAGAGGTAAAAAGCGTATTGTTGCCATCCCAATTTGCTTCACAGAGTTCACTTATCTGGCATTAAGGGAGTTACACAAATTAAGCATGATTGTGGTATGTTAGTCTAATAATTAGTACTTTCTAACTCTATTCACAAGAGGAAACCACCTAGTGTTCTTAGTCACATCTGATCTACAAAGCAAGAAATTTGCATGTGGTAAATGGCAGTACTTTCCAAAAAGCAGTTAATCATTAAAGAGGAAAAAGCCTCTTGGCATTTATTGTTCACAGCACAGGAGAAGGTATTAATATGGCTGTAATTTTCAATTCTAAAAGAATTTCTTCACAGTTGAACACAGAGTAGTGCCCAAATTCCATTAAGAGCTTCTATAACTTTATGTTAGAGACTGG
This sequence comes from Suricata suricatta, assembly GCF_006229205.1. NCBI lineage: Eukaryota > Metazoa > Chordata > Mammalia > Carnivora > Herpestidae > Suricata > Suricata suricatta. The sequence continues at coordinate 51,267,038 of NC_043704.1, forward strand.
AGCTGTTATTATACAAACTGATGAAATTTTTGTGTGGAAAATACAGGTCAAGTAACATTTTGAGGTACAAAGAGGCAATCAGTAATTTAAAACTGCGGCTTTGTTATATTGCAGACAAAGAAGAGGACTTTTTTGCTGGTAAGTGGTTTAACTGGTCACTGACTGAAAAGTTCACTGACAGGCTGTCTGTCACTCTCTCTCTCTCTCTCTCTAGTTACCTAAGAAGAAATGGCCGTCATGGACGACTCTGTGATGAAGGGAAAGGCCACTACAGCAGCCGAGGCAGTGATCCCTGTGCTAACGGCAGGAATTGAAGCAAATGGAGAACTTGTCATCAGCCTAGCTATTACCCAAGAGTAACACCAAGAGCAGCAAACAATCTATTAAAGCAGCTGAAGTGATTGTTAGCCCATTGTCTTGTAAAGTTAAAGTGGTGAAGGTCAGGAGCATGAAAATACAGTGACTGGAAGGAGCCGTATCTGTAACAATAAGTGATGTCTTGAAACAAAATTTAATCTGATTATTTTTCACGTTCCCAAATTTCAGAATTTGGGCTGTTTTCAATTATTTTGTTATTAGGTCCAATTCTTTTTTTTTTTTCCTATCCCTTTATTTTCCTGCACTACCTCCGTCTTTTCTATTTTTTTCTTTATTTCCAATTCCTTTTCTCACTCAAATTTCTACATTTCTTGGGACACCTGGGTGGCTCAATTGGTTGAGCATCTGGCTCTTGGTGTTGGCTCAGGTCTTGATCTCAAGATTAGTGGGTTCAAGCTGATGGTGCAGAGCCTGCTTGGTATTATCTCTCTCTATTCCTCTCTCTCAGCTACTCCTTCTCCCTCAAAATAAATTAACTTTAGAAAAACCCTCTAATTCTTCACTAAATAACATCAGTGAGTGGTTTTTGAGATATGCTACTGTGTGATTCTGACTTCTCGTAAAAATCAAAGACATTTAAATAAATATTGACCCAAGTGAATAATATACATATCAAGCACAGATGGACACAAAGAAAGAAAATGGTGAAGCACATTTCCAAACCACCTTGTTAGAGACACCGATGTTTCTTAAAAATAAATATTCTAAAATCAATGTGTCCTTCTTTCTCTAAAAAACGTTCTGGAAAAACTTAAAGTTAAGCTACTACTTTGGCTCAGGTCATGATCTTGTGGTCTGTGGGTTTGAGCCCTGCATTGGGCTGACAGCTCAGAGCCTGCAGCCCACTTCAGATTCTGTCTGTCTGTCTGTCTGTTTCTCTCTCTCTCTGCCCCTCCCCCATGCAATCTCTCTCTCTCTCAAAACTGAATAAATATTTTAAAAATTTAAATAATTTTTATCTGGATTACATTTTGAAATGATAACATTTTGGTTATATTAGGTTAGGGAAAATATATCATTAAAATAATTTAACTTCCTTCTTACTTTTTTAAAAGTAACTACTAGACAATTTAAAATTACGTGTGTGGCTCTCTCTTAGTGCTCACATTATGCTTCTGCTGGACAGTGCTTCTCTAAGAAAACAAAAAAAATAATGTCATGATTCTAATTATCTTGAGACAGGAACACAATATCATGCAGAAAGCAGGAAGTGAGGGCCTTGGATCTAAGATAGTGTCAAAATATACTAATGATGTAGAAAACAAACAAGTATAGGATGCTGATTATTATATGTGAGCATTTCAAACCTTATATGAGTGTTAAAGACTCAGGATAGAAAACAATAGAATTTCTGAGAGATTTAATCTCAATTTCTACTTCCATATGAGTATACGATTCCCTTTGGAAGTATGATGGAACAGATTAATCCTAAAACATATGAAAATACACAGCAATTCAAAAGAGGAGAATATGTAGAAGGACCGAATCAAATGTCTTCTCATGAAATAAAATCCCTGCATTCAGTAACAAGTAGATTCAGTAGATATCTGCATTTTATAGTTAGAAAATTCAGAGGCAAAGACAAAAATAGATCAGGGTAGATTGGATCAAGACAAAAATATTAAAAACTAGTATGCTAAGTACATTTGGAGGCAGGGATGAGTTTATCAAGGAGCTAATAACACTTAAGCCTCCAGGATCCTCTCTTGCCAAGGTTCTTTTCTAGATTTTGAGAGATGCTGTGTAATTTGTGTTTGTGTCTTTATACTTACTTATATGTTAATTCATTTTCTGAAAGAGGATCTCCAGTTGTATGAATTTCAGGTTCCATAAAGTCTGTATCAGCTCCTGGTACCCTGAGGAACTGATATAGTACACTGCAGTCACTCATCCATATTCACCCAGAGATAGTCACAAAACACCTGATTTGTGCCTGGCATTCTTGGCAAAGGTGGTGATTCCATATATTGCTGACCTTGCCCTCATGAAGCATACATTCCATCTACAGAAAATAGATGATAGATGATAGATATATTATGATAGGTTAATATAGACCTACAAACAGTGAAAAAGAAGTATTATAAAGAATTTATCCATACAATATATAGGCTTATTTCTTCTAATTGGCTGTCAAGATATAACACATGAATAAGTTCATCATTCAGTTTCTCAGAGTTGACCAGATGATGATTGAAAAATGAACACCCTGAATGATTTTCATTCTGTATGTATAAGTGAAATACACATATGTATATGGACATATGCATACTCATAAAATAAGCATTTTATTATGGAGTTACAGATTTTTTTTGTTTTCTTCATTGCACTTTGCTTTTTCCCCCAGTTTCTGGAATAAATAGGTATTGCATTTTAAACAAATAATATAAATACTATTAAAACCCTAAGTTTTCCTTATTACAATTTTTGTTTTCTTTTTCCTTCTCAAAATCTCCCATGTGGAAGTATTGTAAATTTGTTAGTATTGCTTGCATTTACATTCATACTTAGGTTGAATTTCATAGATCATAGCACAGTTTAGAAATTGCCAGAATTCAACAATGATCTTCACAAACACTAACAATTTCCTGGCCAATTAGGAATAATAGATGCTGAGGAGATAGGAGGGTGTTGCATCTCATTTTCTGTTTCACTATTTGACTCTATAAGTGGCTTCCTGCCACACTTGTTGATCTTTCTTTGTATTCATTTTAGGAAATTAATATTATTTACAGTAGGAATGGGTCTTTTATAGAAATTGAATGAAAAGAATTTAACTACAAATGTAGATGAGATGATGCACACAAGTCGATGAGTAGATAAGCACATATTTTGAACATCTGTGTTATTAATAAATAAGTAGAAAAAAAGAGGTTGATTACTGACAGACTGAAGAAGCAATGAACACTTGCTTAATAACAGGTATCATGAAGCAAAGGACAAATGCAAACATTACTATACAATGAGTGATGGTAAAAAAAAAAGCAAACAATGTTTTGGGAATCCTTTATATTCATTCTTTAGAATCTATGAATGAAGAAAACTGATAAAGAAGTAAACAATCAATTGAACTTGTGTGTGTTTGATTAAAAATGATTTTGGCACACTGACAGTGAACTACCTTTTCAGGTATTTGTCTAATTTGAAGAAAATTATTGCCATATCTAGAGTTCAGAGTCAGTAATTTATGAATAGATACTGTGTACTGCCAGAACCATTCTTTCTTGTTGGTGTGTACTCTATGTCATCTGAATGGGGGTCACAAGGTAGCTTTCTACACTCAAAATTACCCCTCTTTGTAGCTGCCAAATAGCCTGAGATTCTATTAGCAGAAATTCTTTCTTATGGAGTTAAGTATTCAAACACTAATATAAGGAAGAGGGCAAATATAAAGCTTCTATCCATATTTAATACATTATTAAATCACATCAGATACTTTCTAAATGGCAGATAGCCAAAATCAAAAGTGACTTGGAATACAATTTACAGTAGATAAAGTATTGATAGACAACATGTGGAGAGATCCAGAAATGCTTCCACATGATGCTAAGGGTGGGATAAGAAAAATATGCCGCGGCAGTCTGGGGACCTAACTGTATAAATGAGGATAATGAAAAGAGAAGAAAGTTTTATAAACTGAAAATAAACTTTATTATAGCTAGCAATAACTGAGATTGCTTAGTCTCAAAACAGGTGACCAGAAATGGGTGATTGATGAAAGGAGAATATAAAGGGCAGTCTGCTAGAAAAGAGAACTGATTATTCATGGATCCCACAAGATAAACCTACAATGAATGTGAACAGGGTACATTCAGGTGAGAAAATCACAATATATAAAACTTAATCTAGGATTTGGAGCTTACCAGCCTTCTTCTTCATATATACCATTTCTCCTTTTTCCTTAGACTTCACGCACACAGCTGCTCTGCATGTGGGTAGAAGGAGAGTGATTCTTCCTTCCTTCTTTTCTGTCTGATTCAATCATGGTCATGAAAACTAGGATACCAAAACTGCCCTCGTTAGAGGAGAAGACACCCAACATCATTAATTCATGTGTGTTTCATGGTGAGTTCCAGAGAAGCAGATGCTGAGACGGAGTTTGAAACGCAAGGTGTTTCTTAGGAATCAACAGGTGTCAGCAGAAGGGGAGCAAATGGCTTGGGCAGAGAAGGAAGTCAGAGTGCACCACAGGTCCAATGAGCCTTCAGACAACATGGTGAGGATCTCCAAAACATGAATCGCCCATGAGATTTCCCACGTTAGGGTGACGTAGATGGGGCCTTTATGCCAGGGGTCAGCAAACTGTGACCAACCGACCTGCCATCTATTTCTGTGTGGCCTGTAAACTAAGAATGGTTTTTGTATTTTGAAATGATTGAAAAAAGTAAAAAGAATAATATTCTGTGAAATTTGAAACATATTTAATTCAAATTTCAATGTCCATAAATATAATTTTATTGAGATACAGCCATATTCATCCCTCCTTTATTAACCCTGGCTGCATGGGAACTATAATAGCAAGTCTGAGTAGTTGTGACAGAGATTCTATAGCCTATGTAACCTAAAACATTTACTATGTGCCTCTTTATAGGAAAAGTTTACAATATCCTCCTCTGTTCCCCTGCCTTACTCAGTCAGCCATTGGGGAAGTAGGTCCTCAGCTGACAGCCAGAATCTGTCTCTTGACCTCACTCCAGAGCTGAGCAGCTAATGCCTTCTTAAACAGAACAGTGATACATCCCTGTGTCTACCAAAAGGGTAATTTCAGATCACATACTAAATGAAAGCTATCTGGGAAATTGTTACATTTAAAATACAATTATTTTTGCAGTTGCTTCAACATATTATATAGACAGAGATGTTAGGATACTAGGGGAAAAAATCCGCCCCCCACCCAAGGTTTTGGCAAATGCATATAAGCTTCTCCTCAATTGTTTTATAATTACACATGACCTTGTTGAAAAGGAGAAGAGTGCTACAGGACTTTTCAACTATCAAGTATTTATGTCATTATGTAAGAACTGGCCTTGTAATTTGTTCCTGAGTCCCAAGAATCATCCAATTGTTCCAGCTTTCCCTCCCTGATTATTGTTCCTCTTGTTCCTCTAGATATTTTCATGGATTCCATTTTAAAGCTTTTCCTATAATAGACTTTGCTTTTGTCATTATTTTTTCTTTCTGACAAATCAGAGTCAGTTCTTTTTTTTCCCCCTTAATTGCCTTTTTTGGGTCTAATTGCAGTACTTTTCATTCATTCTTAGAAAACACATGAGCTTGAAAGAGGGTTTTTGCTGTTGCTTTAATGGTGACTAATATGCATTCATCTAATAAGCACAGTCCATTTTAAGAATATTTGTAAATTGACCAAAAAGACCATTTCCAGTTCAAAGGAACAGTTTGCATTTAAAGTCCTAAGATATCAAGATGTTAATCAGACTATAATTTTTATTAAGAGGCCTTATTATAATTATGGGTATATTTTAATTTTATTTGTGCAGTTTCTCAATTTATTACATATCTTCTAGGAGATTATGAATTCATACTGTCTTGCTTATCACAGTATACATGGAAAATAATGGATATTCAAAAAATGTGTTGCATTTAATTAAGTTACAGATATAAACTTGGGAGTCATTTGCTTATTGATAATATTTGAAGCCTTGGAGTATATAAAATGACCTAAGGAGTATACTCACAATATAAGCTTGGATCAAATAATAAGACAGTAACAATAGTAAAATAAAAAAAATAAAAAGAATCAGAAGGAACTTCCAAATCAGAGAAGAAATAAGAGTGCAACACAGAAAGGGTGTTTTAAGAGGTAAATGTTGGTGATAAATGCTAGAGACTCAAAGTCACATGGGAATTAATATACTCCTGATTAATGTAATAATGTGAAAGTTACTGAAGTTTTTAGTGAGATCTGATTTAGGAGAGTGATGGGAACAGAAAACCAGTTGGCGTGCACTCGAGTTGGCACAGAAGGTGAGGAATTTGTTGCAGAATTGATAATACGTCGAAGGTGAACAGTCGTAAAGAGGTAAAGTTACTGCTGGTAGGGTGGCAGGCATGAGTGGTTACAAGCCACTTCTAGGGCAGCTTGCATGTGCCTGTTAATGGATTTTTACCTATTTAAGCACATATATTGCACACAATCCAGCTGATGCATTCGAGCAAGTTGTCAGCATCTGATTTCAAGTGAAATGAACCTTATGACTCATAGGACCGCCTATTAATACTGAAGGAATTCAATGGACACTTACAATGGAATTTCCCATTAAAATATGTTATCTTTCAAAATTCCCTAGAAAGCATAAATGATTAAACAAATGAAAACATTCACTTCATCACTAGTTAGGCATTAACTTACACTTGTCCTGAGAGAGTTCTTCCATAAAGCTAATATCCACAGGTATTTTATTTTAATTTATTTTTTATTTTTTTAACATTTATTTTTTCAGAGACAGAGACAGAGCACAAGTGGGGGAGGGGCAGAAAGAGAGGGAGACACAGAATCTGAAGCAGGCTCCAGGCTCTGAGCTGTCAGTATAGAGCCCAACATGTGGCTTGAACTCACTGACCACAACAAGCTCATGACCTGAGACAAAGTCAGATGCTTAACATCAGAGCTACCCATGGGTCCCTACACAGGGTGTTTTCAAACAATACACAGCTCAAAAACATTTTTTCCCTACACTCTGAGAAGATGCAGAATTAATCATTGTTTCATTTTAATTAAAGAAATTATCTGAAGTATCTGAAACCAAGTTTTTATTTATAAGGAAATTGTCTTACTTTGCAGCAACATCTTCTCAAAAGAGAAGGCAAAGATCATCTAATTGCTTCCCATTAACATAATGACCAAGTTTCAGATAAACTTTTGAAAGAGAATGTTATGTGACAGGTGTGTGTACATTTACAAATACACATACACACATAATCTCAGCACAGATATTGGGGGGAAGCTTACTTACAGATCAGGTTAACAGTAAGTTAGAGGGCCCCCACAGTTCCCCAGGGTAGCTCTAGAGTGGACATTTTGTTTTTTGAGCAGACACAGCATGGTTCCTCAGATTATGAGAGAATTAGAAAGGAATCCCTCTGCAGTCTTAGAATAATTTTTCATTTCAATATGTAATGATTCTCTTCTTATACTCAACTAAATGTTCATTATGTATGGTTTGACTACATAAATTATTGTTTAAACTAGATAGACAGTAACGAGAAATAACGTTTCTATATATATGTACATGTATAGTATACACATCCAGCATATGTACATATATAGTGTTTCTATATATATATTTGTATCTAAACTATATTCTATTCTATTATTATTTTATTATTTAAGTTGTATATACTAGGAGGGTAGAATTTTATCTTGGTGTTGATATTCTGTAATATTGTTCCTAAATTACTAGCAATTTTCTACTACTTTTCTTCTAAATTCTTCAAGATTATTAGGTATAACTCTAACCATGAAACAAAAACTATTGATTTTTTTTGACAGGAATTCTTTGAAAATTGGTAGCCATTTGAAAAAAAGGCACAGAAATGGCATGACAGGATGAAAGAAAGAATATGAAAGAAAGCAGAAAATATCTTGAGACAATGTTTGCCTGTTACCCATTCTACACATTATTAATTTTACTAATTCCTAATTTTAGATGAGATATTTGAGGACCATGTGTCTCCATACCACACGTGTAGAAGATGCTTGCTATGTTGTGAATGTCTGTGTTCACCCAAAATTCACACGTTGGAAACCTAATGCCAAGGGGATGGCATCAGGAGATGAGGCCTCCAGGAGGTGATTGGGTCATGAAGAAAACCACATGAATAGAATTAGCTTAAAAAAAAAAAAAAAAAAGAGGCTCCAGAGAGCAGCTTGCCCCTTCCACCATGTAGGGACACTTTGAGAGGACTGCAACCTAACAGAGAGCCCTCACTGATCATGGTGACACCCTGACCTCCCTGTTCCAGCTTCCAGAACAGGGAGAAATAAACGTCTGGTGTTTATGAACTTCTGAGTCTACAGTATTTTCCTATAGCAGCCCAAAAGGACTAAGGCAATGTTATGAGTGTAAAGACAAAGAAAATGCAATTTTCTCTCAGGATATTGGTCCAGGATATAATTTTCCATTCTTCCTTGGAGAATGGCCTGACAAAAATGGTTCTACTGTCAAGTGAATCTGAAAAACCTTAAATATGTATTTAGAGAATAAGGTTTCTTGTTTATTGCTTAGTTTCTCCCATATAATTTTTCAGAATCTTTGATTTTTACTTTATATTATAAATCTCTGGAGTTGGAGATGGAACATGAATTTTTTCCCCAAATTTAGTTGACTACAGAATGTATTTTGAGAAAGTCCTCATTTAATGATTTATTCTGTCCTAAAAACTCTCACCATGGGATTTCAGTCATTTGTCCAGACTCCAAAATTCCAGTTGGGCTTAGGAAATCTGGATCACTCAGATTCTGCCCTCTTCTTGACTTTTATAGATATGGAGAGCCTAATTCCTTCCATTTCTTAGTTTAAAACTTATTAAAATATGCAGTTTTATCCTTCCCTACTCAAATCATGACTGAAAATATCCAGTCACAATTGATATTCTCCCTCAGTGATATCCACAACTAGAAAGAGCACTCAAAATTTTGGCCATATTGTGTCAGCTTTTGGACAAAAAATGCAGTATTTTCTTTTGCAGAGCTTGTAAATCATCATTGGTCTAACCCTCAGAACATGCAATGCCCAAATAAAGCTTTTCAGAGGAACTGTTTGTTTATGTCCTACATTTTTATTGCTTGGCGTATTCCTAATCTCCTATGCTCTCTCTCATCCCGGAGGAAAGGCAAGGGTATGAGTGGACAAGACTATGTGTTAGGATGCTACAGTATCTCTTGCCCTGCTCTGCAAAGCTTCCATGGTATTGAAAGAGGAAAAGGAAACAGGCAGTCTTCACTGGTAATTAGTAAAAAAAAGACTTCCTTCCCAGGTATGAACTCTCTCCATGGTGCTAAAATTGCTCTATTGAGGGGCGCCTGAGTGGCTCAGTCAGTTAAGTGACTGACTTTATCTCAGGTCAGGATCCCAGTTTGTGGGTTTGAGCCTGTGTGAGGCTCTGTGCTGACAGCTCGGAGCCTGGAGCCTGCTTCGGATTCTGTGTCTCTCTCTCTGTCCCTCCCCTGCTTGAGCTCTCTCTCAAAAATGAATAAAGGTTTACAAAATAAAAAATAAAAAAAATAAAATAAAATAAAACTGCTCTGTTAGGGATGCACCAGAATCTATTAAGTTGATAAAGCATTAATATTAATTTCTGCCTATTCCCATTAAGATTATTTTCATTCCACAAAGAGTTCTGCTACCTGGGCTATAAGGCTGTCCAGCATTCCTCAAATCCTCAGCATCATGGGCTCCAAGAATGGATCAAGCTCTCCCTAAGTTAAATGTGAGCATGGCCTCACACAGAGGATTTCAATTTTCGGTTATTGTGCATAAATGTTGAAATCTCCCCTGCCTCACCTCCCCATTGTTTCAGGACCTCATGTAGCTGGTCTTCCTGTCTCTGCACTTCTTAATCTCAGATTCAGTCTTTACACTGCAGCAAATTATAAGTGAAGACCTAATTATAAACTCTCCCACTTAACTGGGGTGGCCATTATCTACAAGGCAAAGATGTATCAAAGCTCTGTTGTCTGTCAACTTCACTTAGGCTTTTATTTCCTTGCTGTTAAAAAACTTTTACTCCAAACCCAATCAGAAATATTTGTGTTCTTTTATTCATTATTTATTTAACCAATAATTCTGAGTTTGTATTACATACACGTATGCATTTATTCAATCAATGAATGTTCATTGGACATCTCTTTTGTGCCAGATACTTTTCAAAACTCTAGGGATATATAAGGGAACAAAAGGGACCGATCCTCTGATTTTGTAGAGCTAATAAGTGAAATGTACAAGTGATGTATGTGATACTCTAGAAAGTAATGCATTATGTAGATGCAGGGCAAGGAAACAGCCTAGAAAGTACCAGAAAGTGTATAAATAGTTGGTTTAATTTTAATTTTAAATAAACTAGTTAGGACAAGATTCCTTAACAAGCTAACATTTCAGCAAGTACATGCAGGGTGTGTGTGTGTGTGTGTGTGTGTGTGTGTGTGTGTGTGTGTGTCTGTGTGAGAGGAGAGGTGAGGGGGCAGTGGAAATAACTTGAAGATGAAGTGATACTTCCAGGGCAAGCCTTTGGGGCCGAGGGTAAAGACAATGCAAAAAAGGTCTATTGTGGGAGAAGGCCTGATATGTTTGAAAAACAATAGAGGATCAGTATCACTAGAGCAGAACAAACAACAAGTATACCAGGAGTAAATAAGGTCCATGAATTAAAGAGGATCCAGATGATATACCATCCTGTAGGCCATTAAAGGACTTTGACTTTTACTCTGAAAAAGACTGAAAAGTACACCCAATGAGATGAGATATTTGAGCAGCAGGGAGAAGCTTTTTCCCTATGTATTTCCATTTTCTTTTGTACCCCTAATATTTTGGGTATTCATTAGCTGAAGGTGTCTGTTTCTTTTGATTGGGTTTCTTGAAGAAAGAGACTCAATGCTTGACACATAGTAGGCATTCCATAAATAATTCACTGAATGACTCTGTCAGTCAACATATTTTTATTAAGGGAGATTTAAGATTTAATTACTCAAAAGCATCAAGTGAAGCTCTAATTGGATACCTAAAAATAACCTCAAAAACATGAAATAAAACTCTAATTGGATACCTAAAAATCAGATGGATGAGAACAAATTGTTGAAGTATTTTACTTAGTTCATTTATCTGCAGCATTTCCTCCAGATAGCATATTCGGTGAGGATTAATCATAAAATCCAAAGCAGTTTGCATTGAATCAAGTAGTCACTAGAATAACTGAATTAAAAGTTTGCTATGAAATCCAACAATATTTTTGTTCCTATTATAACCTCACAAATATGACCAAAACATATTATCTAATATTTTGACCTGCAAACATAATATTGCCATTTTAGAAATACTCAGGGGAGAATTCACAGTTAAACTAATTTATTTTTCACATGTCCTTTTGTAACTAACAGCTTATTAGTCAGTTGCTTGACAGCACAAAAAAAATCTATTTGTAAGTCTGAACAGTTTTCATTTTTATATTTTAATTGAAAAACTAAAAGAAAAGAAATAAGAATCATTCCTCCCTCAGGATTGAAAATAATGAAGTGTTTAAAATAACATTTAGTTATTAGCTTGGGGGTGACCAGTTCCGATGACATGTTCTAATCATTTTTTTTTTGCTCACTGATATAGATGTCTGTGATACTTAACATTTGCAGTTGGATTTCTCTCTTGATTGAAGCACATATTTAGCAATGAAATCTGTAGCAAGAGAATATATGCTATGTTCTCACTGATCCTAATCAAATCCACAGTCAACACATGAGAATGAGAATGGCTAACGGTACCGAAAGTGCGATCGTAAACATAACAGCCATACTTCTCTGGGTTCATACAATTTATCTTCTGTTGGAAGGAGAAAGACTAACATAAAGGGAATATGTAAGTTAATTACAGTATGTTAGTTTGTTAGTAGGCTTTTAATGATGGAATTTTAGTGAAGATAGACTCTGAAATTGTTTGCTCTTATAAGAGTTACCAAAGAGCTATGGCTTGGACTTTTAAAATGGCCAAGGTCTTTCCTTAGCTTGGGTTCCCCTGCAAACAGAGTCTGAAGCAAAGGCTTACGTGCACTATGTATTAAAAGGTGTAATTCTGGGGAGCAGAAGTAAGAGAACGTCAGAATGAATTAGGCAAGGGAAGAGAAACCTTAATGTAGGGGTACACTGCTTGACTGGCCATGGTGTGGTATCAAGAACAAAGGATTTCTCCCTCTCGTGAAACCACCTTCTAAGAGGCTGTTTAAATGACTGTTACCTGGGCAGTCCCACCAAGAGAAGAAAGGAGGAAGAATTGGTCCAGTGGCTTCAAAATTCAACTGGCCAAACTTTTGCCCCAAGGTTGGTTTGGTGTTAACAGAGAAACTGCAGAACAGGAGACTAGAGGTTCACAAGGGTATGATGCAAGGCTTTGTCAAATGCATCTGCGTGAGGACAGTGGGAACTATGTAAAAGTAGTCACTAGAATAACTGAATTAAGACAGGTGAACCCAAGATGGTCTGAGTTAGTGCCTAAGAGGTTTCTGTGGGGGCACCTGGGTGGCTCAGTCGGTTGAGCCTCTGGCTTCGTCTCAGGTCATGATCTTATGGTTCATGGGTTCGAGCCTCATGTCGAGCTCTGTGCTAACAGTTAGCTCAGAGCCTGGAGCCTGCTTCCGATTCTGTGTATCCTTGTCTCTCTGACCCTCCCCTGCTCACAGTGCCTCTCTCTTCTCTCAAAAAAAAAAATAAAATAAAATAAAAAACATAAAAAATTTAAAAAATAGGTTTCTGTAATATTCTTCACCCATACTTTAACTAGAGTAAAAAATGTACATATATCAATTTTCTGTAAGTTTTACCAATCAGAATTTAAAACCACTGATCTGTCTGAAACCTCAATTATTTGCAGATAAAAATGAATCTAGAAGAGTAAACTGACTTGCTGCCATCCAGGTCAAAGAATGTGAGCACTGAGCTCTCCTGAGGAGTTTATAGATTAGTGTTTACTGACAATGTATCCTTCATAAGGTTCCTGTTGCTTGACTTGGTTGATTGTACACGACCCACAGATCGTATATAAAATAGGAATTTCAACATATATCTGATACCTCAAAGAGATCTGAAGTCTAAGATTCCATTTTGATTCACGATTCCTAGCATAGGCGCTGTGAGAATAGGCATGCTAATACTAGCTGTGATTAAAATTTCCAGATTGAAGGATTTTAATTGTGTGGGAAGCACAAAATAGATCATTTTCACCAATGACTATTATTGTCATTTAGATATGAGCTCTCTTCATTCCATTTTGTTTCCATACCTCTCTTGTGCTTTAGTTAATAAAAAATACTCATTTTTAAGTTGCTTCTTACCAACTTGTAAGCACTTGTATGCTGTTACTAAATCACTGGATTTGGTAAAATATGACACAAGCTTAAGTCTCCACAGAATTATTCATACAACCTATTTAAATAGATTAAGTCACACCATTTCTCAAAAGCTCATTTTCTTTGTCTGGATACTTGTATAATGCCCTCAACAGAAGGCCCTTATGCAGATCTCACTAATTAAACTACAGAAAGCATCTGTAATATGCTATTCAGATACTGAGTTGCAGCGATTACTTATGCGGAATAATATTCCATAGAATAAACGATGGGTTTGTTTTGATTATTGTTAAATTGAGATAAAATATTTAAATAAAAATAGTGAGATTAGACATTAGTTCTGGATCAGTTATTGACTGAAATTTGATTTTGGAATAAAGTCTAAGTTTAAAATTTCAGAAATATATGCAAAATTCATCTATAGTCCTGACTTTAAAGCCTTAAGTATAATTTAGTTATTAGCCTTTATATCTTGGCAATCTCTGTAGAACTTATTGGTGGGATTGAATATTTTTAAGTCAATGTTATTTAATTTATTTTTAAGTTGTTATAAAGTAATTATAACAATGTCTATTCACAAAATATCTGCAAATTACTTGACATGAAAGTAAATATTATATGGAAAATCTTAAAAATATCATTTTTTGCCAGATAAACGGCACTATATGTCTGATTTTTATGTAAAATAATGTTTTGCACACACCTACTTCTTTATCACCCAATTCGATGCCTGAATTACTTTTGGTCACATGAAAAACATACAAATACTTTCATCATCTCTGAAAACTGATCAGAAAAACTAATGTAAATTTGAATATCAGTACACAAGTAGAGGTTAGATGATACAAGAAGATGACCAAGCAGCTCTGATATTAATAGAGGCAGGTTCATACAAAGATTTCTGGCATTGATTACTATTCTGAAAGGATCTGTGAAACTGAAAGATGGATTGTCAACGTTGAATCGCAATCCAATTGTTGTTTGTTCTGAACAGTATCGCTTAGAGACCTTAATCTCCGATCCATAGTCTCCTCATTTATGAGATGGACCCAGTAAGTGTGAACAAACTTCATAAAATTGACTGTACTATGCAAATCTTAGAAGTATATTCAGTAAAATTCATACTGCTTGTATTCAGGGGAACACATGTGTTATTATCAAAAGGAGGAATAGGTAAAATCTAAAAGAAAATGTACATACAGAAAAGAAATAAAGAGTTATCAAAAAGAGAAAGAAGAGTAAATGATTGTACCTTTGAAGATTTGTTTTAAATAGAACTGAATTTTCTTCCTTCCTTCCTTTTTTCTCTTTCTTTCTTTCTTTCTTTCTTTCTTTCTCTATACTTTGATATTCTAAGTGATTGTTTCTCTGCTAATAGTTAACCTGTACTTATAGACAAACAAAAAGTTCACCAGATTATATTCTCTTCCTTCTGCCTTTTTACAGGTTTTGTCCCTTGGTAGATTACCAATTTACAGTTATCATCTGTGAATGAACTAGAGATATCAGAATAAAGGGATAGTATTAAATCTGAACTCTTGACAGATGGACCATACACCAAAACTTTCCCATCTGGTTCATAGGATAACAGACAGAGAAGGGCTAGGGCACTATCACAGAAATGGTATTCTGGCAATTTAGGAAAAGTTGCACAGTGGGTTTAAAACCTAATATATCTCTGAAGCACTGTCATCCGTTTGCCTGAACATTACATTAATTGAATAGTAGAAATTAACTGAACATCCACTACCTGAAAAATGTTAGACATTAAAAAAAAAGTATATATGATCAAGGCTTCTGCCTGAAAAAATTTCTAGCCTAGTACCAAGCAAAGAAAAATAGAACTACGATCACAATATTAGATGATAAATGCCATAAGAGATTTATCACATGGGATCATTTACCAAAAATATATAAATAAAAATAAAATAAATAAAATAAGATATAAATAAATGAGTAAATAGTACACTGTGTCTTCTATGTTTAAACTTTTCAGAATACCCCTAAATATGTATATAAATAGTGCTCATAAGATTATGTGATGCTAAGATTAGCTGTTGATGATCCTGCTACATATCTACCTGGGGAAGTTTGATGAGTAATTGTACAGATAGGTATAATTGTATTAAAAATATTTGGGAAAAGTGAGGTGGGTTCAAGGAAAATAAACTAATGAGGCGTAAAAGTTAAGTGTTCTCATTCCCATTTCTTTCCCACCGTACCACCCTGTAACCAAGATGGATATCAGTATGTGTGTATGCGTGTGTGTGTGTGTGTGTGTGTGTGTGTGTGTGTGTGTGTGCGCGCTACACAGTATTTGGGTAAGAACTCTTTTCCCACCACTAAATTCATACATCTGTCTCAGCCCACTCTTTCCTTTTTAATATTCTAAGTGATGACAGGGCCTGCCTGGTCTTATCACTCCAGATGTGTTTTCTACATTTCTCATTTTTTTACAGTGTTGGTTTTGATTATCTCCTCTGTCTATTAAATAAAGTGTGGGGAATTTTTTTAGAGGGTCAGAGAGTAAATTCTGTAGGCTTTGCGGCCTATCAGACATGGTGCACTAGCTCTCCTGTAGCAATCCAACTCTGCCAAGGTGGCATGAAGGCAACCACAGACTGTGTGTGAATGAATTAGTTTATCTGAATTATAATAAAAGTTTGTTTATAAAAACAGATGGTGGTCTGGATTTTGCCCTTGAGTGTAGATGTCTAACCCCTACCTTAAATGATACATGTCTCCTTTTATTGGGTTATTTTTAACTGAACTCAAGTGTACTCTAATAATACCCATCATAAAGGGCAGTTTTTAACAAAAATGTCCATGTAGGCTTTACCTAATATTTAGAAGCTGTAAATCAAGTTTAATTAAAAAAGGACAAGCATGTTAAATAAGTAACTGTCCTCTAATTTTGACAAATATAGCTTCATAAAAACCTTGAAGGCCAAATCTGAAATAAGAATTTTTGGCCTTCTTGAAGTTCAACTTCAGATATGATGGTAGAAAGATTAAATTTCTCACTCTTTCCCTTTCTCCCTGAAGGACATAGTTTATCCATTCCTCCTACCTAGCAGGGTGGGATTTGCTCTCATGAGGATCAAACTTGTAGATGAGTCTCCTGCAAGTTCTGGAGCAGATATGGGACCATATAACTATAGAAATCCAGAGTCCCAGGTACTCAGTTGTGGAGAGCTGCCAGAAGAGCTGCCAGGGGAAGAGATGTGTGCCTTGACCTAAGATCGGCCACCTGCAGGGCAGGACAGTGTTATCACTCCCAGCTCAAGGCCGGAGACAGCTTGCTGAACTTTCTTACCGGCTCGGCTCCTCAGACACTGTGCTAAAACTGCGGCTTCTGTTTTTCCTTTACCCTAGCCTTTTCATGTGACCCTGTTTTCTAGTAACCGACCTGTGCTTTTTACCCTTTATAAGCTGAATGTGTTTTCTCAATAAATTGAGGCTTGATCAGAGACTTTGTCTTGCCTCCATTCTCTGTGCCCCCTGCCCCCCAATTCTCACTCCCTCCCTCAGGACCTGCATTGACTGACCTGCAGGCCGGACCACTCTGCGTAATCAAGGAAGGATGGCATGATGCTTGGATGTACACATCCTGTTGGCTATGTGGTCTCCTTACACTGTAGGGAAAGGTAAGGCTGGACAAATTTGAGCCCACTAAAGCACAGGGTCCAAGACAGAGACCCTCTTGCTGAGGTTTAGATGTAGAAATAATTAGTTAATATGAAGTCATACTATAGAATTGTGGGCCCCTAATCCAATATAATTGATATCTTGGGTAGGGTTGGGGATGATGCTTCTAATGGCCATAGTATGGCAAAGATTGCCAGAAAACCCCCAGAAGCTAGGTGAGAGTCATGGAACAAATTCTCTCTCTCAGGCTGCAGAAGGAAACACTGCTGGCACCTTGACCTTGGACGATTAGCCTCCAGAACTGTGAGATAGTAAATGTGTTATTTAAGTTACTCATTTTTTGGTACTTTGTCATGATGGCCTTAATAAATCAATATATCTCCTTAAAGAGACTTTGTGTCAAGTGTTTCTAAATGGTTACCTTCCATTTAGTTTTAATCATTGTACTCTACATTTTTCTCCCTTCATAATGTTACAAATTATAATTATTTATGTCTTATATACTCATTTGTTAATATATGTCTCTACTACTGTATTGCATTTGTACAGGATACACAGTTGTGCATCGTTATTGCATTTGAACAGGGTCTGTCTGTTTAATCACCACTGCCTTAACAGCGTGGAATACAATGATGAGCACAGCACAGAATGTGCTCAATATATATTTTATGAAGAAAAGGAAGGAAGAGAGAAATGAATGAACAAAGGAAGGAAGGGGAAACAATATAAAAGATCTATATTCTTTTTTCCTTGGCAATATTTATGTATCACCATCCATTACTCCTTAGCATTTAATATATCATCCTATACCCATGAAAGCAATGGAAAGATCAGTAGATGTCAATATTGCATTAAGTGAAGTACTACATAAACAACTATCCCAGAGGCCCCGATAGAACTGGATTAAATAACTCATCAAATGGTCAGTTTGAGAGCTTGAATATGTCTATATTAACCAAACTGTCGATATTTTATCTAATTTTGAATTATATAACCATTACTTATGCTATTAGGGCTACAGTCATTCATTTATTATTCACTCATTTGTTCCTTTGTTCATTCAAAAATATTTTTGAGAATTTGGAATTATTTTAGATATTGGGATACTCAGTGGGAAAACAAAACAAAGGCCCTTGGAGTTTACATTCTATGTAGGTTGGGAGAAGGAGATACACAATAAAAATAATGGGCAAAATATATAAGTAAATTATAAAGTAATTTCAGTATTGATAAGGCCTATGGAAAATAGAAAAGAAAGCAGAACAGGATAGAGAGGGTAGGTAGTGTTATTTGGGTTACAGTTTGAAATGGTGTGGTTCAGCATAGCAGTCTCCTTAGGGAGCTAGCATCTGACTTAGTTATTAATTTTTCTGAGAGAAAAGTATTCCAGAAATATAGGATTTCCAAAGTGATATTCATGGATATTTAAAAAGCAGCAAGAGAGTCAGTGTGGCTGAACTGAACAAATGAGCAGAACACTAAGAGGTCTGTTCAAAGAGGTGATAGGATTGGTGGAGAGAAGGCTGACCAAATAGGGTTTTATAGCTCATCAGCTACGTATATTTGACAATACAAAAATAGTCAGAACAGATTTATGTTGGAGGGAGTTTAATAACTAATCCGACTTTTTTACTTTATAAAGGAAATTGATTCAGAGACATAAAGATGTTCAAAGTCACATGGATAATTTGACCCATCACTGGAACTTATCTGAAGGAACCATGCATTCCTACTCCCCAGTCCTTATGATGACTTTAGAAGGGTAGTTCTCAAATGTAGTGTGCACCAGAATCTCCTTATGAGGCTTGTTAAACCTGAAGGTTCAGTTCTACTTCCAGGATTTCTAATTCATTAAGTCTTTTTGCTTTGGGTCCTGGGAATTTGCATTTCTGTCAAGTTTCCAGGTGATGCTGATACTGATGGTCTGGAGACCACACGTTGAGAATTACTGTTCCAGACTCATACTAGAGACATACTATATCAGCAGTGTAAGAAGAATTATATATTTGGTATCTTACCAAACTGCATTTATTCATTTAGATCAATCAAAATTTCATGGAAATGCTAAGAACTTCTTTACTTGTTTATTGTCAATATGATGTATCTTCATATTAGGATTAATTTTCTAAAACTTGCAGTATCTCCTCCTATTTTTCCAACTATCCGGCCTCTTCACTATGCTTTCATTTTCCCAATGCCTGTCTCCAATTTCCTTTTAGAAGATTTTTTTTTGGATCAGACCTTGGAACCAAAAATTAGGGATAGAATGAAAAAAATATATGATTTGTGGAATATACTGTGTTGGGCCCCAGATGAGTTTATTTTCTCTAGTCAGTTAATTTTTTTCTTGTCTCTGATTTTAAATTCTCTTGAAATACATCAGTACGGAAATGTCCAACAATTTTTTTCTACAATAGAGTACATAACACATCTTGCCCCCTAGATTGGAGAATATTCAGTTCTATATGAATGTTTGTATCGTTATGTAAAACTATAAGAACTGAACATTAATAGATAAGATAGAAAGAGAAAAAGTAAACAGTCCTGAGAAGAATACCAGTGTCAAGTGAGAAAACAATTTCAAGCCAATCTGGTAAGATTATTTTCTCAAGCTTTTCGGTGGTTTCCAGGTTTGAGAAGAATGTTGGCACAACTTTGATGGGGATTGCATTGAATGTGTAGATTGCTTTGGGTGGCAATGACATTTTCACAATGTTTATTCTTCCGATTCATAAACAGGGAATGTTTTTCCATTTCTTGGTGTCTTCTTCAATCTCTTTCCTAAGTTTTCTATAGTTTTCATCATATAGGTCTTTTACATCCTTGGTTAGGTTTACTCCTAGGTATTTGATGGTTTTTCGTGCAATCGTGAATGGGATCAGTTTCTTGATTTCTCTTTCCGCTGCTTCCCAATTTTCTTGGCCATACACTATGAAGGACTCTGTCTTCTTCTGCACTGAAATCTAGGAAGTCAGAGGAATAAAATGATCTGAATCAACTGACTTTAGAAACTGTCTAATGGATAGCCAATACATTACTAAGTCCTGTTTTTTGTATTTCCTAGTCATTTTTAGAATCTGTATCATTCTCTTCCTATATATCTCTGCTTTATTTATGATCTTTTCCTTGGGCATTTGCCATGTCTTCCCTATGGCTTCCCTAAGTATTTCTTTCAGAAGTCTAACATTCATACTGTTATTAATTTATTTCTCATAACTGAATATACTGTAAAATTTTTATTTAATTGAAATTCTTAAGCAACTCCTTAAAATATATCAGATAAAGTGCAAAATCATCAGGCAATGTGCTTGAAATCTGACTGCTTCTTCAGTTTCAGTCTTGCCTGTCTTTCCTTCAAATAAACATATTCAGTCTCTCTGAACTAGTTCTGTATTCCTGAATATATCATACATGCACTGTTTAATACTTCAGGCCCTTTGTAAAATTACTACTCTCCCTGGAGCACCCTTTCTCTTTCTGTCTTCATGGTAAACCCTTATCCATTCTTCAGTTGATACTGGCACATGTGAAAATGTGTTTGTGCCACATTTTATAGATCAACACTAGTCACAGTGTTGACTAAGGCTCCAGAGGGCTGCAGAAATAGATCTCAGAACTGGATGTAGAAGCATTGTGGAAGGCTGTGATTCTGTTTTTTAAATAGAATGCATTTTAATATTATAAGTGGTCACTAATTTTAATAGAACTTCTTTGATACAAATGCATGATTAATGGGGGAAGGGTTGGCAAAGAAACCACTGATGTTCAAAAGGTCATTTCAAAATAAATGTTATATATCTTCTTACACTTTCAATCCATTTTTATAACAAGTAAAATTGTGATTGTAAGTTGTTTCCTTTCAACTGTGCTATTTGTGGAGTGCTCAACAACTATTTTTTATGCTAAAAAAACCCCACAAAAGCATCTTCTATATAAGACCGACTTTCATGTCAACCCCTTCAAGAATATATATTGTGATTTTATAGGTTGAATTACTCCTGATGAACTGAATTATGATACTGAATCTCCAGCATAGAAGATATTTTAGCTTCTTTGGCAATATTCATTTCATAGAAAGAGAAAAATGTATTAATAATTAAACTGTTTTTAACATTTTCTTCCTAATATTAAAAAAAATGAATACTACCCATAACCCCCCATGTTGGACATGTAGGCTGAGGATTCCATTTTGGTTGCAATAATTGAAATGTTTTGTCTCAGTATTTTAATTTGGTGTGTGAATTATTCATCTTCTAAAATGCACATTCTTCTCTTCAGATATTCATTTCAATAGTACAAGAGCTTCCCATAGGAGTATGTTTTGATCCAAACTAAATCAAGTAAGCTAAATGCCAGAGTGTATCCGTATGCTGTATACCCAATTTGCTTAGATAGATTTTGATTCTACTTCCAAAATCAAAGTCATAAATAGCTCCTAATGGAAAAATTCAGGTGATTAAGCCTTGTCAAATATTTAGCCAATAGGATGTTGATGAACTGCATGCTTCTAAAGAGTTGTTTAAACCAAAGATTAAAATTTGATTTTGCTGTGATAAGAAGAAATCTTACAAAATTCAATATTGAGACTACATCATCAATTTGAGCAATATTTAGTAGAAGTGATTTTGCATATCATTTTGAAAATAGATGGGAACAGAAATATGCAGTCTGTCTTTGCATTTGCTGCTACTCAGCATTTCTTAAGCACCCACTATGGACTAAGAGATGTACCAAAATGCATAATAAGATGAGCAACCACTGTTGCAACTATGTATGAAAGGAGAATTCAGTGATGTATATAAAGTTTAAAAATATTATTTATGTTAGTTTTAAAATATAATGTCATTGCACAGATATTTATTTTTTTAAATATTTTCCACTGATAATTATTTTTTGTGTGTTTTGTACCCTCTGTTCAACTCATGAATATATGGGTCTGGAACTCAGGAAAAGATAATATATGGAACTAAAGATGAAAAGAAAGAAGATATGCATTTAGGTTTGGACAAAGACATATAATTAAGAGTAGATATAAACAAAAATTTTGATGCATCAAATGTTAATAATAGTTAAAGGCACAGGGGTAAATTTGATAAACATGAATTAGTATGTATAGTAAGAGAAGAAAGTCAAAAAATGTCTCTGGTAAACACCAACACAGAAGAGACCATTAAAAAGAGGACCATACAAAGAAGACTACAATGGGAAATAGCCAGAGAACAGAAATCAAGCAGACATAGTGTAAGCAAAGGAAGCAGGAGGCAGCTTCAAGGTGGATAAAAGAGTCAACAGTGGATCACGCTAGGTCAAACAAATACAGATTTGGATTGACATGGTTTCTGTGGAATCTTTGCCAATGGCATATTGTTAATGGGGGTGTGAGAAAGTGAATTATTGTATGTGAGTAGGTTTCGACTGAGTAAGCAGACTTTTAACTCAACAGTTGTGAGGGGCGCCTAAGTGGCTCAGTCAGTTAACCACCCAGCTCTTGGTTTCTGCTCAGGTCATGTTCTCATGGTTTGTGGGTTTGAGCCCCACATTGGACTCCACACTGACCATGTGTAACCTACTTGGGATTCTCTCTCTCTGTTTTTCTCCTGCTTGCTTTCTCTCTGTCTCTGTCTCTCTCTGTCTCTCTTTCTCTCTCCCCAAATCAATAAGTAAACTTTAAAAACAGTTTTGAGATAAGGTGGTAGGTAAGCTAAAGCCCAGTGTAAGGGAAAGGTGGTACATTTTGTGGGTTTGCTTGCTTGTTTTTTTAATATGGAAGAAAATGAGCTTGTTTAAAATAATTTAATGTAATTTCATTCAGCTAAACACTTTTTAGGTGGAATTTAAATTTCATTTACTTGCTTTTTAAGGCATTTGAGTATGTATTGGATATTTTTGTTTGTCTCATGTTTTTATTTAAATTGTAGTTAGTTAACATATATCATAATATTGGTTTCAGGAGTAGAATTTAGTGATTCGTCACTTACATACAACACCCAGTGCTCTTCCCAACATGCGCCCTCCTTAGTGCCCACCACCCATTTAGCCCCTCCCACTTCCACTCCCTCTCCAGCAACCCTGTTTGTTCTTTATAGGTAAGAGTCTCTCTTATGTTTTGCCTGTTTTTTTTTTTTCATTCCTTTATGATCATCTGTTTGGTTTCTTAAACTCTATGCATAAGTGAAATAATATGGTATTTGTCTTTGATTTAATTTAGCATCAACACATTCTAGCTTCATCTATGTTGTTTCAAATGGCAAGATTTCATTCCCTTTTATGGGTGAGTAATATTCTATTGTATGTATATACCATATCTTCTTTATCCACTCATCAGTTGATGGACATTTCGGTTCTTTTCATAATTGGTTATTGTTGATAATGTTCATATAAATATCAGGGCACATGTATACTTCTGAATCAGTATTTTTGTATCCTTTGGGTAAAATTTTAAAAAACACTTTTTTTTTCATTTTTCTGACTAATAATTATGTGAGTTTGGCTTTAGGAATTGATTAAATTGCAGTTTCTTCATGGGTGGGCAGAAATCTAATTAAAATATCAGGCCTCCTAATATACTAACACTATTCACTCATGCTTGGAATTTTCAAGTAACTGAGTTGTTTGTTGCATTTCTAAAAATGACAAACCAATATATTGGCTATCTCTGAATTTTATCTCTGGGTAAAATGGTTTCTTTATCTCAGACTGTACATGGTACAAATAAATAGTACCTAACAACTCACACATAAAATCTTAGAATTATTTGTTACTATTTTCCACTCCTTGAATCTCATATAATGTATCTCTAAATTCTATTACTTCATTAAATTTTTTTCCTAATTTTGTTTAGAAATAGTTGAATAATTAACATACGTCACTGCATAACTTTAAGGCACACAACACAGTGGCTTGATTTACATATATTGTGAATTGATAACCACCGTAGATTCAGCTAACATCTATCTTCTCATATAGATGCAATAAAAAGAAAGGGGAAAAAAATCGTGTGATGAGAACTCACGGGATTTACTCTCTCAGCAACTTCACCATATATTATAGAGCAAAGTTAGTCATAATCATCATGTTGTACACTCATCCCTGGCACTTATGTATAAGAGAAAGTTTGTCCCTTTTGACCCCTTTCCTCCAATCGTCATCTTCCTACCACATGTCTCTGGTAACCACACATCTGATCTCTTTTTGTATGAGTTTATCTGGCTTTTTCAAGATTTCATATATAAGCGAGATCATACAGTATTTTTCTTCTTAATCTATTCATCCATTCCATGGATACTTAAGTTTTTCCCATGTCTTGGCTATTATAAATAATATTGCTATGAACACGGAGGTGCAGATGTCTTTTTTAGTTACTGTTTTCATTTCCATTAGATATATTTCCAGAGGTGGAATTGCTGGATCTTCTACTAGTTCTATTTTACATGTTTTTGAGGATCTTCCATACTGTTTCCCATAGTGACTACACCAATTCACCGTCTCACTAACATTGGACAAGGGGTCCTCTTTCTCCCCATCCTTGCCATCATTTGTTATCTCCTGTCTTCTGGATGATGGCTGTTCTGACAGGCATGAGACGGTAGCTTTGTGTTTATAAAAAAATGTTAATTTATTTATTTTCGAGAGAGAGGGAGAGAGAATCCCAAGTGGGCTCTGCACAGAGCCTGATGCAGGGCTCGAACTCACAAACCATGAGATCCTGAACAGAGCCTAAATCAAGAGTTGAATGCTTAACTGACTGAGCCACCTAGGAGTCCCTCTCATTGTGGTTTTAATTTGCATTTCCCTAATGACTAGTGATACTGAGCATCTTTTCATGTGCCTATATCATTTTTATATATCTTCTTTGGAAAAAGTATCTATTCAGGTCCCTTGCCCATTTTTTATTTGGATTATTTGCTTTTGCTATTGAGTTGTATAGGTTCTTTTTAACAGTTTTTGACCTTACTGTCCTTCTAATTTGCATATGAAGAGCCACATCCTTAAACTACTATAAAATCTTTCTAAATCCTTATAAGCAGTTCATTCAACTAGCTTCCCCTCATTATGTCTTATATATAACCATCAGATTGATCAGCCCAAAATGCTTGTTCAAATACAACACACTTCTGTTCAAAAGCCTTCCTTGATATCAGAATTTGAAATCTCAAAGGTACCTTAAAAATTAGACTCTCTCCCATGTAGATTAGGGAAATAACCTTTACAGAGAGGAAACCACAATACTATTATATACCAAGAACTCTTTTAGGTAGTATCTATAAGTATTGAATGAAAGAGATGAAGTCCTTAATCTTACAGGGCTTACACAAAAGAGTGTTATAAAAAATAAATACATTAAAATTATTTATTTAGATACTGTAATAACAAGTTTTGATTAGTGCTCTGAAGACAATTAAGTCTGGGCAATCTGAGAGGGCAATGATGTGCGTATTAGGATGGGTGTTATTTGGGGTGCCTGGATCTCTCAGCTGGTTAAGCGTCCGACTTGGCTCAGGTCATGATCTCACCGCCATGGGTTTGAGCCCAGCCTCGGGCTCTGTGCTGACAGCTCAGAGGCTGGAGCCTGCTTCAGATTCTGTGTCTCCCTCTCTTTCTGTCCCTCCCCCACTTGCAGTCTGTCTGTCTGTCTGTCTCTCTCTCAAAAATAAATAAACATTTAAAAAAAAAGGATGGGTGTTCTTTTAGAAATTGTAATCAGGGATGAACTTTCAGAAGAGGTTTACATCATTTGAGTGAACACAAATGGGTTAAGGGAGCGAACCCTACAGATATCTGTGGATATTTGGGGAAGAACTTTCCAAGTATAAGAAAATAAAGTACAAGATCTTAAAATAGGGGAAAATTTGCTTGTATGAAAAATAGCAAAATGGTCAGTGTGGGAGGAGTGGATGAAGCCTGGGGGTAAGGAGTCAGAAAGAAATCAATTATGTCAGAAAAAATACTTGGAGGGGGACCATACAGTTAAACCATACTGAGAAGTCAATTTTTTTGAAATGCCATTGAGAGATTTTAAGTGTGTGTGGGGTGACAGAATCGGAATAGTGTGATAGATTCTGGCAGGGAAGGGTAGAAATCAAGATAAGAGGAAACATGGTAGTGGTGGTGCTGAGGAGTCATTAGATTCAGTTATTATTTTATAGGTGGAACAGACTACATATTAGAATATATGTAGAATATGACAGAAAGGGAAGACTCAGGAGGGAATCCAAGGTCTTTTAAGGGCAGGAAATTGGGTAAATGAACATGAGGCAACTGCAGAAGGAACAGGTTTGTGATAATAATTTAAGATTTTAATTTTTGACAAGGTTGACTAAACCTCAGCCAGCTGCATAGAGTTATTCAATAGGCAGCTGGCTGATATGAGAGGAATGGCATTTTGGAGCTCTCAGCGTGTAAGATGTTATAGCAAAATTGCTGGTTGCTTAAGTTATATCTATTTCTAATTCTACCTTAGTAATAGGGTCCCATTATTACCAGGAATACCAAAATGCTTTTCTAACCTCTTTTGCAGATTGGGGTATTCAATGAGATGTTCCCATAAGTTCTTAAGTGAGGCTTCCAGGAAAACCCATCAAGAGTGCTAATTTAGCCAGGACACTTTTGTTTGGTGCTTTTCTCTTCCATGTCTCCTCTCCCAAACTGAACATGAGGAGATCCAGCAGCTTAATTGTGACTGTGAGGATGGATGATAACACTGCTATTAGAGGCTGGGTCACAGCTAAGTGTGAAACCCGTGTCTGCTCTAAACTGGCCACTTTGGTACTTATTTTTTCTTGTAATTGGAGAGAAAAATATTAATCTTGCTTAAGCCATGTTTTATGGTGATTTTTTTTTGTAAGAGGTCAAATCTAGTTTAAACCAGACACAATAAATTTAAATTGCACGACTGCATGAGATCACCAAGGGAGCAAATGTAAGTAAGAGCAAAAAAAGCAGAGGATGAACCCTGAGGCAAACCAACATTAAAAGTGGTAACATTCTAGCACTAGACACTGGGATGGAACAGAGAAGAGCAAAATCAATCAGTCAGTCAAAGTGAGAATTGACCACTGGATTTAGAATTAGTGACATTGATCACTGGGGACTCAGTGGAGTGGCAGGGAAGCAGAGTTGCTTGAAGGCCAGGTACAAGAGTATATATAGGAAAATACGTATTGATCTGTTTTAAGATCCTTTTGTTTAAACTGACAGGTCTCATAAGAAGTAAAGTAAACTGAATGGGAATTTACTCTGATGGACTTATTGTCTCCTATACTACCCTCTATGCTACCTTCATCCCATTGTATTACCTTGTTTAGAATTTCTGATCTGAGTCTTGTTTGGTTTTGTGTCTTTGTCAAAGCCTCAAGAAATCTATAAGTGTCCAAGAAGGAATACGACAGGTAAAAAAAAAAAAAAGAAAAAGAAGAAGAAAAACAGTAAAAGGTAAAGTGGAGAGTCTAGTATATACCAACACCATTCTTCTTAAATATCAAAATTGGAGAGTAGATATTTTCTAAGACATTAAATGTTTTACTAAAACATACCTTTAATGGATATACAGATTTTAAAAATGTCATCATATGGATGTATCTAAATTACAATTACCTTAAAATTAGAATATTTGCAAGAGAAAAAGTGAAGTAAAAGAGTAAAAGACCAAAGATATTTGAAATATTGGCCATTGTAAGATCAATGTGTTGTATAATTCTCTGTCTAGAATTCCACATGTCCTATAATACACTTTATTGAGCTCAAGAAAGCTCTGAAACTACAGAGTTTTGCTAAATGATTTCAGAAATTAGAGTAATTTTCCCTAGGTTCATACATATATTTTTCCCCTAGTTTAGTGGAATTCAGTATAATGTAAAGGCTCTTAGAAAAGAATTGCCTCTTGTTCTGCCAAGGAATTTCAATACAGTAGCTTTAGAATCCTATTCCTCATATAATTTCTCTGAATTATTAGAGAAGGCAGAAAATTCATCATTTAGAAAATAAAAATACTCAGAGTCCCATTCAGATGAGAAACTAATGTTACACAGTGTTTGAAAGTTATTTCCTATATAATAGGTCATCTCTGAAAATTAATCTTCATTGCTTTACCTTCCTCAAATCCTCTGTTTCATAATAAACTCCAACTCTTTCCTTATATCTTTTTCATTAACAAGTCAATATTTATCACTCTATTTTCTGACCTTTTGTCATAGCACATAGTATCACAAATATTGGTGTATATTTTATTCTTTTATACTTTATCTTTAGATTGTTAAGCTTGTGTAAGTCATATTACCACAATGAAATTTCCTTAGTAAAGCATGGGAAGGCTTGATCATTATTCATGGATATGAAAATGGTATTTTACTCTTCATATAATTTAATTTTTTCTGTTCTTTTTCAAGTATTTTTTTAAATTTTTAATGTTTTTTATTTATTTTTGAGAGACAGAGAGAGACAGTGCAAGCAGGGGAGGGTCAGAGAGCAAGGGAGACACAGAATCTGAAGCAGGCTCCAGGCTCTGAGCTAGCTGTCAGCACAGAGCCCGATGCAGGGCTTGAATCCACGAACTGTGAGATCAT
This sequence comes from Suricata suricatta, assembly GCF_006229205.1. Lineage (NCBI taxonomy): Eukaryota > Metazoa > Chordata > Mammalia > Carnivora > Herpestidae > Suricata > Suricata suricatta. The sequence goes on from NC_043704.1 coordinate 51,295,690, forward strand.
GACCTGAGCCGAAGCCGGACGCTTAACCGACTGAGCCACCCAGGCGCCCCTGTTTTTTTTTTTTCAAGTATTGATAGAAAAAACTCATGACATAGTATTTCATTGATAATTTACTGATTACTCCTTTCAAGTTAAAGTAAAAGGATTAGCAAGTTCTCAAGGATTTTGTGTTTCAAACATTCAATCACTATATGAAAGAGAGAAATAGAGAAAGGCAGAGACAGGTGAGAGAGAGAGAGCAAGAGAGAGAGATGACAGGAGTTAACTCCATATTTTGCTAAATTTTTCTCTATGCAAAGTCTCTGATCATCATTATATAATTTGTTTCTGCAAGCTACCCAGACTCATGCCTAAACATGCCAGTGCATTATTGGGAATGCAAAACATTAAATCTCTTTGTCCCTTTTTCTTAACAGTTTAGTAGCCAATAATATTGTTTTGAAGTACAAGAATATCTGGTCTCAATTTCTCTATCATAAATTATATTAATATAATAATGTTCACTGTTTGTTCTTTTTGATGGTTTATATTATTTTTTCTAGGCTCCATCCCCTCTCTATGAAGAATCTACTAACAAATAGTGTTAAAATGTCTATAGTACCAAAAGTAACCGACACTTACTGCAATTCCTTTCAAAATACCAAAAGCATTTTTCACAGAACTAGAACAAACAATCCTAAAATTTATATGGAACCACAAAAGACCCTGAATAGTCAAAGCAATCTTGAGAAAGAAAAGCTAAACTGAAGGTATCACAATTCTGGCCTTAAAGTTAAATTACAAAGCTGCAGTCGTCAAGACAGTATGTTACTAGCACAAAAACTGACACATAGATCAGTGGAACAGAATAGAAAACCCAGAAATGGACCCACAACTAATCTTTGACAAAGCAGAAAAGAATATACAATGGAAGAATGACAATCTCTTCAATAAATAGTGCTAGAAAAAATGGACAGACACATGTAAAAGAATGGAACTGGACCATGTTCTAACACCATATACAAAAATAAATTCAAAATGGATTAAAGACCTGTGAGACCTGAAATCATAAAAATCCTAAAAAAGCAACACAAGCCATAAGTTCTTTGACATTGGTAGTAGCAACTTTGTTCTAGATATGCCTCTGGAAGCAAAGGAAACAAAAGCAAAAATAAACTATCAGAACTACATCAAAATAAAACAGTTCTGCATAGTGAAAGGAACAATTAAAAAAAAACTAAAAGGCAACCTACGGCATGAGAGAAGATAATTGCAAACAACATATCTCATAAAGGGTCAGCATCCAAAACATATAAAGAATTTATACAGTTCAACACCCAAAAAAACAATAATCTGAATATAACTGGGCAGAACATATGAACAGACACTTTTCCAAAGAAGACATATGAATGGCCAACAAACATGTAAATATGCTCATCATCACTTATCACCAGGGAAATGAAAATCAAAACTACAATGAGATATCACCTCACACCTACAATGAGATATCACCTCACACCTTTAGTCAGAATGGCTAAAATCAACATTACAAGAAACAGGTGTTGAGAAAAAGGAACCCTTTTGCACTGTTGGGGGGAATGCAAATTTGTGCAGCCACTGTGGACAGTATGAAGGTGTCTCAAAAAGTTAAAAATGGAATACTCTATGATCCAATAATTGCATTACTCAATATTTACCCCGCAAAATATATATAAAAAAACTAAATCAAAGGTTTACATGCACACCTATGTTTACAGTGGCATTATTTATAATAACCAAGATATGGAAATAGCCCAAGTGTCCCACTGGTTAATGAATGGATAAAGAAGATGTGGTAATAACATACAATGGTATATACATAAATATAAATGAAATCTTGCCATTTGCATTGACATGGAGAGAGTATAATGCTAAGGAATATAAAGCTAAGAGAACAAAGTCAGAGAGAGACAAGATACTATTTCACTCATATGTGTAATTTAAGAAAGAAAACAAGCAAAGGGAAAGGGGGGGAAAAAGAAAGAGAGAGATAAATCAATAAACAGATTCTTCACTATAAAGAACTAATAGTTACCAGAATGGAGGTGGGTGGGGGGATGGGTTAATTAGGTTAAATAGGGATTAAGGAGTACACGTGTTGTCATGAAGACAGGTTGCATAGAAAGTATTGCATGCCTCCATTTTAAACCTGAAATTAATATAATATCATACATTAACAAACTGGAATTAAAGTAAAAAATAAACAAACACACATGCACACCATTTTTTAACTCAATATATTGCTTCTTTTTAATTGTCTGATAATTAAGCAATAATATGCTTAAGCAATATCAGAATTATGGTAGAGACTGTTGTGTGTGGTTTTCAAAATAGCTGAGGATTATATTTAATAGAAATTGAATATTGTTTTTCTTAAAAAAAGAATAACCTAGTAGGATCACACCTTTTATTTTGGACAAATACTTTTCTTTTAAAATAAGGGAGCCTTTTTTCTTTGCTTTGCTTAAGGTAACCAAGGTTAGTTAACACAGGGCTTTGGTAAAACACTATGAATAATAGATTCGTGTGATAAAATGTAGGGAGCTGAACTCACTGGTTGAGTGAAAATTCTTGGTGAGGGTACAACAAGTTTGCATGGTCTTTTGCCCCCAGACAGCTCCCAAAATCTACCCTCTTGAAACTTTTATTCTGCTTGGGCACCACACCTCAGAGTGCTTTGCTGATTAGTGTCAGGAGTGGCCTGTCCCCCTGCCTTGTCCCTGAGTCATGATTGTACCTGGTCAGGGAAAAGATGAGTAAACTAGATACACCCTAATGCAACTAAGGCAAGCAACATATAATTTCCCTCCTAGCGGAGCAATTCACTGGTAACTCACTACTTTCTAGGCCTGGACGCTGTTGCAAAAGTCACTACTACAATAAAATGTATCAACTGTCTTTGGGACTGTGAGAGCAGGCATTATGTCTCCTGGGAATCCTGTTTTTCTGGGAACTTTCTCTTAGAGCTATAAACAGCCTAATGACCCTTACTCATAAGAAACTGACCTTTACTAAACAATACTGTTTGCCTCTTGGTTAAAGGTTGCTTCCTTAAAGCTATACCTGAGGTTTTGTGTATCTTGGTCTTAAAAAATACCTGCCCTTCCCATATGATAGCATAAGTGCCTATACCTAAGTTTTATATGACAATCATTTCTATTAGCATTGTAACTTCTGCAGAATCCATGTCCTGGAAAATTGTAAAAATTATCTATGAGAAATCATTTACTGCTCTTTCAGCCCATTGTACCTTTCACCATAAATAAAGTTAGAGAATCAGACAGAGCAGAGATGCCTGCCTGGTGATCAGAAAGAAACTTGAGGCTCTCTCACTCTCTCTCTCACCGACGATGTCTATCCTTCAGTGAACCCTGGACCTGCTGGAGCTGGACTCCAGCAATAAAATTTTGAAATTTCTATGTATTTATTAAAAACAAGTTTTAGTAAACCATTTAATGTCATGGAGATATGTTATCCTTTTATGACATGATAAAAGGGGGTTACAAATGGTATATTAATAGGATCCCGAGTTTGTAAGTAAAATGTAGATTTAAAAATCTAGAAGGAAACAATGTTCACCCTTTTTTCAAAATTTCGAAAATTTTTACATTATATAAGTAAAACCTTTATATTAAAAAAAAAAGTCTTATTTAAACGACATATACTTGGGGGCACCTGGGTAACTCAGTCTCTTAAGCAGCTGAATAGGCTCAGGTCATGATGTCGCAGTTTGTGAGACTGAGCCCCCATCAGGCTCTGGGCTGACAGCTCGGAACCTGAAGCCTGCTTCAGATTCTGTGTCTCCCTCTCTCCCTGCGCTCCCCTGCTCATGCTCTTTCTGTTTCTCAAGAATAAAGAAGCGTTAAAAAATTAAAAAATAAAAGACATACTTAACATAATTCAAAGGACTTAATACTTCTGGATCATTTGATTCTGGAAAGAACACTCATTATTATCTCTGAATCTGACTATCTGCTTTGGTTTTTAAGTACAGAGCAGAATATTAAATTATCAGAGATAGAAGTGGGAATGCATGGACAGATGGCATAACCCCCTGAGGCATTTGTTCCCTCAGGCACTTCTGTGTCTGCTGCTGACATAGTGTTAACCCACAATTTTGGAGGCAATTTTGGAGTAAATCCATACATCCCTTTCAAATGCTGATGTCACATGTACATTTGGTCTCACTAATAATGACTAAGCTTCAGTGAACCACGCAGATGTTATACGTGTGTGCACATAGATGCACACATGCAGAGATGCACATTGACTGAACATCAGCAATTGACAAATAAGGCCCCAGTCTCAAGGCACCACATAACGTTGTGAAATGTTACTTGGGATTTAGTGAAGCAAAAGCTGCATTAGGCATTCCATGAAGCATAACTGATTCATCCACGTAGAGACTAATCTTATTTTGATCCTATATTTTACTTTTCCCTGAGTGTCTGAAAATCAGAGAGTGTGAAAAAATGCTCCTGAGAATTGAAATTCAATGTAGAAAATGGTACAATAAATAAAATCCCATGTAACCTATGGGCAATTTTGATCATCCAGAGCACTCTTGCTAATGGTTCCAAGATTTAAGACCTGAATCATGAAAAGCATTTTCTAGAAAGGGCCCTTGGCTTTGATATTTCTTTTCAATCCCAGGCTGACACAATCCTAATTTACTGATGGTCAGGGATTCATGATATATAGTTCTACTTCATGCATCAGTTTCTAATTGGCAGGGGGAATTTTCTAGGTTAAAGTGTCCTGTAAGCCTAAAGTTTTTCTTCTTCTTCTTCTTCTTTTCAACAGGAAATCTAAGATATAAATTTATTGAAAGCTTTATGAAACAAATTAACTTAATAAATATTTTGGAAAATCTGTTTTCAGGATGAGTTTATTTCATCATTTTAAGAGATATAATAATAATTTTGTAAATCTTTTCATTTTATTTTAAATTTAGTAAGATTTCTATCCTTAGATGAAGTTGTAAAATGTTATTGTTCTTTATAAAGAACTTTTCCAGAAATAAAATACCTGTACTCAAAAATTTGTCATGTTTAGCCTGCCAAACATCTTGCAAAAACACAGGCATTGACCTGTGCAAAACCCGATTGGGGAATGAATAATCATTTGTTCTTATTATATTAAATATTTTCCTTCAAAAGTTTACATTGCTGGTATACTCAGGATACTAAGAAAATTTATAAATAGACCAGATAATGCCATCCCATGGAGGTGATCAATTCTGATTAGAATTTTTTTTATCTACATATGTAGATATCAGAATATTTCCCAAATGTAGATATCAGAATATTCCCCAAAACTGTGATTTACTGAGTACCTAATAGTCTATACAGTGAGCAGGCACTTTTCTGTTAATACAAATCTTCAAAGGGAGATAACTTTTTGTGTTTATATTTTTGTTAGTATCAAGTATTTAAGAGTTTTGCAACCATTAATAATTTCAAATTACAATAAAGTACTACTTTACATATAAGAAAATTATAAACCAGAAAACTTAAATAGGTTTTCCAGGCACACTGTTAGTAATTGGTAGAGATACAAGTCAAGCCAAATTTCCTATGATTCTGATTTATGTTTTTTTCTCCAGTGATGTCTTCCTTTTATAGATTTCCTTCTTCAATATTATTACCAGTATCCTAGCAGAGCATATGGACATGTAAAGAGACCATGCTCCCTTCACGTTATGTTGACACAATACCAAGCAGGCTTATACACAGGAAGCCTTTAGTGGAAGTTAATTAAATATAAATTAGCACTATGAATCAGGAGCTTAATATGATTAGTCATCTCCAAACATACTGAGTATTAATCACTTAATAAACACTTATAATTCATTTCATTGCTAAAGGTCATTTAGTTGGGCCAACACAGTCTCTGTGTGAGGGGCCTCTCATGTGTTCAACTGGAGTGAATTCTAAAGTAATATCACTCAAACACATGCAGACATTCTGGATTTCCAGTGTTTCTTTGATAACACTTTGATAACACTCAGCCTCTCTTTCCCCGTGACAAATATCTGTTACAGATAAGCACCTGACCCAGTCAGGGAGAACATGTACCCTCCAGTTGACCACAGTCCCCACTCCCTGGTGTGCCCTGGAGCCAACTTCCTTCACACTGTAGGATTTAGGTTACCTTTCCTGTCCTGTCGGTGACTGTATTAGAGATCTCCAGTTGTGTGATGGCTGAGAATAGGTATTTCCCAAACTTACAAAATTCAGCAGAGATTTAAAAAGCAAAGCCCCACATTTATGCCGCGTCAATATTATGCTGTGATATTTAATATTTATATCTGAGGGGCACAATTTCATTTTAAACTTGACATTATCAAAGAACATTTAAAAATTAATATTAAAGCTCATATTTCTAATGGGATACTTTCTCCAGATTTCCAAAATAGGTAGGAAAAAAAATCCCAGCAACAAGTCATTTTAAGATACTAAATAAATTTGGACTTGCTTCAAGCTGCGGTTATGATGAGATAACAGATTAAAGGTGCTATCGGGGAGGATTTTTCTCCATGAGTGGGGCCCTTGGGATGGCAGAGGGACATCATGAGGACACATATGGTCACACAATGGCAGCAGCTGTTCCCCCCTTCCCTACACCACAGACACACCAGAGAGTTTTGTAACATAGTTTGATAATGATGGACTTCTGTATACTCAGACTCTTGGCTGGTACATGTCTTTGGCTTGAAGATTCCCTTTTGTTATCTGAGTAAAGATAAGTTGTTTTCTAAACCAGAAATTTAACATTGGATAAACTTGTTTCAACGTTCACTTTAAAGATGACTAATACACTGCTTTAGTTTTCAAATGAACTTTACAGTTTAAATATTCTAGACATAGAAGATTATTCAAATGTTAACTTAGATATATATAAAGTTTGAGTGACACATTTTAATAACTGAAATGTTCCAAAATCTCAAATCTTGAACAAAGATTAGAAGGATTAGTGAGGATTCTTTTCCTCTCTTGCACTGTCATCACCCAGATAAAGCACTAAGATATTGTGGATGTAAAAACGCAAGAAAACTTCATATGGAAGAGAGGATGCTTTATGTGGCTCCGTAAAGCAGCTATGTCAGAAAGTAATTATTCAGGCTTGTTAAACAGCATACCTTGAGGACTGCAAGTTCAGGTGTTAGGAGAAGATGTGTTGCAGCGTAGATCCACTACCGTCACTAGAGGCAGTGGGGTGCGTAATCAACTGGAACCGATAAGGCTAGTCGTGATGATATGATGTAGGAATAATCTTTCTTTACAAAACACTAAAATAAACTCTCATGTTTGAGACTTGGATAGAAAATAACTTTAATCAAGTTTAGTATTGTTCTAAGAAAAGTTACACTTTTAAGTATTGTACACCTTTTTTTCTTTCCTTTGGAACCACTCTTATTGTGGTTGACAAAGCTATGTTAGTGCACTAGCCAAGCTAATTCAGCTTTCTGGGTTTCATGTGCCTCGTAAATAAATGGTAATAAACACACATTGGTGGTCTAAAGCGTTGGGATGGATTCATAAAACTGGCAAGATTCCTTATAAGTATACCTTTATGCAAAGTATATTTTCACTAATCAATCCATGTTTCAATAATATGTTTTTATTCTGAACCTAGTGATGGCTCCACACACACTTAAGATCACAGGGTGAGCTGGTCTAAAAATTATAATTTGCTTTTTTTCAGTAAGTGTCCTTGCCTTTTTCGACTAGTTCCCAGTCTTCTGGTACCCAGCAAGCACAATATACAGATCCCAGACTTTCCCTGTAATGCTTATTCATTCTTTTTGTAGCAATTACTAACCTACAGTAAATGCAATGTGAAAGAGAGAGAGAGAGAGAGAGAGAGAGAGAGAGCGAGCTGCAGAAACAAAGCAGAATTCATAACAGAAAACTAAAAGTAATAAATCAAACTACTTAAATTTTAAAATCTGACTGCATAACTTGAGAATATAGGATAGGCTAGACTGAACTATTGTTCCTAAGACTCCCCTACTCTAGCATATTACATCTTATATCAATTTACAGTAAACTTTTAAGATCTTCAGTAGCCACTGAAGGATATAATGTTTGATTTCCCACTTATAACCTGGATAGCTTAAACTATGGTCAAAATAATTTAATTAAAACTGATTTTATCACAATAGAAATGTTGTAAAACTATCAGTCCACTTAACAAGGAGACATTTAATTTTCAAACCCACACTCATTTTATAAAACAGAGTAAGAAATGAGTATTTTATATGACTAATCATTTTCCAATCTTGTATTCACATGGGTTATCAACTTCATCTGTACAAAATACACATTATAATAATAAAAAACATCGTTTTAAGTGCACAATATGTGCCAGCCATTTTGCTACATAATTTACGTAACAATCTATTCTATCTTCATCATGAATATGCTTTATTATGGTAATTTGGAAGATGAGGAAACTGAAGCTCAAACAAGTTTCAGTAAATTTGCCAGTTAGCCAGCTGTAAAATTGTACAAGTGAAATTCAAACCCAGTCATATCTGATTCCACAGTTTATGCTCTCTGCATCAATCTCAACAGAGAAAGACTAACTTGTGAAAAGGAGGTTATCTCAAAAAAATAGTAATTCCAAAATAGAAGAAGTACAAAAACGAGATATTGTAGTGCAGTATATGTGTGCATGTATATGCATATGCATACTTCTATTAACACAAGCAATAGTAGAATGATAATTTGAATTTTGTTATGCTTTCCAATATTTCTTTTACTGGTTGCATTTTAACCGTGTTATTATTATGCTGCAGCTAGAATGAATTAGTTTCTTCAATTACGAAAAATGCTCTAATGCGATGGAATATCTTTCCTAGAAGGAATTTGTCATTGATTCAATTCTTTATGTTTTAGAAATAAACATATGTTTATATATCAGAAAACAATAAAAACATTGCTTATTTCAGAATGTTACCAAGCATTTTCACATGATGATTGCTTTCTTAATTTATTAAACAATGTTTGTATCTAGTTTTGCTTCGTTTTCCCAATAAATGTGAAGGACAACTTAGATAATTTTAGAGGGAAAAATCAACATATTAAAAGAAAGACATATCTAGAAATATACTAAAAGGAAACTTTTCTAGAAACCAAATCTCAGTTTTGTTAGGCTGTAAATGGACATTAGTATGCTCAGTATCCACTGTAGTTTCATCCTCTGATCTTGTGGAGCAACAGCTGCCGGCTGACGAATGTCTAAGGACATAGTCCTTGCGAGCCTGCCATCATTTAGCAGGTAAAAAAGACCACTCCCTAACGTCCTAATGTATTGAGGGTAGAATTAACGCCATCTTAGTGTTTGTATACCCAGTGTCTTTCACTTCATAGATACTTGGTAAATATTGATAGAATGACTGAACACTTAAAATGAAAGAAATCAAAGCTTTTTTTTTTTCTCTAAAGGTAGAACTATACCACAGAATAGGTTTCATAGATTTAAAAACAACACACATCTGAGGGCAAATTGATATATAAAGTGCGATTCTTGCCCACAAAATCTCACACAGAGAGATATTATGACATAAATATTTGCAAGCCTGAATAGTCCTCCCAAAATGATCTATATTAAGTTTTGAAAAGTAATTGTAGAAAAAATTACTTGGCAGTATGTAATTTATTGCCAATGACTGAGACTTGCCTTGATATAAAAGCTCAGAAGTCTGAGTAATGAATTCAGGCTGGATAGGCCATGGGAAGCTTTTATTTATTTATATACTTATTTAAATTTTTATTAATTTATTTTATGAGAGCAAGGGAGCAGAGGAAGGGCAGAGAAAGACATGGGGCTCAAACTTACAAACCATGAGATCATGACCTGAGGCTGATACCCAACCAACGAAGCCACCCAAGTGCCCTGGCCATGGGAAGCTTTTAAATAATCAGTAATGAACTAGTAACTGAGGAATGGATATAGTGTATATAAAAGAAGAAAACAGCAAATGTCATTCTGGTTCATATAATGGTAATAAAAAAAAGCGATGTTAAAAAAAAAACAACATCGGTTCTGTTTTGGAGAACCTCAGTAAATCAGTTTGGGGAACAGCACAGTAGTTCATAAGGATAAAGGTAAGAATATAAACAAGTTAGGTTGAACCTTAAATAAAAGATTACGAAAACAGGCATTTCTTATATTCAGTTTGGATCTGAAAACAAGGTACACTGAAATGCTGTTATAGTAGCCAGGCTTTGTTTTCCTCTGTTCCTACCTCTTTTCCTCGCTGTTTCATAAAATAGTCTATGCTTAATTAAAGTAGACTCAGTAGCATAGTATTAATTTTAAAAAATAAGACTCCATTATGGAGAAGTGAGGTCTCTAAGAAGTATATGACATACCTGAGGAAAATGGCATTTCCAACATATCATTCAGTAGCAGAAGCTCAACACATGTAAGACAATAACATTAATTCTGCTAAGGTCATGGGAAAAATGAAAGGAAGGGAAAATAAGAAAACAAATCCCATTAAAACTAAAATTTATAGAATAAAATGAACCTTTAAAAAATCACATAACTATGAGCATATCAGTTTTATATGCATTGCTTTAACTGTCAGTAATAAACCTGAAAGAAAAAAATAGAAAATTGATGATAGCATATCAACAAGGGACTGAATGTCTAGGGTGTTTCACTTGTAAATAACCAGCTAATATAATTCAGTCACCTTGGGCAATCTTATTAATATTCCCAGCTATCCCAAAAGGAAATGTCATGTATAACAATTTGTTTGCATGTCCTTTCCATTAAACAGCAGGAATAAAAAAAACCATCAGAATTTTATTCTGATTGCTCCTTCTTTGTGAGCATCATGTCTAAGATTCAGTTGTATTTCTGGAGAGATTTAAAATATTTTCCAACATTTACATTCTTCTATTTCTATTAAAATGTGTCTAGAAAGTTCTAGCAGCTTTGAGCCTTTGTCATGGACCTTTCAAAAATTTCTAGCATAGCTGTGAGTTAATGTACAGAATTTTTCTTTGTGTATATATTGCCACTGTAAAAACATAACACTTTAACTTATTATATTTTTTGTTTAAATGGCTCTCCCATCTCTTAGATAAGCCTTCTGAAGTCAGAGACCATGTTGACTTTTCGCCTTTAAATCTTGTAAAGCACACCTTCATTCTGGCACAGAACCTCACAAACTATTGACTGAATTCAAATAAACAAATGTGAAAATCAGAGATAGACTCAAGTTTCTGATGCAGTGAGGGGGATTAATAAACAACCAGATGACTGTGGCAAGTGTCATAACAGAAGTAACAGGGCCCTGCGCAGTAGAAGTTTTGGTACATAGTCCCATCCTTAATTATGTATTAGAAGGAAGGAAGAAAATAAGAAGTAAAAGGGAAAAGGAAGAAGGGAGGGAGTGGGGAGGGTGTCTTTCCTTATTTTGGCATTCACAAACCACAAAATTTGAAGGTACTGTGTATTATTAAGTTACCAGTCACTCATATGTGTGACTCCAATCCCCAAAATTTGATATACCTATATACACATAAAAGTTTGTACAACACTTGAGGAAATATGGAATGCCTCGCATCACTACTCCAAATCCACAATATCCAAGTCAAGCAAACCTTTTTTTTTGCTATTATTACAATTGATGTTTTCTCTTACTCAACAAATAGTAAAAATATTTCAAGGTAAAAAAATATTTAAGTGGGATTTTCACCTCAAGTGACTTAAAAATGTATATGTCCTTTGGGTTTCATTTTTTTCTCTATAAAATCCATGGAGAGATAAAAAACTGGTGAAGAAAAGGTTTACATCACTAATTCTTTTGTCACTCTGTCAATTTAGGTTAGTTGAACAAGAATATATTGCTCATGTACACTGTACTTGGCATTACCCAAGTTTGCAGCAATTCAAAGGAATTAAGGCAAAAAGGACAATTCTCAATTATTTAGGAATCTACTTAGTTTAGTGTTATATGTAGTTTCAGGTTTTTTTCCTCTTCTTTCTCTTCCTTTTTTCCTTCCTTCTCCTCTTCCCTCTCCTCCTTCTCACACACCACCTCCTCTTGCTTTCTTCTCTGTGTATGTTTGGGTAAATCTCATAGCTGAGAAAGTGAAAAGTATATTCCTCTACCAAACATAACTAGTTTAAGTCTGATCGTTACATTTGCAGTGAAAAATCTGTTATAACAGATTGCAAATTACTCTACCCAAGAAGTTAAAGCTTTAGCTATCTAAAGTTCTCAAGTGCTACATGTTCTAAATATTAAAATATAAGTGACATAAGACAGACCCTATTTACCATCATTTTAAAATGTGACAAGAGTAAATATATATATATATATATATATATATATATACACACACACACACACACATACACACACACACACACACACCAAATATTACTATATATATCAGATTCATGCAAAGTTGTGATTAGCATTAATGGAACTTATATATGTACATAAATCTTTATTCTCTTCTATTTACTTTGGGCCATCTCCTTAATGTTTTCAAGGCTTTCAATCATCATTAATGTTCAGTAGAGGCTTATAAACTGTGTTTCTACAACTAAAGGAATCTAGAAAGCTTACTAGCATTCAGATATGTTTGTCTATGCTTCTACTATCCATGTCAGTCTACATCACATTTTAATTTTCTCATTTGTTCACAATTTGTTGTCTGAACTAGTTTTATTCTTGTTTCTTTTTAATATGTATATCATTTGTTTTGATATATGAATTTAAAGGTTAATAGCAGCTCAGCTTGCCATTTGTATATCCATGAAAAAACTATGAGTTTTCCATTCCCAATTCCTCGAAGTTTCATTGCTCTTCTTTTCCTATTCTTTGTAGTGAATACAAGAAAAGGTCCTACTACATATAGTCTGAATGTGTTCACCCAAAATTCATATTTTGAAATCTCAACCCACAAAAATGGTGGTTTTAGGATATGGAGCTTTGGAAGGTGCTTAACTCATGAGGGTAGAGAACCTCATTAATGGGATAGTGCCATATAAAAGAGGCTCCAGGGCACTTTCTAGCTCTTTGCATCATGTAGGATACAATGAGCAGTCTACAACCTGGAAAAGGGCCCACAGGACCACCCAACCAAGTCAGCACCCTGGTCCAGATTTCCAGACTCCAGATTAGTGAGAAGTATATTTCTACTGTTTATAAGCCACTCAACCTGTGCTATTTTTTTATAGTGGCCCAAATAGAATGAGGTAGTGTCTCCCATACCACCTGTAAGCTATAATAACACTGCCTGAGGTGTAGGATCTGGGGTCTTCCAATGCTAAAAGTCAAAACCAGAGTTGTAATGTAGGCAGCTGCCCAGGCAACTGCACTGGTAGCTGTCAGATACACTGCTCACGTGCTTCAACTGAGCCAAATGTGAAAAGGTAACATAAAAAAATAAAAATAGTATTCTCAGGTTGATGTAAAATATAAATCTTATCATTTTTGAGCCGATGAGAGGCATTAATAGGTTAAGCAAAAATAAAAATATATAGTAAATAGTTTTAGCTAGAATAGATTTTTACTAAAGCCATTTAAATTGCTTCCTAATGTATTCTCTGAGTTGAACTAAAGCAAATTAATTTATGTATTCTGAGTTTCTATTTTATCTACTGCCAGTTTTGCTTTGTGAATCCAGAGGAACTCTTCCTTTATCCGTAGCTTATCAGTGTCACTTAAAGCAGAGAAGGTGCGAGTACATTTGACAGAGGAGTAGACAAGTTACAATTTTTTTAGTGACCTTTCCAATAACTCTTCCTATAACTTTATCCCTTGTACCCATTATTTGGAGTCTCTGACATACATCAGTAATAAGAAAATTCACAATAGATTGGAGAGACAAAGGAAATAGTATTCCCTTGTTTTTATATACTTGTGTGTACCATATTACCTTTCCATTACAACTAATCCTTATCCTAAGTCCTACAACATATGAACTCACTTCACCATAGTTTGTTAAACACATGTCCATTCTAAATTCTTATGTAGGCAATTGACATTTCATGTAATTTGACTAAGAAATAATGTACCTTGCAATGTATATTATCAAAAGTAAGGAAAAAATGTAACATTCCTAAACTGTGAGAGATGAAGATCATGAGATAGTAAATGGAAACAAAATTTTCAGTAACCATTAACCAATCACTAATGAACTATAAAATGACATTTGTAATCCTTTAATTTAGCATGTAATATATATTTCTAATCTCTTTAAACATATATGTAATTATGTATCTAAAGAACCTTTATAATTTTATCTTTACTCACTGTTTTCCAACAGTTCATTTTATATGACAATAGTAACATACAAGATAGAACACTTCTAAAATGTTGCATACTATTTTAAGTACATTAAAACATATTGAATTGTTTCATACTCACAAAGGTTTCATGATGCACACACAATTTTTCTCGTTTTTTTTCCCCCTGTTTTGAAACTTAAACACAGAGAGAGTGAGGATTTCCCCCAAATTACATGGCAAATAAGTGGCAGACCTACAATGAAGACAAGATGTAGTACCTCCAAAGTCCTTGCTCTTAACAGGTGAGCAAAACCAACTATTCGTTTATTATAGAGAAGTTTTAGAAAAAAATTAAAAATAATGGGGTACACTAGCGATAGTAGGAAATGCTGAATTTAGCGCATGCGCACACACACACAAAGTGACAAAGTGTTTAATAAATATACACTTATCACTATGAAACCTGAAAGCCCAAAGAGGCTTCAAGTTATTTCAGAAGAAGATCTGTATTTCCTTCACGTATGCCTTATTTTAACCACCAATGTAATTTACAAAATGGCAAATATTTTTGAAACCTCTCATGTAAGGAAGGCACTCTGAAAGACAGTCTATTTGATATGCTTTGAGCTTCCATGGTATTTTCTAACAACCATATTTTATAAATAAATAAATTAAGGTTTGTAGAGGTTATTCAAGAGTTTTTCATGACACACTATGTTAACTGTTGTATTGGGATCCAAATCTAGACCTTTCTAACTCCACAGACACCTCAGAACTGCTACAACACCAAGGGACAGACTTGGAGGTCGTATAGCTCTCTCACTAACCCTGGTTCTTATCACAGCAGCCAATTTAAGACAAAATGAGATTTCTGTCTTTTCCCTAATAAAATTTTATTTCTTTTTATTGAAATTATAACTACTTGATAGTATATTTTTATTGTAATTTTCTCCATTACAATTCAAGCTGTGAAAAGGTGTAGAGTTTATTTTGTTCAAGGAATATATACTCAAATAGGAATTCAAGAAAATTGTATTTAGCCAAGAAATACATCAGATTATGCAGATATAAGTGACTTAAAAAGGCTTAACACTTGGTTTCCATTTCAAACGAACCTTAGTACAGTGCCTGCTGTCTTCTTGGGAAAGCACCTATCAGATAATTTATCAGATAATTAAAAGCTTTCTTGGGGCGCCTGGGTGGCTCAGTCAGTTAAGCCTCCGACTTCAGGTCAGATCTCACGTTCGTGGGTTCAAGCCCCGCGTCAGGCTCTGTGCTGACAGCTAGCTCAGAGCCTGGAACCTGCTTCTGTTCTGTGTCTCCTTATCTCTCTGCCCCTCCCCCTCTCATGCTCTGTCTCTTCCTGTATCAAAAATAAATAAAACATTTAAAAAACTTAAAAAAATAAAAGTTTTCTTAAAAATAATTTTTAATGTTTTCATTAAGATGATTGCAATACAATTAATTAATTAATTATCACACAATATAATAAGTGAAGACATTCTCAGGATATACAAATAATAGAGTCACAGGAAGAAAATGATATACTTTACTTCTTTTATCTTGCATGTCATAGAAAATTATCAAAAAACAAAGCACCTAATGGGACAATAGTCTGCCAGCGCTACATATGTTAGTTAAAAGCAGAGAATCTGGATGTGGATGATGCCAGTTTGGAAGTTTATATAAAGATTAGGGAGCTTTCAAGAAATACAGATGGAGAGAAATGAATAGGTTCATCATAGTCGTATTAATTTTCAGTTAATTAATTTTTGGCCAACACAAGAAACAGAATCTGTTTTCCTACTCTTTGAATCTGAGCTAATCTATGATTTTCAGCAAAAGTGATGGCATGTGAGTAACAAACTGAGAACTGCGAGAGGCCTTCTGTACTTTCACTTATTCTTTTATAGTGTTGCTTCTACTATGTGAACAAGCCTGGATAATCCTGCTGAAGAAGGAAGACTCACCTGAGTCAGAGTCAGCCCCGGATGGCTCATCCACACCCAAGAGATGGAAGTGATCCTAGCCCAAATCATTAAAGCCTCAGCAACTCCACTAGTTAGCCACAAGTGATAGAGCAAGCATAACTAAGAAGAGTCAAGCCAAGGCCCAAATATAAAAACTGGCCCACCTGACCTGCAGACTAATAAATGAATAAATGTTATTATTTTAATCCACTGAGGTTTGGAGGATGGTCTGTTACAAAACATTATTATTGCAATTGATAACTTATTCACTAGTGTAATAGCACTGCAAGTTGTTATCTTAATGTTCTAACTTTGTCATCACAGGATAAATATACATAAATAAGTCAGATTCTATTTCTTCATTTTCATAATGTCAAAAATATTTAGATGGCTTCTAATGCCTATCTTCACATATTCTAAGGTTCTAGGAAATTGAGAAAGTAGAATTCTGTAATACAATTCATAAATGTAACTTTAAAAATAAAACTATACTTTTATGTCTTAAAATAATTGATTAGAGAGACTTCAGTTTCAATGTATCATGTATCATATATAATTTCTAGTGTTTACAAATAAAAACAATGAAAAAATAGAACTTGTCACAGAAAGATATTTTTCAACAAAAACATTAAAGACTCTAAAAGCAAATGAGCTCTTTGCTCAGCCATGGGAAAAACAAAATCAAACTAAAATATTGGAAGTACATTAATGCTTATGATGAAAAAAATAAGTATTATCCAAACAAAGGGTATCAAAGCTCCCAAAGATAATATGTATATTTGGATCTCACAGACAGTAAACAAATATATAAACACACACACACATACACACATTGGACTTGTAAAGGAATAGTGAAGAGACTGTCTTTCTGACTCCCAGATGTAAGAAATCCATATCTCTAAGTGTAAGTGAATTACACTGTGTATTTACCTCAGTCATTTATATTTTCAGAAGTAAACCAAAATACTTCCTAAGAATTGTCACTAAATAAAAGGGATAGACTTACAACAAATTTTGGCACAGGCAATGTTGATTTCTTCTTGCAGGCTTTCATTTAAGCTAAATAGCTGACTACATGATTTAATTGATAAAATTTTTCATGGCCAGAGATTACTGAATTCTCTCTATGATAATGGTTTTTCATATTTACAAGGTTTTTGAATATCTCAACCAAAAGAAATAAACAGTCATGGTATAAGTCAGTGAGAATACAATTTTTGGGTAGTTGTGTTGCCACCCTATGCCACACCATGATGAACCTCACTATGGAGAAATCTCTCTACCTGTATGCAGAAAATAACATCAACAAAAACAAATACAATTCTTTGAAACAATTGAAAAAGCTTTTACACTTTATTGCATTGACTGGTTAAAAAGCTAATGTGCCTTTTTTTTGGTTCTTTTTGAGGTCTTGACAATAATTAAACCCTTAGTAAGTCATATGATTCTGTATGTTGTTTTCTGAACCATATAAACATTACTAATCTACTTTATTCTTTCTTCCAAATTAAACTCTGTTCCTTTACCTCTTTATTCAAAGAATCTCTTTATTCAAATAGTCTCTTCATTCATGAGTGTGGAAATATATATACACACATATATGTATGTTTTATATATATTAAAATACTATATATGTGTGTATACATATACACATACATATGTATATATACACATATACATATACATATACATATACTTTCTAATATATATATATATATATATATTAGAAAGTAAGGGAAAGGTTAAAAAATTCAAATTACCCTAAACAGCAAGCACATCTAATTCGAGATCCAGAGATAGAACAGACTTTTCAATCTTTGAGTCAGTCAGTGATTCAACCATGTTATTATGGTCTTAGCCTCATTCTCTTGGGATCATTAGCTGACAAGGCTGTTTCCTCTCTGCTCATAAATTGCTGGAATTGCAAATGGGATGAGACGCTTTCTTACTAGTTTCTCTGTAACTGGGCTTACCTCAGGAATTCAAACATGACTCAATAACTTTGCCTAGGTGAGTGGCAACTGCTGATTGTCTTAGGCATAAATTTCTGAACCTATCATTTTTGAAGGGACTGAAATTCCTATGATTATTTTAGTTATACCAAAACTCAGATCCAGTGGATGGTATGCACTTTCTTGATGCACATGGGCTACATGACAAAAACATATATAATTGAACAAAACTGAATGTCTATCATGAAGGAAGCAGGTGAGGATAAATGATGGGGCAGACAAACAACTGTAACTACAAAGATATTTGTCCTCTAGAGTCTGAGGGAAGATAATATTATTTTTTTTTTCAAAATCTGAAGCGCTGCAATCTGGAAATTAGTAACATGTAAGTAAATTTCTGTCATGTTTCTAGGTAGGTAAACATAACTACCATACAAAGAAAAACGATTACACTCAACTATTCTAACTCCTAAACTTTTAGGCCAATTAAATTTCTCATGATTTTCTATAAGAATATTTAAGAAAATTACATTTTACATTATATTAAAATCCTTATATTAAAGTTGTTAATTTATAATAAGGATAGAGTATCCTGAAAAAATAGGTATAAATCTATGTGGGATAATTATTTCATATATGCCTACATATAGTGATACTGCCTACTAATATTTAGACCATTATATATGGCCACTCTCAATTTCTATCTTTGATTTGAGTTTAACCAAAATAGAACATGCTTATGCCACAACCACGTGAATTTTTTTCCCAGGTATGCATAGCTAGCTCAACATTAAACAGTCAATTAATGAAATTCATTATACACCAACAGACTAAAAAAGAAAAAAAAAACATGATATTATTGACAGAGGAAAAGGGATCCAATGCATTCATGACAAAAACTTTCAGTAAACTAGGAGTAGAGGAGAACTTCCTGAACTTGATAAATAATATGTACAAAGAAGTCACAGCTACCATACTTCATAGTGTGAAACTTGAAGTTTTTCTATTAAGATCAAGAACAAGATAAGAATGTCCTCTCTTCACACTGCTTTTCAATACTGTACTGGAAGTCCCAGCTAAGTCAATAAGACAAGACAAGAAAAGCATTGGGAAGATTGGGAAGGAAAAGTAAAACTGTCTTTATTCACAGATGACATAATAATATATGTAGGAAATCTGAAAGAATAGACCAAAAAACAAATCCTGGCTCTAATAAGTTATTATAGCAAGGTTGCAAAATACAAAGTTAATACATAAAACTCAATCACTTTCCTAAATACCAGGAAGGGACAAGTGGAATTTGAAATTAAAACAATATCTAATTTATGTTAGTACCCCAAAATTGAAATACTTGAGAAAATATTTAATAATATATGTAAAAGATCTGTACAAGAAAAACAATAAAACTCTGATAATATAAAAAAATAACTAATAAATGGTAGGATATTCCATGTCCATAGATCGGAAGACTCAGTATTATCGTAATGTCAGTTCTTCCAAATTTGACCTATCGATTCAAAACAATTTTAGTCAAAATCCCAGCAGGTTATTTTATGGATATCAACAAACTGATTCTTAAATTTAAATGGTGAAGCAAAACATCCAGTATTACAAAACAATATTAAGGAAGAACAAAGTATGTGGCGGATCTAACCTAACTTGAAGATTTGCTATAAATTTATAGTAATCAAGACAATATGGTTTTGATGAATTAGCATATCAGTAGAACAGAATAGAAATTCTAAAATTAGGTTTACACAAATATGGACAATTGATGTTTGACAAAGAAGCAAAGACAATGCAATGGAGAAAAGACAGACTTTTAAACAAATGATGCAAGAACAACTGGATATCTACATGTGAAAAAAAGTGAATTTAGACAAAGACTTCACAGTCTTCAAAAAAATTAACTTAAAATGGATAACAGACCTAAATGTAAATCTCAAAAGCATGACTCTTAAAAGATAACATATGAGAAAACCTGGATGGACTTTGGTATGGCAATCGCTTTTTAGATATACCTCCAGTGGCACAATTCACAGAAGAATCAATAAGCTGGATCTCATTAAAATTAAAACCTTTGTAAAAGAGAACATCAAGAGAATAGAAGTAAAACCATAGACTGGGAGGAAATATTTGCCAAAGACACATCAGAGTAAGGACTGTTATCCAAGATATGCAAAGACAATGTAAAACTCAGCAATAAGAACACAAAAAAACAAAAACTAACCAACCAACCAACCAAACTAATAAAAAACTCTACAATACAACCCAATGAAAAATAGGGTCAAAGATCTTAACAGACACCTCAGCAATGAATATATACAAATGTTAAATAAGCACGTGAAAAGATGTTCCACGTCAAATATCAGAGGAATGCAAATTGAAACAACAATGGCCAAAATTAAAATGGCCAAAATCCAAAACACTGACAAACATCTAGTTCTGGTGAGGATGTAGGGCAACAGGAAATCCCCTTCATTGCTGGTCATCATGCACAATGGTGCAACTACTTTAAAGAGTTTCTCATTTTCTTAAAATAAAAACTCTTACCCTATGACTCAGCAATCATGTTCCTTGAAACATGTGAAATGAAAATGTATGTCTACACCAAACCTACACATAATGTTTATAAGGGCTTTATCATAATTCCTAAAACTTAGAAGCAATCAAGTTGTCCTTTGGTAGGTAAATATGTACATTCCAGACAATGGAATATTACTCAGTACTAAAAAGAAGTGTTATCAAACTATGGAAAGACATGAAGAAACCTTAACTACTAAGTGAAAAAAAAACTAATCTGAAAAGTCTACATATTGTACTATATAGTTTCAACTATATGACATTATGTAAATGCAAAATTTTGGAGACAGTAAATTATGGATTTGCAATTTTCATGAGTGTCAATGTACATTTATCAATTGTAACAAATATACCATTCTGGTGGATAGTATTGATCATGGTGAGTCTGTACATATTAGAGGCCAGGTTACCTCTTTCTAGTGTGTTAAGTAACCGAAGTTTAATTAAAATTTTGAGAAAAAATAACTTTGGGAAATAACGCATTAAAGATCTTTTATTTTGTCTAAAATATATACATACATACATACATACAGTGAGCCAGTGAGAAAACATGTGAGTCTTTAAAAGAAAGAAAATGGAGGCTGAAAAATCTTTATTTTCTATCAAAAACCAAAACAACATTAAAAAAAATCATGTTTAGGCTCACAGCAAAATTAATAGGAAGATATAGAGACTTCCCATAAGCATTCTGCTTCTATGAGAAGAGAATTTGCCCAGTTTCCAGTTTCTTAAACTGCACCCATAAATATCAGAAAATAAAGCCTTTCAGAGTAAGAATTTTGATGGATTCTTAATCTGGACAACATGTTGTGGCCTCTTGTCATTACTACCTATGAATTTATAAACTGTGGAAACATAATATAACAATAGCAGCAATGATAAATATCATTTAGAGAGAGAAAGAAGGCTTGAGTGAAGCTGGACTGTATTTCAATGCTCCAGTAAATCATGGGATCTTCTAAGGGACCAAAATGAGCTTTATACACATATATTGCAGGGAATAAAGAAAATCTGATTTAATGTTACCAAACTTGGATGAAAATAGCTACATGGTAAATCTGTTACCATGAGATAATCCAAATATGAACTTGAAAAGTTAGTATTTAGCTTTTGGGAAAATATATAATACCAAATAAATGTCTAATTTATACTACTAAATTAAGTTATATGGCCCTGCCTTTTAAGATGCTTATGTTTTTATATACCTAATATAAGAATATTCTCCAAACTCAAAGTAATCACATTATTTAAATATGGTAAATACCATATGTTGGGTTTTAAAATTAATTTTGATGTGACAATTCTACTACATACACTATACAATAATCATTTTTCCACCTGGAGTATTAAGTCTCCTAACGGGCTCCATTATTTCTCTATTATTCCCAATTTTCCAGACAGCAGAAAAAGTGAAATGTTTAAAATGTAACTCAGGGACACCTGGGTGGCTCAGTTGGTTAAGCATCGAACTCAATTATGGCTCAGGTCATGGTCTTATGGTCAGGATCTCACAGTTCATAATATTCAGCCCTATGTTGGTCTCTGTGCTGACAATGAGGAGCTTTGATTGGGATTCTCTCCCTCCCTTTCTCTCTGCTTCTTTCTAGCACATTTCTTTCTCTCTCTCTCTCTCTCTCTCTCTCTCTCTCTCTCTCTCTCTCTCTCTCTCAAAATAAATAAATGTTTTAAAATGTAAAAGAAAGGGGCTCCTGGATGCCTCAGTTGGTTAAGCATCCAACTTTGGCTCAGATCATGATCTTGCAGCTTGTGAGTTTGAGCCCTGCATCAGGCTCTGTGCTGACAGTTCAGAGCCTGGAGCCTGCTTTGGATTCTGTAACTCTTTCTCTGTCCCTCCCCTGCTCATTCTCATTCTCATTCTTTCTCTCCCTTCAAAAATAAACATTAAGAAAAAAATTTAAAATAATAGAAGTAGGAGTATGCGTGTTGCACATGGGTTTAGTTTGTGAATATTTTGTCTAGAATTTTTGTGTTTACATTCACAAGTGAGATTAGCCGGCATATATATTTAGTCATCAATCCAATACTGACGTAGTAAAATCAGATGGCAGGAATCGCTGCTCTTTATTCAGTAATTTCCTTTTGACTTCACTGGGCACTCCAATGTTTTGTGGAACTCACTCACTTAAATATCTGTAGCTGTATTTGTTTGTCTGTTTTTAGAATCTGAAATATGGCTTGAATTACTTTAATGGTTATAACGCAGCCAGGATTTCTACTTTTCTGTAACTCTTGACAAGTTATATTTTAATGAATAATTTTGCATGTTGTTTAAGATTTAAATTTAATGGAATACAGTTTATTTTTTATTTTGAAAATTTCTGTAATCATTATCACCTTTGATCATTAATTAATTTGTTTTTCAAGACTCTGTTAAGCAACCCCACCCCTTTTACTAAGACCTGGTCAAAGGCAAGGTCAACATGTGAAAATCACTTAGTTACTGCCCTGTTATGATTGGTCATTTTAAAGGGACATAGAACTTTAAAATGATAGGTCCCCAACAAACCTAATGTCTGTGTATTACAATGTAATTGGCTACCATGAATGCTATAGATTGTAATTGGTTAACTAAATAATGACTTATTCTGCCCATATAATCTCACTGCCACCTTTGTTTGGGGCCATTCTCTGCACTTTTCTCCTTAAGATCAGGGGATCAGATTTGGCCCAGCCATAAATAAAATCACGCCTCGCTTCTATTCTGCGTTTGGTGGTCTTTTCGACATCACTCTATAACATACTTCATGTATATTCTGTGTAATGAGACTTTTCTTTTCTTTTCTTTCTTTCTGCATTCTATTTATTTCTCCCCAAATATCTTAGTACTAAAAATTGATTTTAGTAGTCTGTATCCTAATACCAATACTTTCCAATTTATGTAATTTTTATTACTTTTTTTGACTATTTTTATTTGTTGATACTTAGGGCAATGCATGTTTTTTCTATCTTCTTGTAATTTTAACTTCTTGTTGCTTGTTCTGTTTAAATTACTTATTAAAAGAGTTCTTTTTACAGTAATTCATTTCAGATTGTACAAAAAATTGACCCCCTCCTTCTTCCTCCCTCCCCACTCATGCTCTGTCTCTCTCTCTCAAAAGTAAATATTTAAAAAAATAAATCTATAGCTATTTACATAACAATTGGAGCTCTTTCTATGATGACTCAGAGTGAATACATCAATACATTGTGCTGTGTGCGTATGTGTATATGCGTGTGTGTGTGTGTCTGTGTAAATGTTAATATACTCGTATCTCTGGCCCTTGGGAGCAAGATGTGAAATGTTTATTGGTCTTAGCAGAATGGTTTTTAGTATATATTATTTTTATAGTAATTTCATTATCCAGGATTCTTCAGAGAAACAGAACCAATAGTGTGTGTGCGTGCGTGCACGCACGCACGCACACACACGCACATATATATAGAGAAAGAAAGAGAGAAATGGTTATAAGGAATTGATCCATGATTCTAGAAAGTGGCAATTCCAAAATCTACAGAGTTGATACCCAGGAAAGCTAATAATTCAGTCTTAGTCTAATGACCGCAGACTGGTGACCTAGAACAGCCAGTGTTCGAGTTTGAATCCAAAGGTCATCTGCTTTAGAATCATATCAAGTCCAAAGGTAGTGTGCTATAGGAATTCTTTCTTGCTTGTAAGAGTTTTGTTCTATTCAGGGCCTTAGCTGATTGGATGAGTCCCAGCCATGTTATGGAGGGCAATTTACTTTACTTAAGCCCATCGATTTAAATGTTAATTTCATCTAAAATTATTCTCACAGAAACAGCCCAAATAATGTTTCGCCAAATATCTGGGCATTCCATGGCCAACAAAATGGGACACACAAAATTAACAATCACGATTATCTTAGAGATTGGAATGAACTGTTAGTTGATGAGAACCCTAATATATACTGGTTGCGTTAAATCATAAATCAATGAGAGAACATAAGAAGTAATAAAATTCTTTTCTTTCCAACACATTCAGTGTTTACAAAAAATAAAAGCCTAAATGAGTGAATAGAAAAAGTGAAGTCTATATATAGACATCAACCTATTTACAAACAGTCCTACTGAAAATTGGCAATTGAAGTCCACTTATATGGGAGTAAAATCTATTCTATAAAGAGATAACAATTTACATATAAAATATTCAAATAGAAATTCATTTAAAAAATTAAACAATTGCATTTATTGTTCAAGACCAATATCTTATTCATCAAATTAATTGTGTTTGAACTTACTATTTTCCAATTTTAAAAACGTGTTAAAAAATAAAATTATGTTTTTTTAAGACTTGGAGGAAGTTTTTCCCTTATTTTTGAAAATTGTGGTTGCTAACTTTTTTTTTAGCTAACTTTTGGACAATCTATTAATCTGTTCAATTTTCAAATGAACTAGTTTCTTTCCATCTTTCTTTCTTTCTTCCTTCATTTCTTTCTTTCTTTCTTTCTTTCTTTCTTTCTTTCTTTCTTTCTTTCTTTCTTTCTTTCTTTCTTTTTCTTTCTTTGCTTGCTTTCAAATGAAGAAGTTTCTAAATATGGTTTTAACATCATAAGATACTGGCCAGGAACAGAAGACGATATTAACACACCATGACTGTTATTTTTTTTTTTTACCATATTAATGGTTGATTAATCTATAATTGATTGTATAAATTGGGTTGATGTCAAATTGGCTTCTAAACCAGCTGGAAATATGGCAATCTATTTCTAGGTTTTGGTAACAGAAATATTTGGAGAAGGTCAAACAAAGTATCTTTTATTTAGATCTTCTGAGATTTATTTTTTAAAATTATTTCATTGGGATATTCAGAGAATGAGGTGTTATAAAACACTGTGTTATTTGTCTACTTTTATATACTGCCTCCTATGTGCTGAACACTTGTCTCAGAACTCTATTTAAAGCATGTTTCTCTCAGTAATTTTTATATAATAACATTTTAATCCTTACAGTAAATCTATGATTTGTAGTAGGTAAATGAGTCACAGAAAGTTAATTATTTCCCCAAGTTCATTGTGGTAGTAAGCGATGGAGGCATGATTCAGTAGTCTGACTGCTAAGTCTGTGTTCTTAACCATCCACTTTACTACTTATACATCACAAGGTACCCATGAAACATTATTGCTAACAGTTCATATTGTATTTATTAAAGAGTTTGCTTAGTATGGCATAAGATAAAAAGACACAAAAATAAAGATGCCTATATGCTAAAAAAGATAACTGTTTATGTATACATAGCAGGGAAATATAAAATAGTACCCCAGAGAGAAACTATGCCATACCCATCATGAGATTGGTAACATGTTAAAAAGTAGAACAATACAAGTAATAGCAAGGATGGGATAAAATCACAACATTTATTCACCTTTAACAGGGATTTAAAATAATGTAAATCCTTTAAAAAGCAACTTGGTTATTAAAATTAGATATTCATATAACCTCCATGTATGCCCTTGACTTCTGACCCAGCCCATGCTATATAGCCCAGAGAAATCTTGCATTTGCTGCAATTATTTTCAATTTTCCTCATCAAATTGCCAATGTAATACACCTCAGGAGGAAGAGTTTTTGTCTTTGGGGAGGCTGCCAGAAATACTTCCTTATAAAGTTTCCAGGTTGTAATTTCAGGAAGACAGGTCATGGTTTGCCTCCAGAGCTGGTACAGGAAAACTGCTAACAGCTTTGTCATTTCCTGATGTCATGTTTGGACACTTGACTTACTTGGTGGCAGAGAAACTTCTGGACCCTTTATCAAGAGATTGTCTCTAATTCTAGCATATTCTACTTAACACTGACAAAAATGTTGGCTTTCTAAACTCTGCTCACGGTCTTTTAAAATTGTCTTCTTTTAACTTTACACAGGAGACAGCCTGTCTATAGCATTACAAAACAGCATGTTCTGAGGAAAAAGGGTGATTTTTAAAAAAAATGCTTGACAGAGAATACCTGATAATTCCAAGCAATATGCTCATTAGAGAAACGACTTTATAGAATAAGAAAAGCAACTTTTGTATATGAAGTTTAAAGCAATTTCCAGTAACCCTACAGATATTTGTAGTGTTAATGTGAACTAAGTGACAAAATTTAAATAAGGAATGAAAGGGAAGAGTATAATACACACAACAAAGTGGGAAATAAATGTCACACATACTGAATTTTATTGTTAATCTAAACAGAAAAACTTGGAGACACTGGAGCAGAATGACAGAGCACAGAACTTGGCATCAGAAGACAAGTTTTCAATTTCTGTTTTTATGGCTTGGGCATTTCTGCCATAAAGGGTGGCAAAGACTTGGTACAATGACTTATAGTGTACATATAAGCCGAAGTTATTTGAAAATTAGAAGTACTATATAGTTACAAAATAATTATTGGCCAAGTGAGAACATGATTTATTTTATGGAGGGGGTATTTGCTTTTGATTCAATTTTTCACATACTTTGTTTTTCTGGATAGATTAGTAGTGGGTCAGAGCATTAATATATCTATTGTTTAATTCATGAACATTTGAAAGTTTGATTAAATGTGTGGACAAGCAAAGAATTGTCTTAATTATGAGATGTGGTGTACATAAATCATAAGTTCAATCTTTCATAACTTACTTTGAAATATTAAAAAAATTACATGATGGATTTGATGAATGGTAGAGAGAAGGACAGATGTGTGATAGACTAAGCATGTTGAAATGTTGGTAGCAGACATGTGGGTAATCATTATACCATTATTTCAACTTTGCTGTATGCCTGAAATTTTCATAACAAGAAGTTGTTACCCACGTGGGAATACATATATGTGGCTCTGGTGAAACTTAAAATTACCTTTGTTTTGACTAAAATCCCGAAAGATAACTTGCCAACAGGAAATGACTAAAAGAGCAGGCTACTGACATAGGGTGAACTTCCTTTCATGGAGCAGGAGAAAATAATGCAAATTAATGTACGTCTTTTATGTTTTTGATTGCTTGGAAAAGCTCACAGACATTATCAACCCTCCTTAGTTGTGTACTAGAGTACAGAAATTTTAAAGAGTGTAAGTTTATAGGCAGGCCTTATAAACTGAAAGTAATGTGGAGGAATTATTTGATGTAGAATTTTTTTTGACTCCATTGAAAGTTTGCAATTAATTACTTAATCAACCAACCCATATTCTATCTATTTTAAATATTCTATATCTACTTAAAAGATGCACACACTTTGTGCTGTCATTTATCGTATTCTAAACCATTCTTGCAATGAGTATTTTGACTATACCATAAAATTACTAGAAGGTTCAACTTACAGTTTGCTTAAAATCATAAGTGCAGTTACATATCTCAAAAGCAATGAACAAATAAATAATCAAAATAAACTTTAAACAAAAAAATCTAAGGAAAAAGAAGAAGAAAGGGATGGGTAAAAAGCAAAAAGGGAGGGAAAGAAAGAAGATGGTAGGAATAGAATATGAGATTCTCCTTAGAATAAATATGAAATAACAAACCAGTAATGTTTAGATGGCTGGGCAATTTAACACTTTTATTTTGGGTTCATTTCACTTGAACTTACATTCCAATTTAAGGCTTAGATTCTCTATTCAGGATCTTTATATTTTCTTAGCTCTCTTTCCCCATTTTCCCTCAAAATGTTTTTATAAGTCGGGTGCCTGGGGAACTCAGTTGGTTTAGTATCTGACTTCGGCTCACATCATGATCTTGTAGTTTGTGAGTTCAAGCCCCTTGTGGGGCTCTGTGCTGACAGCTCAGAGCCTAAAGCCTGCTTCAGATTCTGTGTCTCCCTTTCACTCTGCCCCGACCCTGCTCATACTTCATTTATCTGTCTCTCACTAAATCAAATAAATGTTGAAAACTTTTTAATAAAAAATTTTATAAGTTGAGTTTTGAATATCACGCAAACTGCATGTATTCAGTGGGCTAAGGCACCTGGCTCCTAGGTAATTCTTTTCCATCTCAGGTCAATCTCGAACATTGACTTATGACACTTGATTGCATTTTGTTAATTTGTATCCTGTCCTTTGAAGCATCCATGACTGTTGTTTCTGTTCTTGTGGCACACTCAGGGCTTGGTCTTTACTCTGTCCTTCCAATCCAACTCTGTTAAGGTTGTGTAGGCCCATCTCCATTATAATAGTGCAGATTCTCTGAAACCCATGAGGCATGTGCTTCATCCCACCCATGCATGGCTTTAGAAGTGGACTCTATAGTTATTGTTATGGGATCACTTCACTTCACATCAAAGCAACACTATGGCAGGTGTACGCTTTTTCAATTCTCTGTCACATTTTACATATGACTATGGTACCATTCTAATATCATAAAGCAACTCCATTCTGTATGAAATACTCTGTGATGTCGTTTCTTCCAGAATTCAAAATGAGAAGGTTGTATACCCATCTACTTTTAGCTTTCCTCTCTACCTAAGAAACCCGTCGTCTCAGTAATTCCCAGTTTCTGTTTTTGGACTAGAGCTCAAAAATGGAAAATGATGAAAGGCTGGTTTTCTGATATAGTTTTGTTTGTAATCATTCAAAGCCCTCTCTACGTCTCTCACCAGCACGAATCTTTGTTTTTTCTTTTGTTTCTAGGCAGAACCCACACACCTTCTCCATGGAGTAACGGGGTGTCAAGGTCTCGTTTTAAGAGTGGGAAGACTGTAATGGATGAAAAATCAACGAATGAAATATATCCCGGGGTCTCACAAAAATATTAATATTCTATATTTCATGATTCATAAAAAATAAGAACAATTTTTAGAGGACAAAACTATTATCTGCCAATCTTATTATCTTTTTTCTTCATATTTATATCAAAAGAATGTAGAACACAAAGCATAAGCTAATTTAGTTTATCAAGAAATATATGCAAAAACCAAAGTATTAATTCAAAATTCAAGAACTCAACCTATTATTTGTATTGTGCTGACAAACTCCAAGGTCAAATATGTGAATCCCAGTATATGGTTCTGGTCATTGCTTTCTTATCAATGAATATGTTGTCCTTTCCACTGGAAATATCGATTTACTTAAGTTGCTTGTATACCTGCTCGGTGATCCAATGATTCCATTGCTAGAGATATATCAAGGAAAATGGGTACATGGGTTGATTGCACATATATGTGTAATTTAAGAAAGAAAACAAATGAGGAGAGAGAGAGGGAGAGAGAATGGCAAACCAAAAAATAGACTCTTAACTATGGAGAACAAACTGATGACTACTAGAGGGGAGGTGGGTGGGGGGGATCGGTGAAATAGGTGATAGGGATCAAAGAGTACACTTATCATGATGAGCACTAAGTAATATACAGAATTGTTGAATCACTATAAGGTACACCTGAAAGTAATATAATAATGCATGTTAACTATGCTGGAATTAACATAAAACTTAAGAAAATAATTTTAAAATGATATACACACAATTTTTTCATTAGTTTCATTCCCAATGGCCAAAAACTGGAAGTAAACCAAATGCAAATGAGTGATAAGAATGAGGCATATGCTACACTGATTAATCTCATAGATATTATATTTAGAGAAAGAAAAAAATGCACAGGCTGTGTAATTCCATTTGTATTAAGTTCAAGACATGATATAGCTAATATGTGGTCATAAGAGACAGAAAATGTGTTATGGAAATATGTCAAGGAAAGTCAGTAACAAGTCTTTCAGGAGTACTAACCAT
This sequence comes from Suricata suricatta, assembly GCF_006229205.1. Classification (NCBI taxonomy): domain Eukaryota; kingdom Metazoa; phylum Chordata; class Mammalia; order Carnivora; family Herpestidae; genus Suricata; species Suricata suricatta. The sequence goes on from NC_043704.1 coordinate 51,326,166, forward strand.
GTTCCATAGCTTGATAGATAATAGTTACATGTGTATCTACATACTTCAAAGTAAATACTTACAGATTAATTTTGTGTTTTGCACATTTCACCATATTATTATACACATCCCCTTCAAAAAAGAAAAAAAAGTATATATATTTAAGCAATAGGCTGTAAACTAATGATTTCTTTCCTCTAGAGGAAATGTAAGTTATATTTGATACCAAAAAATATTAACCTTTTCCCCTAGAAGGTTAGTTATTCATAGCATTATCATATTAGTATCTGAATTTATTGCTACCTTCTCTTTTCTTTTTAGATGTTATTAATGTCAAGAAGACTGGCATGTGAAACTAAATAACTCATAGTGTTTAGATAAATTCTTAACCTTACATTCCTTAATTGGAGAGTATATGACAATTTCTGGGTCCTTCAGGTTAGTGGACCTACATTCATGAATGTTGCTCTTTTCATGTTCTAGTTGTGTGAACTTGAGCACCTCTTTTAAACTTAATAGAGTATCCTTTAGTTTTCTCCTCTGTAAAATTAAATACTTTTAATACCTATTTCACAGGGCTGTTTGAGTTAAAAGGAATAATAGATTAAATGATTAAATAGATTAAATGCCTTAAGACCAAATGATAAAATGCATTACCTAACATGTAGTCAGTCTGTATCTGTTAAATATCATCCTTGCATATTTTCAGACATAAGTGATGTGATGTGGATAGAGGTGAAAGTAGAAAGATAAATACAACTCAGCCTCTGTTCTTTGTCCATTTACAATCAGTTACAGTGAAACTAGGACACACATGCCTATAAGTAAAGATACAGTAAAATAGTTACAAAAGGGTGATACAATGCAGTAGGGGGATTAATCGTAGAGTTTCTTTCCTTTAGCTCAAATTTAGCATAAATAATTAATATATGTAGTAAATAGTAGATATAGCAGTAGAATGTAAGGTGGAATATATAGGTCACAGGTATATTGTAAAATAACCGGAGTTCCCTATTATGTCAGTGGAAAAACCTAGCTCCATACATACTTTGTATATGAAATAACACGTGTTATCATTTTCCCTCCTTCACTTCAGAATGTATACTGAGGATGTGACTTATAAATACAGTAAAATACTAACAGCAGTAGTGAGAGTGCATTTAAAAGGATGCAAAACTATTCCTTTTTTAAATCTTAAGAATACAAGCAATTGGCCCTCTTAGAAAGACAAGAAAACCCTTGTTTTTCTAAGACAGATTTATTTCTATATGATGAATAAACAGTCTCTGGGTAGAATCTGGTGAGAGTAAGAGTTGACTGCTCTGCTATACCTAGATAGTTGAGTCCTCCCAAAATTCCTATGTTGAAACCTAGTCTCTAGTGAGATGGTGTCTGGAGGTGGGGCCTATGGAAAGTCATCTGGTCATGAAAGTAGATTCTTCGTAAACGGCATTAGTGCCCTATGAAAGAGACCACAGTGAACTCCCTGGTCTCTTCTGCCATGTGACACATGCCACGAGGACACAGCAGAAGAAAGCAGTCTATGAATCAAGAAGTGGACTCTCACCAGACACCAGGTCTGCTAGAGCCTTGATCTTGGACTTTCCAGCCTCCAGAACTGTGAGAAATAAATGTCTATTATTTAAGACACCCATCCAATCTGTGGTATTTTGTTATAGTAGCCCAAAGGAAGTAAATCAACTGCTAAAATGGGAAGAGATTTACTACCTGGATTTTCTTTTAGACCTAGGTGAATGTGATTCTCAAATGTCTAGGGAGATCCTATTTAGCAAGGAGACTTTGGAGACAAAGACAAAGACTCCTATATTGACACACATAGGTCTACACTTCCTCTGGAGTCCCTAAGATAATAACAGCCTAGCTCTGCAGCTAATCTCTATACTCTGTGATCTGCTTTTTTCCCTCTTGGTTTAGACTCTACCCTACTATCATTCCCCCTTCTCTTCCACTCTCCCTTCCCACCCTCTCTCCATGCACGCACACACACAAACATATGCATACATATTTTGGCATTTTGACAGTAAAACTGTCATTTGCTATTTCCTCAACATATCTAAAAATATAGTTTAGCATCAAAAGTAAAATTTAACTTATTTCTTTAAAGTCAACATTCTGATTATTGGAAAATCACCATTGCCTTCCTCCAAGTTAGAAATATTCTTTAAAACAATGGTTTACTGAAGATTATTATAGATGCCCAACCATAGAAATATGAATAGTGCTGCTGCAATTCAACTGTTTGTGAACAATTGTGAAGAGCATTTATTGGTCTGATCTAAAAGATATTCCAGCAATTTATTCCTTTTCTCACACAGATACTGAAAAGATATTACAGAACACCTTGAAAAGTAGGGATTTGAAATACCTTACTAACATGGAAACAGGTTAAAGCTAAGAAAAAGAAGCATGGATATTTGATGATAATGATGACTATGTTTTTGTATTTTCTGCATGTCACCTTTATCTAGACTAAATCTCCATAAGTGGATCTAAGTTTTGTGAGCCTTGAAGCCTTTTAAATCATGGAAATCTCCACAAGAATATAAAATTTTAACACAAATTTAGGTACAGGGCCTGGAAGGGCCAGTACAAGTGAAAGATCTTGAAGCTTAGATTTTGTTAGATTCAGGGCAAATTCATCCCAGCACATCATCTAAAATATGAGCGATCCATTTCTGAGGACATACAAAATTCTGCTAATGTTTTCTTAGATTTTCTCTGATCAAAAATTACATGGAATTCTGTAAAATAATAATATATCCTTTTTTTTGATAGAGGTCACCTGATCATTAGGAATTTGAATCAAATATTTTTAAGGTGAAATGGTGTTTATTCAATAGCCTTACACACACCAGTGTTATCTTAAATTTCTTTTTAAGGAATGTCTATTCTACACATTTCAAAAAAAGTGTATTTCCTTTTTATTTATTATTCTTAGTTGCATATGACCTCTACTTATTATCACTTTTTGTTGAAAACTGTCTTATATTTTGTTTCTCTCTTTTAATATATAGCACGTCCTATTTATTTGACCAATTTCCTGACATACAAACTCTTGAACTCATACAAAACCAAGATTCCTAGGACTATTATCTGGCTTCCCTACATGAGTCTGAGAGAAAAAAACAAAAACAACAACAACAAACAAACAAAAGACACCACCAGCAACGAGAAAAAAAAACTTACTCACTTCCAGTTGATTTTAAAATTTTGTGTGCTTTCCTGTCCTTTTATTCTACACCAGAAATGTCTTCATTCTTTGTCTGCACATTATATCAAATCAACCTCAGGCAAAAGCTTTTTCTGAATTGAAACTGAATTGAGTTTTTCTACTTCTCTGTATTGCAATGTTTCATTAAAAATTGCACTGAAGAGAGGACTTAGCCAGCTTCCTTAGCCTTTTATCTTCTTATTGACAAACAGTTTTCATTTTCTTCTCAGTTAACTCAATCGTTATTCAAAAGATATTTAAAAAGTTCTAACAGTTAAAAACACAGATGGCTCTTCACTGACCAGCTACCAAGGAACCATACTGAGCTCATCATCATGGATACTATTGAATTCTCACTGAAATAAAAATAACTATTGCAACAAAATAATGAAAGAGTTCACAAATTTATGTCTTGAGACTGAACTGATTGTCCATATAATCTGCGTTATTTAAAATTTACATAAATTTAAAACGCATAAAAGTAGAGACATGAAAATCTTGGTAAGAACTGAGATCTTGGTATACAGTGGCCATATCTGCTCGTATAAAATGTTTGGCAAACTTGGGTCTATTTAGTTTAAATAATGTAAAAATGACATTTAAAATTGTTTTAAGATGGATGTGATACTTTGTATTTTAAAAATCCTGAACAAGATCACTACCTGTGCAAAAAGAGCAACATTTAATAAAGGTTAAACAGCTTTCTTTGGCAAATGGTAAATTACATTGATCTCATTTCAATTTATTTTAATGTAATTCAATGAGTATAATTAAGCATTATTTATTTCACTGAAATGCATGATGGAATATAAGTATAACACAGATTCTCTATCATCAAGAAGACTGTATGTATATTTTGAGAAAATAGCTTATATCCATCAAAAATAAAATAGATTTTAAAGAATATTTAACAGATGGTTGAGAAGTATACACTTTTTAAAAAATCGTTAGTTACACGGTCTGTAAGAACACTGCAAGCTAATGAGCATCAGCGCTCAAAATCACCAATGCAACAAGACTCCTAAATATCTATGTTAAATACTAAAATCATATTTAGTGCTAAAACAGATTTTGGCTTCATACACATAACTCCCTTTGTTATTTTATTTTAATTGAGGCATAATGGCTATATACAACCTTGCATGAGTTTAAGGTATACAAAACGTTGATTTGATACATGTTCATATTGCAATATGATTACCATTGTAGGTTTAACTAAAACCTCCATCCTGTCACTTAATTATTTCTTTTTTGTGATGAGGTTACTGAAGATCTAGTCTCAAAAACTTTGAAGTATATAATACAATATTGTTAACTACAATCACAATACTGTGCATTAGATCCCCAGAACTTACTCGTCTTCTAAACAGGAGTTTGTACTAACTGAGCAACTTCACTGCAATACTCTCATCCTCAAGCCCCCAGTAACTACCATACTACGTGTCTACAAGTGCAATCTTTTTATTTCCACACATAAATGATATCATGTACTGTTTGCCTTCCTCTCACAGAATTTTCCCATTCGGCATAATGCCCTTAAGGTCCATCCGTATTGTCAAAGAGGCAAGACTTCCTTCTTTCTCAGAGGAATCCATCCAACTGTTTTCTACTTTTTAAGTAGACAAACTGAGCAATTTATAATTATGTGAGAATTTACCACTGCCATGTTGTTCATTGCTTTCTGACTGTTTCATAGTTCCAGTGTTCTTCTTTTCCTCTTTGTTGCTACCTTTGTAGGTTGGTGACTTTCCTTGCCGGTGCATCATGATTCCTTTCTCTTCATTATTTGTGAATCTATAAAGGTTTTTGCTTCGTGGTTATCATAAGGTTTACAGAAAACATGGTGTAGATGTAACAGTCCATTTTATGCTGAAAACAATGTAACTTCAAGCTTATACAGAAACTACCCCTCCCTCGTTCCCTTTATGTTTTTAACGTTACAATTTACCTCTTTTTTTATATTGTGTATTCATTGACAAATTAAAGCAGATACAGTTATTTTAATAGTACTTTCATTTATCTTTATGGTATAGTTAGAGGCTAACCCACTATCATATTATAGAATAGTTTCCTGAATCTCAGAATGTATCTTTGCTTTCATCAGTACATTTTATTGTTTCATTTACTTTCAGGTTACTAATTAGTGTCTTTTCATCTAAGCTTGAAAAACTCCTTTTGGCGTTTCTTTTTAGGCAGTGATGATGGACTCAGTTTTTGTTGTCTAGTAAAGTCTTTATTTTTCTTTTTTTCTGAAGGGTAACTTTGTCATATAGAGTATTCTTGGCTGGCATTGTGTGTTTTTTTTCTTTCATTCAGTACTTTTTTTAATTTATTTATTTAAAAAATTTTATGTTTATTTATTATTGAGACAGAAACTGAGTTGGGGAGGGTCAGAGAGAGAGGGAGACACAGAATCTGAAGCAGGCTCCAGTCTCGGAGCTGTCAGCACAGAGTCCGACATGGGGCTCAAACCCACAAACTGTGAGATCATGACTTGAGACAAAGTCGGATGCTTAACTGACTGACTGGGCCACCTGGGCGTGCCTCATGCAGTACTTTAAATGTTTCATCACTCCACTTTTTTCTGGCCTCAAAAGTTTTTTTCTGAGAAATTTGTTGATAGTCTAATGAAGGTTCTTTTGTAGGTTAAAATATATCTTTTCCTTTTTCTGCTCTTAGGATTCTTCCTTTGTCTTTGATTTTTGACAGTTGCATTATAATTTGTCTCAGAGAAGACCATTTTGGATTCAAATAATAAGAGGATATATTAGCTTCATGGACTTGGATGTCTATGTCTGTCCCGAGGTTTGGGAAATTCTTTCATTTAAGGACACAGTAAGAAAACAACCACGTACAAGCCAGGAGAAGAGGCCTCACCAGAGGCCAAACCCTCTAGACCTTCCTTCTAACCTCAAGAACTATGAGAAAAAAATCTCCTAAGTCATCTGTTTGTGATATTTTGTTATGGTAGCTTAAGCTGGCAAACACAGAGTGCAAAAAATAACAATTTCACTTCCATATGCATTATGTCAAATGTAAAGAAATCCATGTTGATCACATTGTATAAAATCAATTTGTGTGACAGAAAATTTTTTCACTGGTAATATTTATAAGTGACTCCCCAAAAATACATCATTATGCCATAATCACATTAATTATTATACATCAATACATATGTGATAAATATATATTAATATGTGATTATGTAAATATGTACTTATATGTGATAAATATTATAATTCAATATAAAATAAATTCATTTGGTTATTGCTTTTTAATTACTTAAGCTTAATTTTAATACACACTCTTATTTATCATTTCTTTTTGGAATAGTTAATTTCTCAAACCAAAGAGAATATATGGGATATTGAGGAAAGTACAAACGGGTCATGTTGTTACACAAGATTAGGAGCTAGAAAACGGTCCATTGTGCTGTCAGACTCTTATGACCTCATTCATTGGAAAAGTAGAAATGAGTATTAGTTTGTGTATAGAAAAAACAATAGACTTAATTTTAGATTTGGGGCTGTGATACAGTTTTAATATATTATCTAGGACCTAAAGATAAGAAAATCCCCTCAAGAAACAGTAAAAAAACTTATACTAAAATCTGCTCAAATCAGAATTATACTAACACGCCTTTCAGATATTCTAAAAATAAATATTAACTCAATCCACTCTTCTCATGCTTTCATATCTAATCTCAGCTTCAAATTCTGTACCAATATTTTTAGAATCAGTAAAATAAAAAAATAAAAAAACTATCAAATTTAACTATGAATTTTGAACATTAGCTATGGTACCTCTGAAGATTAAATCTTTAGGACTGAATTGAGAAATGTGCATACAAATCATGAGTTTTGATCAATTTAAAGTACTGCTGATTTATTCTTATCCCCAGTTATATGTGTGCAAAACGACAAGCAGAAGTCTGACGAGAGAAATGTCTTCCGCAGCTGAGACAAATTCAGAGAGCAGCAATTCTTCGCAACTCATGTTTACCAACCCTGAGCCAATACCGGTCATAGTCTATCCTCTGGTACAGGGACTGCAATAAAGCTAGGAGCCTCGCCCAGGATTAGATGATGTTCGGGGGACACTTTATTATCCACTGACCCTGCAAGGAATGGCATAGAATGCAGAGCAAGAATCCTGGCAAGCTGTGCAGTGGTTTCTGAAAATAATGTTAGCTCAGAGAAAAATATATGCCTCTGTGCCAAACTCTCTGGGCTTTTTGTCTCTTCTCTCCACATCCACCATCTCACAAAATAGGTCAAATTCCAGTGCAGAGCATACTAAGGAAGTTTTAGGGTATTCTGCTGCAGTTTTTTTAAATCTCACAAATTAATAATTAAATTTACTTTGCCTTTTTCTAGAGAAAATTGTGTATTTTCTTTCACAAATATTATATAACCAAAGATATCCAAAAGTACAAAGCAAAATATAAAACCTAACTTGGTTCCAACAAGGTAAGGAGTTTATTAGGGGTTTTTTTTGAGAATTTTTCTTAAAAATACACATCACCATTGTCAATATGAGATAGGAACTGGAATGCCATATATTAAGGGTATCTAAGGAGTCTAATATTGGATCCCTAGACAATGGGATTAATCAAATACCTACTTTACTTCTAGGAAGGCAGTAGAAGTCCATGTTATTAGTAAAAATGACCACAGAAAGAGACTAATTTAAAACAAAGTATTAGTACAAAAAATGGTGGTCTTCCTTCTTTTTGGTGTTCATTTATTCCTATCTGGTACTCAATATAAGTATATTAATATATCATACACACTTATATAAACATATTAAAGTGTATATCTTAATAAGCATAAAGAAATATATTAGTTAGAATACGAGTACTTACATATTAATATAGAAGAGAACACAATGTTTGACAGAATGACAATAAAAATAATGGAATTACAGAATTTGTGAACAGTGATAGATTTGGATGGCAGATTTTCAGGCTCACATCATGTCTTTCCATGCAACTTCTGTGTATGTTGCCTTGGCTTAAGAGTATCTCATAATTCAGTGAAGAACTGTGAGATGAATTTTCTACAAATTAGCCAGTAGCCTTTAACCCCATTTACTTGAGTACACCATACAGTGTATTCGACTAATAAGAATAACTACAATGTGGTCAAGACTAAGAAATCACTTGCAATAGTGAAGTCTGCATTAGCACGTGGCTAGGAAAATCTTTCCACCTGTAAGCCACTCCTCCAAAATCAGATGCTTAGCCAACTGAACCATCCCGTTGTCCTGCTTGGCCCCTTTGTTTAGCATGAGCTGTGTCATATACAATTGTGAAAATGCAAGAATTGCCTACTATGACCTCCACTTTCATAACTACATTTGTAATCTCCTCTTCACCCTATGCTACTTGTAACCCAACTTGCCCCTCTATAGAAACTGTCAGATAAGTCAATTAATTAATAATTAATAAACTAATTCAAGTTGAGGTATCAGTGTTTCAAAATGGCTAATCACATATTTTGGATGCTGGTCCATAATCAAAAGAAAGAAAGACATCCTACATGCGTCATTGCATGTATTTTCTCCAAGTATATTTAAGCAAGAACTTCATATTACTTTGATCAGTGTTTTCCAACTCCAGTGTGCATTAGGGCTTTATCACTTACAGGACCTTATAAAATCTGACCGTGCGACTCATCCAGAAACTCTAGTCTGACACATACATATGGGGTATGGCCTAGGAATCTGTGTTCATGAAGCATAGAGAGGACTGGAAACAACCGATTACATCATAGCTTTGAACAGCAGCAACTTATTCTATATGAATTTAAGACTGGTAAGCGTGATCACATTAATTCACTACAATGCGATTTCCTGTAAACTTTCTTTACTGTTTATTTTGGTAAATTAAGGATATTTTGAAAGTTGAATTAAATAATAGGTGGGGTGAGGCAATAAAGGATAAGTTTAGATTAATTACACTACATGTCTGATCAGTGATTTCACCCTCTATCAAAGCCCAAGGATTCTTTTAAAAAGTCATTGTCACTTATCACAGGTAAGAAGGTTCCCTCAACAGCTTAATAAAAGCTTTAAAAATAATTTTAACATCAAAATATCAGATTCTCAGATGTGGTTTTAGTGGGAAAGCATATTGTAAAAATGTCTAAATTAAACCACCTCTTGAATTGTACTTTTATTGTATTCATTAGACATGTATTGTCAAGTACTACTGCCTATTTAAGTGTTGTTCAGTTTACAGAAAAGTCATATATGTATACACTAGAGATTAATAGGTAGTTAAATTCTGTCTCTTTCTCCACACTCCACCTTAGTTCAAAGTCATATGAAATCTTGGTTAATGTAACCATAAGTTTACATATTGATTATTATTCTAATCAATGTGCCCCCTGCCCCCAAAAAGAGAAAAATCACACTCCAAGTAACAGATGGCATCCTGAGTTGTAGGCAAAGACAGTAGTTTAGGAAATGTTTTATTTAACATTCAGTGTACCTGCTCCTACAAATTTCAAGCAAGTTTTGTTTGTTTGTTTTAATTTTGCTTCACAGCTGAGTATCATTGTATTATTCTTTTAGGGTTCAGTTTGTTCTCACTGCTCATCTGTATCATACTCAACTATTTTCTGTAACTAAAGAAATCTCAAAACAGGTGTTTAAAAACACTGCTATTTTCCATTTGGCTCACAAAAGGAGAGCAATACAAACAGCCATTTCCCTAAGCTTTGGATCTGTACCAGTTAGAAAGTGCTATAACAGAAGCAATCACTCAGAGAGAAAGTAACATGTATTCCCTCTTCTGGGAAAGGTATAGAACATTTGAAAAATGATAGGTTTGTGGGACTAGCATTTATGAAAAGGGAATAATCAGAACCCAGCTGTGATGAAAATAGGGAATAATGAATATAAACATAAACATAATTATATGTACATATATGAATGTATATGTGATATTGAATCATATGTATGCATTATATACCATATAGCCAAATTAATATATAATAATGTAATAAAATTCAATATTAAAATACATATTTAGATGACCCCATTAAGGAGATCATTATATCTTTTAGCCTCTTTTTATATCAGTCAACAGAAGATGGCCCAAACTCTTAGGTCATCCTTTATCCCCTGCACCGAATCTCTGCTTAAGTCTTCAAATACCTATTCTGTCTCCTTATTTCACTCCTTCCCAGCTAACATGTTTCCTCTTCACTTTGTAATACTCATCATCAAACTGCTTTCTGATCAGACCCATAACTTTGTCACACTAACAGAAAGTTGCCCTTCCTTGAAGACACTGGTGCTCCCTGAAGCTCTCTCAAATTCTGGTAGTTTCTATTTTATTTTATTTTTTTAATCTTATTTTACAACTTTCATACAACTGAGTCTCGATGTAAGTTACTTTACTCCTTTAGTCCTCATCAGTTTGTTAAGACTGTTCTTGTCAAGTATACATATGCTTCTATGTTTTTAAATCCAACTTTTATTCTTCATGTTTATGACTAGTCTTCATCTTTACTGACTTAAAGGTGATTTGACCCAATTGATGGTTCTCTTCTTTGATGCACTTTCTTCACATCACACCCAGAATACCATCATTGGCTTTCCCACTACATCATTGATTAATCATTATCAGTTTCTTCTGATGATCTTTTCTTAATGGCATCTGTTGGCATTCCGTGGGACCTTAGAATTATCCCTGGCTTTTTCCTGCAATCCTACATTTAACTCATCAGAAAATCTTGTTGGTTCTACCTTACTGATCTCCTAAATATGATCTCTTCACTTCGCTATTAACCAATTTCTCCCATCTGGATTAGTACATTTGGCACACAACTAATCTATTTGCTTTCAATTGTGTCTCAAAACATTTAGGAAATGATTGAAGAGAGAAATAGTGAATTACTTGCTTACAAAACCTTAGAAGAAAAAGGTATATGTGACTGCCTTAGTTTTCAATTTTACTATCATAGAAAGATAGAACTATTGTGCTGCTTAAGATCAGAAGACAGGAAGAATCAACAGATCACTTAGGGTTGCCTGCAACCCTAAAATGGGTAAATGCTAGAGAATCTCAGAATGTTAAACATTACATCTGGGAAAGCCATGCATGTGCTCATAATTGTCAACAGAGGAGGAGGAGGAGGAGGAGGAGGAGGGGGAAGAAGAAGAAGAAGAAGAAGAAGAAGAAGAAGAAGAAGAAGAAGAAAAAGAAGAAGAGAAGAAGAAGAGAAGAAGAAGAAGAAGAAGAAGAAGAAGAAGAAGAAGAAGAAGAAGAAGCAGCAGCAGCAGCAGCAGCAGCAGCAGCAGAAGAAAATATCTCTAACTCTTTTCACTTTCTGACAATAAATTACAAGGTCACTCTACTTACACAGTAAATTTCTAGCCATCATACCTCACTTTCTCCAGTTCCAATATCTAATAGGAGAGACTACTTCAAAATATAGGAAGTTGCTATTCTTATAATGTACAAAATGTCTGGTATTTGGAAAAAATAAGATAATGAAATTTGATATTGGCTAAAATATAATTCCACTAAAATATTACAGTCATAAAAAGTTATCTTTATCTCATAATCTAACCAGTATTAATAAATATTTATGTGTTTTGGTACTATAAGATAACATAACATACTGTAAGCCACTTAAATTTGGAGAGAGCATACTCAGCTTAAAAATCCTTGTAATTAGGCAGTATTTGTTTTATAGTAAGTAAAAATATTTATCTTGCCCAAAATATATTGATTTACCTTTCATTTCACTGAATTTTATAAAACAATTTTAAAATAATGTTAATTATAATAGATCAAACTCTGTGAAATTTAAAAAGGAAATTGGTAATATATTTTATATATTCAAATTTTAACTCCCTAAATTAAAAGTACTCATTAGTTTGGTATATTTTCATGTATATAATTGTCTACCCTTAAATAAAAGAAGAATTGAAATACATAAACATATACACACCATGTTTTTTTGAAAAATAAGAACTAAAGTATATTAAACACTCTACTGTAAATATTCCTTTAATAATAATAAATCATTTGAATGTCTCTGATACAGCTATAAAGATCTAACTCACTTTTTAAAAACTCCTATACTGATTTCTATTATGAATGCATCCTGCATATTTAATCATCCCTCCATTACAGAACCTTCATGTCTTTCCAGATATTTTCACCCTTGAAAAATTCTGTTATAAACTTACATAACAAATAGATGGGTAGATAAATGAGTAGACAGATACACAGATTAGATAAAATAGGTACTGAAAGAATTTCTTAAGTTCTTACTATAATACCTTATTTGAAATATTTTATAGATTTTAACATTTCTTTTTCCATTACAATTATTTGCATATAATTAATATTTTTCCATTCTATCATAATATCTTGCTTATTGTGAGACCATCAACAATATTTTACCCAAACCTTATTTATAATAAATAAAATACATTAAGGAAATCATCCTCGTATGAAAAAAAATTAGGCAAAGAAAGCTAATTTAAAATCTCTCTCCCCTGAAAATGTAAGGCATTTTAATGAACTGAAATGCCTAGTTTCTGTTACAGACATCAGCACATGTAACCAAAATATAAGTGGGTACTCAGCTAGCAGAGTCCTTAAGTAGTGTAGTTTCAAAAAAGCAAACATCAGCAAAGAAAACTTAGTTAAATCTCATTTGAGGACATGGAAATCAGGGTGAAAACAATTTTAATGCATGAAAAGTATCTTTGAAAAATTCTCAAAATTTCACTCACTCTTTAATTTTCTCTACATGGTGAAGTCTCCCCTTGGGTTTTAACAGCCTTGATAAACAACATGTTATCCAGTTCATATGATCTCTTTCATTCCACATTACTTTTCCTGCACTGCCTAAGTAATATCCAACCTTTTCTGAAGCAAATGCCCGTTTGTCATTTATTTTCTTTATTGCTCTTTTTCAGCTGCACATAAGACTTAATAATGAGTTGAGGAGAAAAGCAAATGCTAAGGAATACATATTAATAATATTTGTCCCAGTCATGCTAATTACTAGATGTTATACCTTAAAGTAGTTTTGCTTCTTCAGATCTTCCCATGGTGGTTAACTTATTAGGAAGATGACTACCTTGGAAGTGATTTGGTTACTCTCTTCTATTCACATATTTTATATGTAGAGACTGTTTGGTTGCATAGAAGCACTGAATCGTTCTTATAAGTTGAAGAAACATAAGACAAATATTTCTATAACCTAATATTATAGCATAATATAATACAGCATAATATAAATATTTCTATAACGAATGCTATATAGCAGAAGCTATTAGGGCAGAATGTTCATCAGATATTTATAAATTCAAGGACAATTAGCACATAAATTAATTAGTACTTCTACTTTATGCTTCTCTTGGAAAAGATAAGTTTTTTAAAATAAATTTTACTTATTTATGGATATAGATATGAAAATGTTGCTCTAGACAGAAGGCCTGTTAACAAGATTGAATGTTTTCTCTCATATAGACAGACAAAAATGACTAATCAATCTGGAGTCATCTTTTGTAATAAATAGACTAATTATTGACATTTGTTTGAAACTAATTAATAATAATAGATTCATAAGTTAGCAGTTAGAAAATAATTACTATAAACACAGTCTTATGGGGTGCCTGGGTAGCTCAGATGGTTAAGTCTCTGACTCTTGATTTTGGCTCAGGTCACCATCTCACAGTTCCTGAGTTCAAGCCCCACATTGGACTCTGTGCTGACAGCACAGAACCTGCTTGGGATTCTGTCTCTCTTCTCTCTCTGTCCTTCCCATGCTTACACATACCAGTATATGTGCCAACTCTCTCTCAAAATAGTTAAACATTAAAAAAATAGGCTTATATAATCATGATCCAGACTTTCTTATCATTATTAGATATAAAAGTTTTACCTAATAATTATCTTATTCTGCATAGCGTATATACTACCAATGCTTTGTAAAAATAGTAATCATAATCTAAAAACTGAGTGGTTGGGCATTTCTTACATATGGTCTCAGAATGTTTCAAACTCAAACAACTGAATCTAACAGAATTGTTATCATATGTTCCTTAGAGTGTATGTTCAAAAATAATAGCATAATGAGATAAGGCCAGGTTTTATTCATTTCATTAGTTCCTAAGGAATTTAATCGGTAAATTAATTGTTCCATTAATTAATATTGATTCTGAATTTGTTTGATAAATGAGACAATCTTACAAAAGTATGAATAGTGGATGAAATAAAAGATCATTATCAGTCAGGATTGATGAAGATAATCCTGAGAAATCCAATAGCCTTCTGCTCTTAAGTGATTCACTTTATTCCAAATGGAACTCCAGTCTTTATGAGTGAACTGCTAAAGGAGAATACAGTCAATAATCCAAAGTCTTAGAAAATATAAGTCTATAAATACTTATAGAGCATCTGTCTTCAAGGCTCTGTGCTAGGCACATCACAATCTTTTGACAGAGTGCTGGCTGGGTAAAGGGAATCCTAACCTGACAATCTTCTAAATTGTTACTACGAAGTCCAGAAAGCCCAAATACCATAACCCATATACATCAAACATGCACACAAGGCACATCCAAATTTGTTCATACAAATGATGAAGAATCAAATCTGTAGATACTAAAGAAAATGTTTGTATGCTTGTGGTGTATTTTCTTAATTTCTGTTCTAGTTTTCCTAGTGTAGGCAGGGGAGAAAACTATCGTCTTCAAATCTCTTAGGGTCCCTGGCAAGTCCTGAAAATTAAACTGACAGAATAAGAGGAGAAAAAGATATAAATTTATCTGACATAAATTTTGTGACACAGGAGCTTTCATAAGGAAATAAAGACCCAAAGAAACACTTAAACCTGAGTGGGTAATGATGAAGAAATATGATGAGGCAAGATATGATTTAGGTATAATAAACTGTGGGAAACTTAGCAAAGCCTGTTTTGATTCTTCTCAGAGTCCTGTCTCTTGAGATAAAAATGATCCTCTCCTCCAATATAGGGAGGGTAATTCTCACATGAGGTGTCCTATGACCTGCTTTAGGAAGGAAGGGTAGGGGAAAATTAGGGTTATTTTGCTGCTTCTGATACTTTCTCAAAGTTCTTCAACTTAAAATATTCAACATGCTAAGCTAAATAAGTCAGGCGGAGAAGGACAGATACCATATGTTTGCACTCATAGGTCTAACAGGAAAACAGGAGAAACATAATGGAGGACCAGGGGGAGGGGAAGAGGGAAAGAGAGTTGGGGAGAGAGAGGGATGCAAAACCTGAGAGACTATTGAATACTAAAAATAAACCAAGGGTTGAAGGGGGAGCGGGAGGGGGAAAAGAGGTGGTGGTAATGGAGGAGGGCACTGTGGGGAAGAGCACTGGGTGTTATATGGAAACCAATTTGACAATAAACTATTTAAAACACAAAACAAAATCAAAAAAAATAAAAATAAAATAAAATATACAGAAAATACTAAAATAAAATATTCAACATGCTAAGGTGCTGTACTTTGAGATAGTAAGTCCTAAATTCCATCTCTAAGGCATTGAATGTGATTCTCCCAAGGTAACCTAATTTATCTTGTGGCATTTGATTGCTTTCCACAAGAGATTCAACTATAATCTATTAATTCCATAATATAATTTAGAAAAACATTGGAAGTGATGTGTGGTTCATGCAGTCATTGTGGTTAAGTGGTATTAAGAAGCAGCGTGAATAAAATCCAACCGCTAAACCTTCATTGTGGAGTTTGGGAGGATAGTTCATCTTTGGATTTTATGCCACCTGCCAGTATTGACTTTATTCATTGTAGCTTTTGCTATCCATTAAAGCATCATTAAAATAAATTCTATGAAAAAACACTCTCATCTTTGCCTCTGATTACAAAGACTGAAGACTGTATATCAATGCAGATTTAAAATATTTGTATCATAATTGGGCACAAGCTGCTCAGAACATCTGCTTGTTATCAAGAACAAGAATGACGTATCTCTTGCTCTAGATTTGTTTAATGGACAAATTCAGAAATGATGCCCACAATATGCTAAGACACTGAGTCGGCCTCTCCTTTTTTTTTTTTTTTACAAGTAGTTGTAGGAACTTGATCAGTGAGGGAAAAGATGCTGCCTCCAGCAAATATAGACAGTTTTATTCTACAAAGTTATCATTTAGGACAAAATTTTGACTTTGAATGTTAGTGCATGTGATAGCATGGTCATAAACACCACGCTGGCATCAATGCCAAGGTGCGTGATCACTCATTATCCTCTGCATCTATTAAAATTGTCAATGATAATTATATTACTGTTTACTTTTATCAGGTTTTCCAATGTCTCAAGTATGTTTTTCATTGCATTAACAATTATTTTTGCTATTTAAGATGCATATTATTCAAAATATGTCTTTGAAAACCACAACTATATATTATAAATAGATTTATCCCACTACCAGTGCTTTTTGGAAATGTGTTATGCATAGTTTTTCAAAGTATAAATCCATTTGTTTATTCAACAGATGTTTGCCGAAAATTTGTGTGTATGTATGTGTGAAAGACATGTTAAACATGGAAGAATCAGAAATGAACAAAGAGCTATGTCTCTGATTCTATAGCAGAAAGAGGGAAATTAATCAAGCAATTACTAAGTGATGCACAAATACAAACTGCTCTATGCTATGATGGAAGGCACTTCAGTCTTATGGGAAAAGGTAATACAGATTACTGACTTAACCTTGAAGGTCAGGAAAGGCATTCCCATATGATGGAGACCTAAATGGAGTTGTTGTTTTTTTTTTTCTCCATAATATTTTATTGTCAAATTGTTTTCCATACAACACCCAGTGCTCTTCCCCTTAAGTGCCCTCCACCATCACCACCACCTCTTTTCCCCCCTCCTCCTTCCCCCTCAACCTTCAGTTCATTCTCAGCATTCAATAGTCTCTCAAGTTTTGCATCCCTCTCTCTCCCCAACTCTCTCTCCCTCCTCCGCTCCCCCTGGTTCTCCACTAAATGCAGTTTTTAAGGATTTTGGCAAAATGGAAAAGAAGGGAGCAGGGATGGAATGAGAGCTTTTTAGATGTAGGACAAGTGCAGTAATCATGTGGTAAATAGAGATCAATACACTATAGAAATGAAAAACAGGCCCAATGTGCCTGGAGTATGTGGTACCAAGAAGGACATGCTGTGAGAAGAGGTCAGAGAAGCAAACAAAGACTATAACTATGTCTATGCTAAAGATTTAGATCTTTATCCTCAGAGCTACAGGGGTTATTGGTTTTAAATGGGGATATGATTTTATCATATTTAAAGTTTGACAGTGGCTGGTGGTAGGGTTGGTGGAGACAACACTTAGAGAATAAAGAGAATAGATACCTGGTGAGCTGTTAGGGGAAATATTTAATGTGTGCCACAAAGTGTGATGGTGAATGAGGAAAACAAAAATGAAGTCACATATTTGACTTTAAAATATATTGCCAGGCCCCTTTTCTCTGCTACTGCCCTCACTTCATCTTGCTCCTCACTATTCACATTAGATCCTTAGCTTTCAGAATCACTATATACTGAAGATAGGAGAGCATGAGGTGACATAAAGGAGTTTCAGGTCTGCTTCTTAAAAAGATGTTCTTAAGAAGATGATCTTAGAGGTTCTCCTTATCCCACTGTTGGTCATACATTATCCTTTCCAAGCAAGTGATTTGTTATTTTAATTTGACATCAACATGATTTTGTCCTTGTACCACTATGATATAGTGGCAAATTCCTTGCAATTTTTAGGGACACATATGTCATGGATAATTAGAATGCATGTTATTATATTCAATGAGATATTTAGGAGGTAAAGTATCCCTTCAAAATTCATTTCCTGACAGTCTATTAAAGTAATTGTAATTTTTTCTCTGTAAGGTCCTCTTGCTATAAATTTGGACCATAGAATATTTGTAAAGTATATACTCTATATGTTCAGAACTTTGAGTTCCTACTGGTATCTATGATATTGGGATGTCTTGTAGCTGGTAAACCATACAAATAAAATTTTATAAAGGAAAGAAATCTCAAGATAGACAAATACAATTACAGTCAACAAATCCAATGCCAACAAATCCAATGTTTGTGTGAAGGGTCAAAAAAATGCCAAAGGTCTCTTTGGGGCAATCATAAAGAGAAATCTTTAAAATATAATGGAAAAAATTCAGGTGACAATAAACCCGTGTTTGCTAATATTCTCTTCTATTTTCGCACCAACTCCAAAGATTGAATTTATCAATTGTTTTTTTTTTCCTTTCTATCTTTTGTCAAGAATCAGAAGATCAAAAAGCTATTATTACCCTTGGGGTGTCTGGGTGGCTCAGTTGGTTAAGCGTCCAACTCAATTTTGGTTCAGGCTCTAATTTCATGGTTCCTGAGTTTGAGCCCTCCATCAGCATGGAGATCCTGAGGATCCTGAGATCCCCTCTCTCTCCTTTCTCTCTCTCAAAATAAATTAATTTAAAAAAAAAAAAAACTAAAAGAAACCTCCCATTACTGTGGGAGTGGCTTTCCATCATCCCACAGAATTGCCAACAGTCTTTTTCATTCTTTTTCAAGATATCCACTGCAGTGAGCTCTTAGCAATAAAGCATCTAGACTTGATACAAAAGAACAGCTTCTTTTTAGTCAGCTAGTTAACATATCAAAGAGCTCACACTACATGAAATCCTGTGCACAAGTAGACAACTATGCTCAAGTAAAAGGTGTCTTACTTTTTGTTAGTTGAGATCAGCCCGTTCTGCTGACACACCACCTTTCAGGCATCCCATGTACTCTAGAAGGGCAGGGTTAAGTCAGGAGTACTATGTAAAGTACTATGTCTGGTAAGTTCAGAATCTTAAAGTTGCTGAGTCAGCCCCAAATTCAATAACCATGTGGGAGGTCAGCATATCCAAAAAATATTATTTTTTCATAAGATTTCCCCACTTTACTGAGAATAGCCATTGAGATAACAACACAAGAAAATATTGCCTCATGTGTCTTTCTGTGACATTTCATATGGCAGATGTGATCATCCCAATCCTTTGTTGGCTTTTATGCATTTCCGAGCCAAGAACGCCTATATTCTACGTATTAGTCAGCTAGGGCTACCATGACCAAATACCATAGACTTAGCTGCTTCAACAATAGAAATTTAATTTCTCAGAGTTCTGGAGCCTGGGATTCCAAGTAAGCAGTGCCAGCAGAAGTGGTTACTGGTGGGACCTTTCTCCTTGGATTACAGATCTTTCCCCTTGGCTTCTTGTCTCCTTGACCATCCTCCTCTGGTCACTTATCAGTGCATGCATACTCCTAATGTCTCTTCAACTTGTTATAAGAACAGTCTTACTGGATTAGG
This sequence comes from Suricata suricatta, assembly GCF_006229205.1. Classification (NCBI taxonomy): domain Eukaryota; kingdom Metazoa; phylum Chordata; class Mammalia; order Carnivora; family Herpestidae; genus Suricata; species Suricata suricatta. Next base: position 51,345,738 of record NC_043704.1, read on the forward strand.
GACCTCACCATTATAATTTCATTTAACTTTAATTAAAGATAATTATCTCTAAATGCAGTCATTTGGGTGTTAAGGCTTCACCTATGAATCCTGGAGAGATACAATTCAGTTTACAACACTCCCCAACCCCATCTTGTTGTTGTTGTTGTTTTTATTTAAGCAGAAGTCAATCCTGAACATTTGCCATAGTGGAGTTATCTCAGTGTTTGTAAATGAAACTATGAAAACTATACCATGAGTTTCATTGTATCCTTTCTGTTTTACCTTTTTAAACAACTCAAGTATCAATTGAATATCTATGCTTTATTAAGAAGTGTAACTGCCTGTACACTTACATATTTTTCACAAAATGATAAAACCAAGTATTAGACTTCAATCCTATACATCTCCCTTTAAGATCCTTAAGTGTCCCATAGTTTGCCCAACCTTGGAAGTTAGAGTTGTCATTGTTGTTGTTGCTGCTTGTTTGTTTTATACCCCAAAGCATCACACATATTTAAGTGAAGTCCCTCACCATCAATGGCCACAAGGATAAGATGTGAAAACTCAACAATTGTGTGACTTTTTGGTATTAATGACAGATAACCATACTCAGGCCTACTCTGAAAAAAAAAAACAGTTTACAAAAAAGACAGTTTCAATGAAATAAATAAAAAGCAATGTATATTTAATAGCTCATAATTTAAAAAATGAGAAAAAAAGAAGTTATTTGAATTATTATAAATCTCAAATCCATCTATCCAAAAGAAATATTTGCCATTATCAGGTAGATTCTTTTATACTCTCTTAATGATAATTCTTCTCTTGATAGGGTTTTTCTTGTCTTATAATACAGAAGCTGGCTCAAATTTTAATATTTTGGTTACTTTTTAAAAATTGAAAAAAAAGATTTGGTACTCTCTTCCTCAAAAGGATAAGTCACATTTGAACAGAACCCAAATAATACCTCAGCTGTGACCCAAAAAACTCACTTTTGGTGCTTCAGGCAGGATTCAGTTATACAGCCCTATCAGTGGTAAGGCTGAGCACATTACTTAGAGGATGTTGTGCCTTCAGCTTTAATACATCTATGGGCTTGACTGTGGGCTCCTTGAGCTCTAATAAGGTAGGAAAAAGATCAAAGATCATAATCCTTGCTCCAGGTAAGCTATATGGCATGGACATCATCTAGGTCTCACAACTTACTTCCTTTGAAGATAAACGTTTAAAGTACTATTATTTGTGACTATCATACACTTAAATATACATTGCAAAATAATGTTACTATACAGTAATTTTAGATTCCCTCAATTTAAACAGCAGTTTTCAAGAATGACCAGTTTAGGTTTTAAGGAAACCTCAGCCTTCAAAATTACCATACTTATTTCAATTATGGAAGTTACATTTTTTGAGTACTAAAATAATTAGTAACTTTAGGCAACCAATATTTAAATAATATTTTCTGAGCTCCATGATTTAACAGAATTAAAATGATTCATTTAAATCAGCCATACTGAGAAAGTATTATTAATTTAAAAGTATTTAGAAGTATGAATGGAACCTTAGCGATCATAATTAAAAATCCCTTCATGTATAGTTGAAGTCTAAGCCAGAAAATAAGGGCGTGAATCTGAGGTCATACAAATAGTTGACATGAAACCACATTTATATCCAGTTCAGCAAATTACAAAGTGAAGACTATTTACAAGGTTAAGAACATATTTTTTGAAGAAAATATATCATGGAATTTGGCTTTAAAAGAGAAAATAATTTAGGTTATATTTTACTACCAAATGTTTTTCTTGTTAAGTTGTGAAAATTAGAAAATACTAGTAAAGGGCACCTGGGTAGCCCAGTTGGTTAAGTGTCTGACTTTGGTTCAGGTCATGATCTCACAGGCTGTGAGTCGAACCCCACATCTGGCTCTATGCTGAAAGCACAAAGCCTGCTTGGATCCTCTGTCTCCCTTTCTGCCTCTCCCCTTCTTGTGTGCATGCTTTCTCTCTCTCTCTCTCTCTCTCTCTCTCTCTCTCTCTCTCTCTCTCTCTCTCAAAAATAAACATTAAACAAATTTTTAAAAAAAGAAAAGACTAGTAGATATTTAGAATTTAGTTAAAAACTATTTACAGAACACTTTGAGGAAAACATCTATTTTATCTATTTATAAAGGCAAAGTGGTCAAAGGAAGAGTAATAAACAGAAATGACAGCATTCATATTGCCTTTAGAATTATCTCTCTGGAGACAATACAGAAAATGAGTTAGAAGGAAAAATTACTGAATACAGGCATGGTGATTAAGGTATAGCTCCATTCATAAAATTGTTGTTCTTTGTTTTTGTTGTTTTTCTAAAGATAATTATACTTAATATCTACTGAACATTTTCTTTCTGGCATAGTTCTAAGTACTTTGACAGCCTCAGGTCATTTCATCCCACAATATGCTCTAAGGTAGTGCTATGTCTAATTCACAGATAAAGAGACTAAATATTAGCGAGTAGAGTGGTTAGTTGTTAGTCAAGATTACAAAACAGTTGACAGTGGTTTCCGCATGTGAACCCAGGGCATCAGATTCTCAAATCCACTGTCCTAATCGCTGCTGTGTACTTTAAAAGAGGAAAGTTTTCTGATCTTTCCCCTTCACAGTCCCTATAGGAGGGTAGCACTTCATGTATTAACATAATGCATTTATTTAAAGTTCATTAATATTCCCAAGGTATACATTATTATAAAATTATGACAAGTAGGGCATGGGCATGTGAGTGTATTATCACTGGATATTCTTGTTTGCAGACAGCCATGACTGACAAAGAAAGTCTTTGGTTTTAGGTACATGCAAAAATGTTTAAAAAAATAATACAATGCGCTCTTGTCATATATTATAATAGTTATTTCTTAGTACTGCTTTTTTGTTTGTTTCTTTTAGGAAAGATAAAAGAATAATAATTAGAAAACAAAATCAAAACTAAAAACTCTATACTATGGAGAACCTAGACCAATATAATTACCAAATATTAAAACATATTATACAGGCTCTGTTATAAAACAAATGGGCATGGAAGTGTTCACACCACCAAAATAAGAAACCAGGTGTGTATGTAAACATGAATGTATGTATGTGTATATTTTTTTAAAAATCATATTTGTCTTTAAATCCAGGGAGACTTATGGACGTTAAAAAATCTCAAAGAGCTGATTTGCATAGGAACGAGTCATTCATAGATGACACAACAAGAGGTTTTTCTAATTGGGGCCAGATGATAGGGTTGGGTGCTGAGCAGACAGAAGAGCAAGTCTAGCATAGAAGGATACTCTTTGCTTAGATTAGGAAACACCAGAAAATCTTGACAAATTGGTTAGTTGGTTTGCTGGATTTAGAGTAACAACCAAAGCAAAGACCAGGATTTCTGTAAGATTCTCCTACATGGGGATTTTGCTGAGAAAGCAGAGGCTGGGGAACAGGCCTGGACAGCAAGAACAAATCACGTGATTTCAAAATCTCCTCATCCTTTGACACCTGCATGCAGTCTTGCATCATCAACATCCAACAATCTCTCAAGCTTGCAGCGCACTGCAATCTAGCTAATACTTTTTAATCTGCAGTATTACAACCTCAGTCCTGAGGCTATGCAGTCCTTGATGTCTTAGTGTCAATTCTCATGATCTCCTGTCCTTAAAGTCTAGTGGATTCCAAGTCTAGCATCCTTATAATCTTATGGTTTTGAAGGCCAACTGATTTGTATTTCCATTTTTCAAGGTCCGTCAGTCCATCAGTTGTATAGTGCTTCATTAAATGGCTCTCCCAGAAAGAAAAGGCCTGAACTCATTTTTAGAAAGTTTGAAAAATGAGGTGAGCTCTCTAACCAAAGTTGCAATGATAACCAAATTCAGGGCAACTTTCGATATAATTAAAGATACTAACTCAGCAGAGGTAGAAGAAATTGAGTACTGGGATAAAACTTGAAGAGAACACTTAGTTTCCCGGTGCTTGTATTCTAAAACCCTATTTTACCTGTGTCCTTGTAATGTGGCCACTGTGATCAGTCCCTCATTCTAGCTCCTTAGAAGAAAGAATGTTAACTTTTGTAACAAAAGGAGAGAGTAAAAAACAAATATATGTATTTATACACACATATACATATTTACACACACATCCATATACACCTACATGCACACGTGTGTAAGTGTATTGATATAGATATAACTTTCGCCTCTATAGCTATTTAAGGTATATTGACATCTATAATATAACAACATGATTCCTGAGGATTGGCATCAGTTCAGAACCAGTGTTCAGTTGTCTATTTCTTTCCTCAGTATAGAGGCCTATTTATTGATGGCTTTGATCAGTTTAGGGAATGCTGGCTAGAAACATTAGGGAATATATTTATAGCAGTTTTAAGAGTCCCTTCTCAAGAAATACAGTTTCCCATTCACTCCAGGGGCCAAGCTCTGTTGAATAACTCATATCGGAAAATTAGAGCAAAGTCTTTGATTACCACCGTAATGAATCAATTTAGAACTCTATTCAGAAGTGGATTTTATGTTTTTGGTTATAGGCTTATCACTGATTTACATCCTAGAGAAAACATGGTTAATTAGCTAAAACCAAAGATAAGTACATTTAAAAGTCTTATATCTATTGCTGTGATCTGGTAACCATTATAATCATCAGACTCCGCAGCAGTTGCCCTGTATTATTCTGGAATTACATGACCACCATCAAAATCAAAGATCCTATGTCAATAGTGATAGTCATATTTTTGTTTCCATTTGCAGAGGACAACTATAGCATCATGGCCTCTTGAAGTATACTTTGGTTCTTCGTGGAGCTATATTTATCAAACAGGTGAATACATGACAAATCCCTTCAGCAATGCTTTCAGCCTGCCTTTGGACTCTTTCCTTTTCATTACAGCAATGAATTTCTGGAATCTCCACTTCATTTAGTGCAGTACACCACTGGGTCCAGATTTCTTGCCAAACAGCTGAGCAATCTGTTAGAATCTTTCCCAGAATATGAGTAAGTATACCCACACTAATGTAACTGGCTTAGTTTAAAGTTGTATTTTTTTCTAGTTATTTTAGCATTGTTAAAACATACTGTTGTACATAGTTATAGGGTTAGTTCCTAAATAAATTAGCAACATTTTACAGTTACTTTGCTGTGTAGGTTTTTACCTCCTGGGTAAAATATTCCACCTGCACCTTTAGAGCAAGTTTAAATCTGAGACTAGTTGTCTGAAAGAAATAAGAAGTGGCAGAGATTAGCCATCAGGAACATTGTGATCAATTTGCTAAAACAAAACATAAAAAAACAACAAAAATAACAATAAATGCTGCAGTAGATGAGATCTCATGTATGTAGGAATAAATTTATCAGGAAGGGAATTAGTGATTTTAGCTAATATTACTCAGTGTTTTCTGAGGAGGTCAGGATGTTCAAAATAATTTGGTATCATTCAAATATCCTTATTCCAACTGTTAGATTATTTCCAAACGAATTATTTTAACTTTGACATATGGGTTCCACTTATAATAAAGCAAATTATATGATTAGTCTCTGATTCTTCGTTTTGTGTGTGTATATTTTCAAGTTTTTATTTAAATTATACTAAGTAACATGCCATGTAATGTTAGTTTCAGGTGTACAACACAGTGACTCAACATTTACATACCATATCCAGTACTCATCATAAGTGTCCTCCTTAATCCCCATCACCCACTCAACCAATCCCCCCAACACTTCTCCAACATCCCTCAGTGTGTTCTCTACAGTTAAGAGTCTGTTGTTTGGTTTGCCTCTCTTTTTTCCCCCCTGTGTTCATTTGTTTTATTAAATCCCACACATTTTATTAAAATCATATGATATTTGTCTCTCTGTGACTGTCTTATTCACTTAGCATAATACTAACTCCATCCACATCATTTCAAATGGCAAGATTTCAATCATTTTTATGGCTGAGTAATGTTCCATTGTATGAAAAAAATTTATTTGCTTACATGTATATATAGATACATATAACTATATCTATATATGTATCTTCTTTATCTATTAATCAGTTGCTGGACATTTGGGTTCTTTCCATAATTTGGCTATTGTTGATAATGCTGCTATAAACATCAGAGTGGATGTGTCTCTTTGAATAAGTTTTTTTTTTTGTAAACTTTGTGTAAATACTTAGTAGTGAAAATGCTGAATCACAGAGTCATTTCATTTTTAACTTTTTGAGGAGCCTCCATGCTGTTTCCAGAGTAGCCACACCAGTGTGCGTTCCCACCAACAGTGTAAGAGTGTTCCCCTTCCTCCACATTCTTGCCAATATCTCATTTCCTGAGTTGTTAATTTTAGCCATTCTAATAGGTGTGAGGTGGTATCTCATTGTGGTTTTGATTTGTATTTCCTTGATGATGAGGGCTGTTGAGCACCTTTTCATGTGTCTGTTAGCCATCTGGATGTCTTCTTTGGAAAAATGTCTATTCATGTCTTTTGCCCATTTCTTCACAGGATTATTTGTTATTTGCAAATATATTCTCCCATTCCATCAGTTGCCTTGTAGTTTTATAGTTTCTTTAACTGTGCACAAGCATTTTATCTTGATGAAGTTCCAACAGTTCATTTTTGTTTTTGCTTCCTTTGCCTCCAGAGACATGTCTAGTAAGAAGCTGCCGTGGCTGAGGTCAAAGAGGTATTGTCCACTTTCTACTGTAGGACTGTGATGGTTTCCTGCCTTACATTTAGGTCTTATATCCATTTTAAATTTTTTTATGTCTTTATTTTATTTTGAGAGACAGAGACAGAGAGTGAGCCGGGGGGGAAGAAAAGAGAGAGAGAGAGGGAGACACAGAATCTGAAGCAGGCTCCATGCTCTGAGCTGTCAGCACAGAGTCTGATGCAGGGCTCAAACCCATGGATTGTGAGATCATGACCTACGCCAAAGTCAGCTGCTTAACTGACTGAGCCACCCAGGCGCCCCTCATTTTGAATTTATTTTTGTGTGTGGTGTGAGAAAGTGGTTCAGTTTCATTTTTTAAATGTTGCTCTCCAGTTTTCCCAACACCATTTGTTGAAGAGACTTTTTTCCCATCAGATATTCTTTTCTGCTTTGTAGAAGATTAGTTGATCATATAATTGTGGGTCCATTTCTGGGTTTTCTATTCTTTTCCATTTATCTATATGTGTTTTTATGCCAGTACATATTGTCTTGATAATTACAGTTTTGTAACATAATTTGAAGTCTGGAATTTTGATGCTTCCAGCTTTCCTTTTCTTTTTCAGGTTGTTTTGGCTATTTGGGGGTCTTTTGAGGTTCTATACAAATGTAAGGATTTTACCTCTGTGAAGAATGCTGGTACTATTTTGATAGGGATTGCTTGAATGTAGATTACTTTGGGTAGTATAGACATTTTAACAATATCTTTTCCTCTAATCCAAGAGCATGGGATTTATTTTTCATTTCTTTGTGTCTAATTTCTTTTGTTTAATAGTTTTAAGAGTACAAATCTTTTGCCACTTTGGTTAATTTCATTCCTGGGTATCATGTTATCTAGTTAGTAGGCTCTGTTTCTGATTTTGTTGATGTTGTTGTTCTTGTTCCTTATAAGAATTACAGTTATTTATCCTGATGGCTTCACAGGAGTACTCTACCAAGCATTAAAGAAGACAATATATATTCTTCTCAATTTTTTTTTCAAAAATATAGAAGAGGAAAGAAAACTCTCAAATTCATCCTATGAGTTTTTTATAGGTTTTGGATGTTTATTTAATACATCATTTGCTTTATCCTGGTACAAAAACTAGGTAAAAGTATCAGAGAAAAGAGAACTACAGCCCAATATACCTGATGAACAAGGATGCAGAAATCCTCAACAAAATATTGACAAACTGAATCCAACAACACATTCAAAAAAATGAAGTGGGATTTATTCCTAGGATATAAGAGTGGGTTCAATATTAACAAATCAATTCAAGATAATATATCACATCAATAAGAGAAAGGATATAAAAATATATGATCATTCCAAGATGGAAAAATAAGTATTTGACAAAGTACAACATCCATTTATAATAAAAATCCTCCAAAAAGTAGACTTAGGGATAATATACCTCAACACAACAAAGGACTTATATGAAAAACTCAGTTACAACATCATACTCAATAAGGAAAAACTGAGAGCTTGTCCTCTAATGTCAGAACAAGACAAGTATGTCTACTCTCACCATTTTTATTAAACAGTATTATACACCCTAGCCACAGCAATCAGACAAGAAAAAGAAATAAAAAACATCCAAATAAGAAAAAAGTAAAACTTTCAATATTTGCAAATTGTATGTTATTATATAGAGAAAACCCTAAAGAATCCACCAGAAAAACTATTAGAACTTATATATAATTCAGGAAAGTTGTAGGATATAATATCAATGTACAGAAATCTGTTGCATTTCTGTCAACTAATAAAGAAGTAATATAAAGAGAAATCAAGGAATCAATTCTTTATAATTGCACCTAAAATAATAAGAAATAAACCTAACTAAAGACGTGAAAGACCTTTACCCTGAAAACTATAAAACACTGATGAGAAAAATTGAAGATGTCACAAAGAAATGGAAGAACATTCCATATTCATGGATTGGAACAATTAATGTTGTTGAAATGTCTATCACACCCAAAGCAATCTACACATTTCATGCAACAAATATGGGTAAAGATGTGGACAAAAAGGAACTCTCATGTTGTGTTGGTGGTAATGCAAACTAGTACAAGCCACTGTGGAAGACAGTATGGAGGTTCCTCAAAAATATTAATAATATCTATGATCTAGTAATTCCACTACTGGGCATTTGCCCCCAAAATACAAAACATTAATTCAGAGATACAGGCACCTCTATGTTTATTGCAGCAATATTTACAATAGATAAACTATTGTAGCAAGTGTCCATTGATAGGTGAATGGACAAAGATGATGAATGGATAAAGAAGATGTGGCATATATTAATTTACCATAAAAATAAAATCTTCACACTTGCAACAACATGGTTTGATCTAGAGTATAATGCTAAGTGAAATAAGCCAGTAAGCCAGTCATATACCATATGATTTAACCCATATGTATAATTTAATACACAAATGAACAACAAAAAAGAGAAAATCATAAAACATGCTCTTGACCACAGAGAAAACAGATGGTTACCAGAGGGGAAAGAGATGGGGAACTGGGTGAAATAGGTGAAGAGGATTAGGAATACACTCATGATGAACACTGGGTAGTATACAGAACTACTGAATCACTATCTTATAAACCTGAAACTAATATAACACTATATTAACTACATTAGAGTTTGAAGTTTGGGGAAAAAAGAATTATAAATATTTCTCTGTGTGTGTGTGTGTGTGTGTGTGTGTGTGTGTGTGTAGTCACAGAAACCCTATGATATTCTGATCACATCTTGATCTGTGAATTTAAAACCCTAAACTCTGTCTTCTGTCATGCTTTCAGGCTTTCCCTTAATTCTTGTCTTTATTATCCCCACCTTAATTATCTTTTAACTATCCATCAGGTCTACCAAAAACTTGCCCTCAACAGGTGCTTTGTGCAGGAAAACTCTAGAGGGTAATCTAAGCAACTAATCTGCTTCTATATGCACCACATTAATACTATTCCATTTCCCAGGATGAGGGAATACTCCCTGCTTTCATACCCACCCAAACCAGATTCCAGTCCTTAAAGACTGGCACTCACTTATAGTATATAGTTATCAGTCAAAATACAGTATAAGCAAAAGAATCAAATCATGTACTTTAATCTAGAGAAAATAAAGAGAATTAAGTATGTACAAAAGTATTGGAAAGCTTAGTGGAAGAGTGGACCTTAGCCTCAACTCCAGGAATGTCTTCCCGAACTAATTCACCAGGAAAGCTACCTTAACCATAAGAACTTAAATTCAAAACTAAATAAACTCCATTTCCATAATCCAGAATAAAAATCCATTGCTACTACTGTATATCTTTTCATGCCCAGAAAACTGGAAAATAGACACTAGAATGCAGGTTCAGAGAAAAATTAAAATACCCCAAGAGAGTAAGTAGATGGCTTTTTTCCCCATTTACCTCCACCTTTTGAATTCCATACAAATATATTTAATAGGTGGAATCTTATTTATTCTTTGCAAAAGAATGGAATGAGTATCCACTATACTCCACTAGAGTATCCACTATTCTTCACAAGAAAAATCAAAGCATCAAATCTGCATCCATTATCTATATTATAGAATGATAATTGGAAATGCACCTATATGTGCAGGTGTATGTTTGAAATATATGTTACAATGTAGGTTCATAAAGTTATTTTGCATATGTATACATAACTGGGGCATGAATGTAAAGGTATTGTCATAGCATTCTTCTGAAGTATGTCAATAATTTTATATCTATGCCACTGATGAGAAGATAGATGAATGAGTATTGTTAGTTTACCTGCCAGCACATTGTGTAAGTTATCATCAAGCTTTAATATTGTCCTTAAGTGGTATTCACCTCCTACCTTGTTATAGGAAGGACAATGGAAGTGCAGTTGTTAAACTGAAATAATTGCAGAGCTGGTCACAAATAAGCCATACTTTGTAAATATTTATGATATCTAATCTTCTTTCACAATTGTTAGACACAATTTTCATTTATTTACTTACCTGGGTGTGGGGAATAAGCTTAGGAATTCCCTGGACTTGCACCAATGAGTTAACAAGGCATAAAAAATTTCAAAGCCATAGGATGCACACACCCAAATTTGGGTGAACAGGAATAGATATTTATCTAGTATATATTATCTATTTAATAGTGTAGAGAGGGTGGAGCAGAAGCCCCAGTATAGAACATAGGTATATGAAATAAACAAGATTAGGTATTCAGAGTGAAAGCATTTCCCAATTTAGTACTATAGCAGAAAGCTGCTTTCTCAGAAAGGAAGGACCAAATTAGGAAAACAAGTAAACAGGGCTAGAGACTGCTGTGCTGTGCTGCAGGTGAAGCTTCCAGAGCAGAGATGATTAACAACAACAACAACAACAACAACAACAACAACAAGGTGCCTTGTTCACCCTGAGGTTACCTGTCCCATCTGTCTGATTCCCTAGGCTAGCTAAGATAAACAGACACCTTGCCTCCTATCTGCCATTAACCACCGTCTGCCCATCTACCCACATACCAGACACCAGGATTTTGTTTTATGTTGACCCCAAACCCAAACACTGCGTATCTTCAAAACCCCCTTTCCCTCATGCCCATGAGTTTTTTTCACAGATTCATTGTCTCTTTGTGCACGTCCAACACATGTGTAAGCCTTCTGACCTTAATAAATATGGGGTAAGAACCTTTATTTGGAGTTCCTGTCTCTTCATGGACATTAGCCATCTCTTGTTTTTAATCCTGTGTCTGCTCTCTTGCTGGTCAAGAGGGAAATTTAGACTTAGAGTCTATAACACATGGGTACAATATCAGATTATAATGTCTCTATGTTAATGAGAGAAGAGCTGGACTTTTACACTGATACACTAGTAAATTATTTCCTATGTAGTGGAGTTTGAATGGCTGCTATCAGCCTCTAAACACACACACACATGCACGCATGCATGCACGCAGTCACACAATCTCTACCTACTAATTTACAATCCCTGAGGTTTTGGACATTATAAGACTCTTATTATCCAGGATGATAACAGATTAGTTTACTGATTTTTCTGATATTGCTGTTTAAGAGATTTAAAGATCTCAAAGAACAAAGATTAACTATGGGAAAATCTGGGGATAATAAACAGTCAGAATTCTGGTCTTGTGTCTGTATGACAAAGGTACCTTGTCAGTAATTAGTAGTACTTTAGTAATGACCTATGTCCATCATACTAGGGTGTGATGGCTGAGTTTTATACCTCCAATACTCATATTGAAGTCCCAACCTCTGGTATCTCAGAATATGTCTGCATTTGGTGACAGAGTCTTTAAAGTTGTAGTTAAGGTATAATGAGGTCATTATTGTGGGTTCTAATCTCATGAGTCACATCCTTATAAGAAGAGAAAAAAAGATACAGATGCACAGAAAGGATGCTATGTGAAAACATAGGGAGAAGGTGCACATCTGTTTGTGTTTGTTGTGGCAGCTCTAGAAGTTAAGAGACTTATACAAGGGGATGTCAAGTACTTTGGTTGGGGATGGGAAAAGTTAGAATGATCAGAAACTTTGCATTTAGCAAAATTAAGGCCAAGTGTACTTACCCTAAAACTATTTTCTTAGGTGCCATATTTATTTTATTTTTTTTTAGCAGTTATTTATATTTTGAGAGACAGAGAGAGAGACAGATCACGAGCAGGGAAGGGGCAGAGAGAGAGGGACACACAGAAACAGAAGCAGGCTCCAGGCTCTGAGCTGTCAGCACAGAGCCCAATGCAAGGTTCAAACACATAAACTGTGAGATCATGACCTGAGCCGAAGTCAGACACTCAACCGACTGAGCCACCCAGGCACCCCTTAGGGGCCATATTTAATGTACAATACAGGTTATATTTCCTGGGTTCATTCAACAAATTAAATCATATCTAAAAGAATTCCAATATTATTTCCATTGCTATTCCTCCTGAGAAGGCCTAGATTTAGAAACACACACACACACACACACACACACACACACACACACCAGTCCATACAAGCACAGACAGATGGTTTTACCTAAAAGCTGAAAAAATCAAGCTTCAGGGATGTCATACACTAATGATCTTTTCTTTCTGTTTTTTTTTAATGTTTATTTATTTTTGAGAGAATAAGAGAGACAGAGCGTGAGCACAGAGGGGCAGAAAGAGAGGAAGACACAGAATCTGAAGCAGGCTCCAGGCTCTGAGCTAACAGCACAGAGCCTAATGTGGGGCTTGAACCCAGAAACCATGAGATCATGACCTGAGCCAAAGTCAGATGCTTAACTGACTGAGCCATCCAGGCACCCCACTAATGATCTTTTCAAGGCTCTGTACCTAACTATGCATTTATGTTTGTAGTTTTATGTGACTTTAATGAATTTAAACTAACTCTCATCCCCAAAGTAGAATGCCCCTGTGTGTTTGCATTTGTGTTTTATCTCAATTAGAATAACAAAGATGACTAGTGTTTACCTCTTCCTTCATTTAGCTTCTCAGTGTTGACTTGTTGATAGCAAAGGCCATTGTTTTCTCAAGGCCTATCAGAGTATCTGACATATAACAACATTCTATAATTATTTGTTACTGAAAGGGAGAGGGGAAAAGAAGATAGCACAATCTAAACAGGGAAAAATAATTCTCAGAAATGAAGGTGCTATATATTTTTAAATCAAATTAAAAGAAAGAAAGAAAAAGAGAAAGAAGAGTTACAAGACTTAACAGCACAAAGTAAAGTTTTAAGTACTATTTAATACTACATACTATTTGGATAAGAGGATCTCAGGATGGAGAATATGTGGTCTCACTTATGACACTGAGGTTTTAAATGACTTACTTCTAATAAGTAAAAATATATATATATACTGAATCTGTTTTGTTCCATTATTATTATTCCATAATTAAGTATTAGGCATATTTCAACAAAATACAGATTAAAATCAGTATTTATATCCTTCCAATATGATAGACTATTCCTTCAGGCAAGAGCTAAAGATACCTATTAGCTTCACTGATACCTGCTTCTGTGTGCACTCTATTTGATTCTGTCATCTCTTGAGAAAACATCAAAGAGACATAGATCTAAATTCAGGAGATCATTAATGGAAAACCTAATCTGGCTTACCATGCTACAATCATACAACTTGTGTGCAAATTATAGCTACATCCCTTATGATTTGACTAATAAGTCAGATGAGGAGACAACCATAGAGTTCAGTCTTGATAGAGCTCATATTTCCTGAAGCATAATAAAGAACAGACATGGAAATAGCATATTAGCTGCCAAGAAGGACTGGGGGAAAAATGGCATGTAAGAGCTTTATATTGTAAGAATATTTGCTTTCATACCTTGGTCTCTCTTAATAAGTAAATATGTAACTGAATAAATAAATCCCAAAACTTGATTTCTGGGATCTTAAAAAGAATAGCATATTGGGGGATTTTTTAATGTAATCTTAATTTATGAGCATCTGGAAATAAAGATCAGAATGGAGAATGTTCACTTATCAACAGAGCTATTAGATTATGCTGGTTTGTTTATTTTTATTCCTACTGCTCTTGATATGTAGGGATGATAAGAAGGAAGGAGATGGTCATCAGCACATTCACTTAATTTACTTATTATTTCTCTAATCCAGATATAAAATCCAGTCAGAATATAAAATTCTAGGGTTACTTATGCATTTTATCTTCTAAGCCTATAGTTTAACCTTCAAAAGAGGCTGAATTAAATGATTCCTAATTAATTATATTAATTGTATTGATTTTTCAGCAAGGATTTTTCCCACTAAAAGGGAACTTCATAGAAAAAAGTATGGGTAGCAGGCAGTGCAGTTATCAAACTAATTTCTATCCCAGTACAGAGAACTGGATTAGGCTGAGTGCACATAGGGAAGGAATTAATACTCACACATAAATATACAAATTTTACTACTGTATTTTTTCTACTTTTCATTTTCACAATTAAAATAAATTTTCTATAGTATAAACTGATGAACACTTTGAAGAATCATCAAAGTCTCTGCCAGATTTCCAAAGTTTAAAGTGTGAGACGTAGACTAAGGGGCAGGAGCTTTGAGGAAGAGAGAAAGTGGGATACTGCTATACTTGGCCGCATCCTACACTGAAGACAGGGCTATTCCAGGAGCAGGTGAAAGTGTTACCAAAAATTCAGAAGTTGAAGTTATACCCAAAGTGTTAGTGTAAATGAAAGCTATCGATATGAGAGAATATTTGAGGATATCAGTCTATATGAACATGTGTATCTGGAGGTTCTGGGCAGGAAAACACTGAGGGCAGGAATGTGTCAAAATATATGAGAAGGATTAGAGGTCAATAAATTAAAGAAGTAAGGACTTCTAGAGATGGACTTCACTTTATATTTAAGCCATATCACCAAGAAGATAATATTAATACCAAACATAAGTGTGTAGATTGCAAATTCACTCCCTTTGATAAATGGAAATGCCTCTTTAATCTTAAACTTTATTTACCTATATTAAGAGGAATGAAGTATTCTGAATTAAGCAGTTCCAAGTAAGCTTTCATAGTATACAGAACTCATAGATTTTCTAAATAACTGCAGTTAGAGAATTTCTCAAAACAATCAAATATAAAAGAAACTATGTATTTGCTAAAAGTCATCCTATTTTTAAAAATATTTTAAAAGATATTTTTTCATTATATGAGTAAGATATCATTATATATGTTCTTTAAAATTATATTAAAATTGTTTTATATTAATTTATTAAAATTTATTTAATTTTAAATAGAAATTTGACAATTTGAATAACATTTTTGAAAAGAGTTAAACCATTTATTTTATATTTTAGAGTAATTAAATTAGGCAATGTGAATGAATGCTTATGACACTAAATCTATTCATAATACATTTAGGGATTTAAGAGTCAAGGATACTGCCATATAGTGTATATTTCAAATGAAGTGTATAACTTCACCTAACTTATTTGTCTATGTCAGTTATTTGAATGCTATTGTTGACAGAGTATTATTTTTCCTTCTTATTTTCTTATAAAGCTAGAGGGACTATTACAACAAAGCAAAATGAAGACAATACCTGAAACCTATGAATTTGACCTTACTTGAAAAGGGACTTTGCAGATGGAAGTAAGATAAGGATCCTGAGATGGGTTCATATTGGATATAGGGTAGGCTCCAAATCTAGTAACAAGTGTTTTTCTAAAACCTTGTAAGAGTGAAGCAGAGGGAGGTTTGGAAGACAAAGATCTAAGGAAACAAATCATTGAAGATGTAGGCACAGAGATTAGAGTTACATATCCCCAAACCAAGGAATGTCTGCAGCCACCAGAAATTGGAAGAGTCAAGGAAGGATTTTCCTCTACAGCCTTCAAAGGGAGTGCAGCCTTGCTGACAGGTTGATTTAGATTTCTGTTAGTTTTTAACCCAACTAGTGTGTGGTAATTTGTTACGGCAGCTTTAGCAAAAGAACATGAGGTATATTTACTTAACATGGAAATTTGCAAATAAGTCAGCATATATCATTACTTTTCCCCAAGATATGTCCCTCAATATTTGTACTAATAATGCCTTTTACTTGTCTAGGCTAAAATCTATAAAATTCAAAATTTTGGTTAGAAAAATTGGCCTTATTACACAAAAAGGTATTTGCTGGGAGCCATTTCTTAAGTAAGGTGGGTTTGCAAGGCGGGGGCCTCTGACTTAGATGGCGACCCCACCAGCAGCACCGACCCCCGAGGAGCCTGACTGACTGATATCAGGAATGATTTGCCTTCTTATGCTATAAATATGTGAATTATACCTTATGAAAAAACTTGGTATAGGAGTATCTTCTTTTATGATTATAGGAGCAAATATTACATTTCCTGAGAAACCTGTTTTTCTTTCCCTAGAGGAAACAGGCTATTGATCCCTGCTCACAAAGAACTAACTCTTGCCTTTGCTATGCTAAACACATTGCCTTGTATCTGAATGCTAAAGATACCTTCCTTCCCCATATGATAAGCATTTAGTCACCTACTTCAATCACTATTGATAATGATTATGCATGAGCCTTCTACCAATCTATGTTCTGGGAAATTTTTACATACCAAAGAATTTGTCATCAGAAATCATTGTCTAAGGCTATTGCCACTCCTATTTCGTATCCCATATATTTTTTCAGTAAATAAAGCTGACTCTGGTCAGCGCAGAGATGCCTGCCTGGTGAGCAGAAAGAAGCCAAGGCTCTCTCACCCTCTTTTGCCAACATCATCCATCCTTCAGGGAGCCTTGGACCTGCTGGAGCTAGACTCCAGTAAAGTACTTAATTTTCTATTATAAATAATGTTCATGTGTACTCTTATAAAATTCTAAGTTTAAACAATTGAACAAATGCTCATAGGGCATGGATGATCATATTTTGCATGTGAAAATGGATATTTGAAACCTAACTGCAAATGAGCATTAGATAATTTCAACTCATGTGTGTAATTACCTGCCTTTGTGGTTCTGAGAAAGCAACTCAGACTTAAAGCATATCCACTTTTAGCTATTCCTCCCATAAAACTTTTGTTCTAGCAGATAGGACTTTCTGAATAAAATTTGTCATACCATACTAGCATCTCCCATCAATTGTCTTCATGTGGTCAAATTCGATAAAGACAATTATAGCCTGAGCAATGATAATCATTTCCCATCTAATAAAATAGAGTAAGCGAACATTACAACTCAACAATAATTTATAGCTTTGGGTGTCATCTGTGAGGTCAGGTGCAGGGGACACTTCTAATTCAGGATGACTGAGTGTTCTGCTTGAGCCAAGGAATACCAGTTATAGAGCCAATTAAGGCAGCAACTTGAATGGTCTGAAAATGGAATTCTTCCTTATATTCAGTGCAAGTGTTAATGCTTTCAGAGAACTCTATGAGGCAGTGTATCAGTAACAAACACATACTGTATTATGTTTCACATAGGTTAGGGTACCTTGATCATGATTTAAAATGTGATTGTTTTAAACTTAGTATATTCTTCCACAGGCTTTACTGGAGTGTAGAGGTTTCGTGGTGTCCCCCGAATTGATTTTATCAGTCCGTAAATTGGTAAGAACCATCTCCCAGGGGCATAGAGTTGTGCACATAGCATTGTTTCTATTTTACAGAAATAATGTAGATCTGTACATGCTATAGCCTTGTAGAATTGAAATATGATGAGGTCAGTTAACTTGTATTCATTATTCATGCACTACATGCATCTAGAGAAGTTCTAAGCTTCTAAGGTAATTTTAAATTGCATTTTTACACAGTTGTCTGTGCTGAACTGGTTTCTAGTTTTTTAAAACTAATGTTTTTATCCTTTATAGTGTACTTTTGTGTCCTAGAATAGTTTTGCTTGTGTATTATCTCTTTTGGTCATTACAACCACTCTGTGAAAGAATAGTTTAGAGCAAATATTATAATCCACATTTTTCAGATTTATAAATGAAAACCAGAAGTTTTGAATTTTTCAGCTATATGACAAGACCAAAGTGAAGGCATCTTCTCTATGACGCTGTCTTAAATCCCACTCCCATCATTAGAGCAGTCTGATGGGATTATTAGATATCCCTGGAGTTTAAACCAAAAATTGATATGACGCCTATAATTACATGGAAGAATTTCTTTGGTTGTCTATACCTGCAATAACCTGACCATATATTTTTATATATTTGAAGTCAAGATATTTATATTTAGATGCTAGAATATAACTTAGGAAATATGAGCACTCCTACCATATCAGAATATAGAAGCATAAACATTTTTTAAAAAAGAGAGAAAACATATTTCAGGCATACACTATATTGGTCAGAATAAGTTAGTGTAGTTAAATAACTAAACACCCAATCTTAGTGGCTCAAAACCACAAAGTTTATTTTTCATTCACCAAAGAATAATCAACTCTAACGTGGGAGCAGAGATGGGTCAGTTGGCATTATTCATGGTGGTCACCTCAACACATGCTTCCATGCATGTTATGGCACAGAAAGAGTATAGCTAAAGGAGCTCTCTTCTAGAAGAGAGAAATTGAATTCTTTGGCATGAATGTCATTTGTATCATTCATTCACCAGAACTAGTCATACAAACTTCAAGGGATGGGTAAAATACAATACTTAGATATGCTTGGATGGAGAGGGAAGCCAGATATCAGTGAACAGTTGAAATGTATGCCACAGATGTAAAGATAGGCTTTTTTTTAAGGGCTAGGAATCTTTTGGAATATAATGTGATTCAAAGTAAGATCATACTTGTAGGTTATGAGAAGTGAAAGAGGCCTTGCCATTTGTTGGGGCTCATCTCTAATGAATCCAGAAATTTCTTCTTAAATACTCTCTATGAATTCTCCCCGAATACTTCCAGTGATAAGATGTTATTTGACCTAGTAGTTGTTATCCTACTGGATATTTTACTAAACTCTATAACTGAAGCTTATTTATGTTGCCCCAGACCTAAATCTATGAACTGATCAACTCATGATCTGTCTTCTAAGCACCATATAACATTACAAATGGATTTGACATAAAAAGTCACAACGCTAGCTGAAGTAGTATTTAAAGAGCTACAGACTGTAGAGCTAATCCTTGACAACCAGATGAAACATCTCCTGCAAAATTATAACCACATTTTAGAACATATCTTATTTTTGTATCTTATCAGGTTGTCTGCAACCTTCACATTATTAAAATCACAGAGGAACTCTTAATTTTGAGATATTACATCTTTTTACCCTTAAAAATGCAATCCTGAGAGCACAATCCATAATAACCAGTAGGATAGTTATCATAAAAGCAAAAAATAATAATGTGTCAGTGAGTTTACAGAGAAACTGGAACTCTTGCACATTGCTAATGGGAGTGTAAAATGGTTCAGCCTCTGTGGAAAACAGTATGGTGGCTCCTCAGAAAATAAAACAGAATTACCATATGATCCAGAGATTCTAATTTTATACCTAAAATAATTGAAAGCAAGGATTTTAACAGATGATTGCACATCCATGTTCATCAGAGCACTATTGACAATAGCCAAAAGGTGGAAACAATCCAAATGTTCCTCAAGAGATAGAAATAAAATAAAATAAAGTGTGTGTGTGTGCATGTGTGTGTGTGTGTATATATATGTGTATATATATATATATACACATGATATTTATACATATATTTCAGTCTTAGAAAAGAAAACTTATACACATGCTACAACATGCATGAATATTGAAGACACTATGCTAAGTAAAATAAACCTCAATGTGAATATATTTAATGCCACTAAACTATATATTTAAAAATGGATAAAATGATAAAAATATATGTGTATATTTTACAACAATAAAAAAGAAAAAATGCAAGTCTATTTTATACTGTAAGATTTTTAAGGCTTTAAAAAATAATTTCCCAAGAGACTTAATCAGGTGTTTTTGATTCACACATGCAAAATATACATGCAATTTAAGAGAGGTCTAAAGAAACTGTCAGCCTAGAAATGAAGATATGATAAAATAAATGTCTAATTCTAAAGAAACTTGACCATGACTTAGAGTATGAAATGGATCACCTATTGCTGTAGTACTCATATTATGCAAATAACTGTTTATTTAGGATCTACTCAAATTATTCATGCCTTTCTAAATTACTAACACAAGCAGAAAGTGATAGCAAAGATACGGGTTAGATTCTTTATTTAGAATCTATCAGTTCAACTCAATTTGAACTTAATTCCAAGTGAAAATATTGTCCACAGTACTAATACATTACCAAATACCTGAGCTCCAATCATTAATACACTCAGCATTTCCTCTCTTGACTGAAATAAGCTGCTGTTGTCCTTTTCCCCCAAACAGTGTACTGCATTGGCATTTTATTGCTTCAAGAGGTAGGAATCCAAGAAATGAAGCAACGTGCAATCACCTGTCCATACAGAGGATTGATATTTCATGTGACCCCAATTTGTCCTCATCTCTGGCTTTTACTGCCTGGTACTCTTGGATGCATGCCTGATACAAATTTGATTATTTTCATCAGGAGAGCAAATCTCTCCATTCCAAAAACATCTGAGTAAGAAAGAGCTACAAGATGAAGTGATGCTGCAATAAAAGAAAAGCTTAAATCCTCCAAAAGAAATGTTTGTGTAAAATGGTAGTTTGGAGAGTAGGAAGAGAGGAAAATGCAGACATGAAGGCTCAGCCAGAATGAAGGTGTATGGAATCAAGAGCAGTTGGCCTCTTGCATGCCTGATAAAGGATGAAGTTTAGGAGAGAAACATTGCAGACTCTGCATGGAAATTATTAGAGAATGTTTAGAATTAAGGGTTGTTTCATTGGGTTCTCACAAAAGATTTTCCTTCATCAGTTATGCTTATTGCTCTTTTGATCTTTTACCTTTTTACTTTAAGTCCACCCTTTTATATATCTTTCCTTCCTTTTTCATTGTTCCTTTTTATCTTCTATTCCTTTATTCTTTTCAAAATCTCCCTTTTAAACTACTTGCTTTCATTCGTCATTATGCATTACTTTCCACTTGTCCTGATTTTGCAATAATTCTACCCTCTGCCTCCTACCAACCCTACTCAATGACCCACTGATTATATTGTTTTTTTCTTTCCCTTGTCTAGTACACCATCCAGTTCCTGGCATTCGACAGTAGCTCTTCATAAGCATGGACATTTTAATAACATTTTGATTTGAACTTAACCTTAATTCCCATATGATCTGCTTTCATAGATATGATTTACAGTCTCATGTGAGACATAAATAGTACATAAACCTGATGGTTCTTTTTTTTCTTTATGTGCAGTTACACAATGGGGGTTTCAATTTAAATGAATTCAGTCTCTATTAGTTTTCTATCATTACTCTAACAAATTACCAGAAAGTTAACAACTTAAAACAACACAAATTTATTATCTTACAGTTCTTTGACTCAGAAGTCTAGCACTGGCCAGACTAAAACCTAGGTCTCAGCAGGCTGTATTCCTTCTGGAGTCTCCAGTGGAGAATCTATTTTCTGGCTCATCCAAGTTGCTGACAGAATTCAATTCCTTGCAGGGGTAGAAATGAGATTCCTATTTTCTTGCTGGGGTTCTCAGTTCTTTAATGGTTATCACATTCCTTTACACATGGTTTCCTTCCTTCATTTGAAAGCCAGAAATGGTGGTTTGAATCCCTCTCACCGTCCAAAACTCTTCTGCCTCTTCTTTTCATTCTTGCTTCTCTCTGACCTAATCTCCTACTTCCCTCTTCCATTTTTAAGGACTCAAGTGATGAGACTGGGCCAAACTTTATATCCATGATAGCTTGATAGTTTTCCTTCAAGTATCCCAGGTATCTCTGCTCTACTGACTTCTATTATAAATTTCATTCAATAAAGTATATCATACCTAAAGACTTGCAAGAACTGTCAGGCTCTAGAAGAGTCATGACTGTATCAGTTAGGACCCAGAAGGAAGAAAAGGGATTGATTTTAAAGAAACACTCTTGAAGAAACCAAGATGTGATGCATTACAGTTGAGCAACAATGGGAATGCATTTATAACCCCAGGGCTTACGAAGAAGGGGAGAATAATAATCTTACTGGAGCCTTAGGTGAGCTGGAGACATAGAAGAGGGGCTGTTATTGTAGTCAAACACAATGACTTTCAGAATCATGGCAACAACACACTTCAGAATCCTACACAACACATTTTTCAGAATTATGGCACAACATGTTCAGGGGATGGAGAAAAGAAGTATCTCCACATTTCTCTCTAGCACTCACCAAAGGAATGGTAGAGTATAGTAAAAGATAGAGACTAGATGTGCATGAGGGTAGTGGACTGAAGGAAACAAACAAGACTAGTTAGCCTAGTAAAACAGGATGGCAATTTTATGAATGGTGTTATAGTACATACTTAGGTCTTAGTGGACCATAGAGTCTCCCTTAATACTACTCAACTCTGCCTCATAAGGAAACAACAGCTCTAGATAATACATAACTAAATAGGTGTGGCTGAGTTCAAAACAATTTCATTTACCCAAAACAAAAGGCTGGGCAGATTTGGCCCTCAAGCCATAGTTTGCTGGACCCTCATTTAGAACATAGGCATTGGAGTCAGGTGGAAACATTAGATCCTGGCTCCACATTTATAGCACAGACTGCTTAACACCAAATATCTATTCTCTCCTGCTGTCAGCTACAGAGGACATTTGCTAACCTTCCTCGTATTGAGGCTATCTCTGATTAAGTTCTAGCCAGTGGAGTAGATAGAACCGGGATCCACAACTGCCACATGGTTTTCTTAAAGGAAAAGGATGTGCCCTCTGCCTCCCTCCCAGCTAGTTTAATTTTAGGAGTCAATGGATATGATGGTGATTCATCTTTGACCATGCAGAGAAAAACAATGTCCTAGAGGATAGTGGAACATCAAAATGTAAGTAGACTGAGTTGCTAGCATCTTGGAGCCAGCCTACTAGCCTGTGGTTAGTTATTCTAATTTTAAAGAAGTTGCATAAATGTATCTCCTATTTAAGCTACAATTCTTTCCAAACTTTAATTTACCAGTCAAAGTTTTATCACTTGAGTGGTAACGTCTCTAAGACTTATTCTCCTATAAGAGTCTTGCCACCAATAGGGTTGCTGTGGAGCTTAGCAGCCTTGTCAAGTCACTGAGAACATATAAGGCATTCAGTGAAATATTCAAGAAAAATAATATTATGAGTCCATTATTGTATTAGGCATTGTGAGAAATGCAAAATTAAATATTGGAGACAATATAATTTGGAATATGATTCTATTATTACTCATTCTTATGCCCTCAGAAGAGCGCCTTCTTACGCCTAGACGTTATCTAGAAATCAAACAGGAGGGCATATAATTAGAAACTAAAATTGGATTGTGTATTTTACCAAATATCCTTGATTTTCTTCATGATAGGGTTCTGGAAAGCATATTATAAGATTATCACAAAGCAAATAACACTCTTACAAAGAAACAACTGAGTGTATCACTGTCAAGAACTGAGAATAAAGTCATAAATGCAATCAGCACATTTATTTCTTAAGATATAGTCCAAGACCTGTAGAGGAATAAAACAACTTCTATACGTCAAAGCCTTCATAGGCACCAGGACTCTAACCCCAACCTCACAAGTAAGAAAACAATCTAGAGAGTTTGATGAGCTTATAAAAACTCTAACTGGGCATCATCTTCCTCTTAGGGTAAGAAAAATTCTGTAAGAGCAAATATGATCTTGTAAAGGAAGATCCAGGCAGAGGAGTAACAGAAGCACTAGGCCACCGGTTGTTGGGAAGTTTTTCTCTTCCTCAGTTCTGGAAAGAATTTTGAAGCTAGCCACTATTTTATATTTCCAAATAATTTCCAGATGAATCTCCCTTAAATCTATTGATCTATATGGTATTAGTATTAGAATAGTTTAATTATACATTAGAACAGAATATTTAAATAAATAAATTCTTTAATTGTTCCGCATAGCATGTAAGATTAAATTTCTTTTGTATTTTCCCCAAGTGTACTGTGAACCACCCAAGATTCATCTCATTACAGCCCCTTTTCTTTACCACACTCCCTAGCCCAATCTGGTGATACAAATGTATGCAGTTCTCTGCAGGTTTTCCTTGTTTTTCATGCCACCAAGTCTTTGGTAACCATATGTCTTTTGCTAAAATATTTTGGCCTCCCATTTGGCCTCTCATTACTCCTCTGGTTCATTTTATCTGCTCTTCAGGACTGAGTTCAGTATCTTCTTGGGGTCCTCCATTTTTAACTAGTAGGTTGGGTGCTCCTTACTTACTCTACAACAGTATATCACAACATTTTATGAAAATTTCTACTTGTCCCTATTTCTGTCCTTTATCTGGGTGTTCTCAGATAAATATCAGATACTCAACTATCATTCAAAGCCCCAGCTATAATTAGAGATTAGAACATAGTATTTTCCCACCTTAATCTACTTTTCATCCAGCTACATTGTCTTGAGTCCTATAAAATAAATATAAATGCCTTCTCAAGAGAATCAAAATGATATGCATAAGGAATGCAATTTTATATAATCGTATTTCATGTCAAACATTTTAATGCTAGCTATTATCAACAATAACTTCACTTGCTTTAGACTTCAGCAGGAATTGGGGTAATTGCCCCATAGATTGGTGAGGGAAATTTGCTACATACAAATTTTCAAAAAGTAACTAATAATCTAGGGCAATAGTAAGGAGTAAATATGTGGAATAAGCCAGTATGTTCTAGAATATACAAGGAGGGGCAACAAAACTTCAGTTGTGATGAGTGGAAAAGGCCTAATGGAGAAAAAAAAATTGGTTTGACTGAAAGCCATATACACTTTCAAAAGCTCACAAGGGGGTAGATGATTTTCAAGAATTTCATGGTTACCAAAAAATGAAGAGAAAAATGATGAAAATAAGTAACAAAGTCTATTTTTGCAATATACTTGCTGTGAGAGATGTTTAACATAGTATGGTAAATAATAGTGTACTATATTTTTATTCAGTTAACTAACAATCATTTACTAAGATTTCTCTCTGAGGACAGGGTCAAATTTGGCATTGCAACATGTTTGTCAATGTGGCTAATGCAGAAATCAGATGGTAAGTGATCTCAGCATGAGTCTGGCATACCCCTTTAACTCCAACAATTTCCAATTTCTATAAATTCAAATAATCTCTTTGACTCATATTTTTAATTTGCAGTAAAATATAAGCATATATATTTTTCATTTCAGAGATGTTGGATTGTGCCTTTATTCCACACAAGAAAAATTCCAGGAGATATTTATTCTGAATACTGACCTTAGGACACATCCAAGCTGGTGGCATTGAGTTCAAATTAAGCAGTACAAATGCAAAGCAATTCATTTGAACTCATTATGGTGATGAGATAAAGGATTCATTAAACTACACTTAATCCATATTTAGTGAGCACTTAATATATGTCAGCACTGTGCCTGACACAAAAACAAAGAGGGCCAGTGATGCAAGTCCCTGCTTCAACAACCTCACAGTACAGTTGGTTAAAACAATGTTAGAGCACTGAACGGGCATGGGTTAAAGCTTCAGACTATATATTTGGTTGCACTACATGCTTTAGCTAACCCACTAGAACCCTTTTAGAAAAAAAAAATACCACTGATCACAAGGTGGCATCTAAGTTGGAGTGCAGTTGGTTCAGTTTATGGAGGTCATTTTCAATACCATGGCAGAAGAAATATATTCATATCTAAATGAGTCTGACTCCTTATTAAGTCTAGCATATTATAATGCAAAAATCAATCACATTTTTTTCTAGGCCTGTTTAAAAAGTCAATTCTGCCACTAAGGTGATCTAATATATTAAAACAAATATTGGGGCTGCTTTGACTCAATAGGTGATCTGGAGCAGTATATTTTCTGTGAATTTCAGTTTCTTCACCTGCAGAATATTAAGGGTTTGCTACACAAACTCATTTCTTTCTTCTATTCAAGAATTTCATGAACCTTGAGATTGTCTGTATTATTCTATATCTCAATGTTCTCCTCTAAGAATTTTTAAAGAATTTGCTGGGGCGCCTGGGTGGCTCAGTCGGTTGAGCCTCCAACTTCGGCTCAGGTCAGATCTCACGTTCGTGGGTTCGAGCCCCGCATCGGGCTCTGTGCTGACAGCTCAGAGCCTGAAG